>NC_053393.1:402007961-402607961 GCF_905171765.1 Bufo bufo | reverse complement strand
CAGAAAATTTGCTGCTAATGGGCAATCCTTTTCATTCTGATTCGCCAGGTACTTCATAATATAATTGGCACAACCTGGAGACAATGCTGCTCCAAACAAGTGTACTTTCATTCTGTATTCTGCTGGCTCTGTATCTGTATCTCCGTCCTCCCACCATAGAAACCTCAGGAAGTCTCTATCTTTATTCTTCACATGAAACTGGTGAAACATCTTTTTAACGTCACACATGACCGCTATGGGATACTTTCTGAATCTACAGAGTACTCCATGCAGAGTGTTTGTAAGATCTGATCCTTTTAGTAGATGATCATTCAATGCAACACCATTGTACTTTGCTGAGCAATCAAATACTACTTTAATTTTAGGTTTCTTTGAGTGGTAAGCACCTTGATGTGGGATGTACCACACTTCTTCTTTAGGTTGGTTATTCAATTTCTCTGCATGTCCTTCTTCGAGGATGCCTTCCATGAATTTCAAATAATAATTCTTGAGTTTGGAATCTCTTCCCATCCTTTTCTTCAAACATTTCAATCTTGCTAGGGCAAGATTTATGTTATTTCGCAGATGAGGTCGCTCTCTAAAGGTTAAGGGCATTTCAGGATGACCTTATTGATTCTGCTGAATACTTTCCTCTAGAGTGTGTACAAACTTTAGGTCTTCTTGGGATAGACTCTTTTCTTTAAAACTTACAGTTGCAAGAAAAAGTATGTGAACCCTTTGGAATGATATGGATTTCTGCACAAATTGGTCATAAAATGTGATTTGATCTTTATGATTTCTCTGAGAGTTATATCTGAGATGTTACTAATAGTTCTACTTACTGAATTTGGACGCAATTTGTAGTATGCAGTTAGCAGTAACTATTTGCAGATTGGTTGAGTATGATCTGGTGTGGTTGTATGCAATTTGGATTGCCATATTCGAATTTGAATAGTTGCAATTGTATGGTATTTGCAATTGGTGGAACTGTACGTAAACACATTTATAATTAGTTCAGTATACAGTTCTAATCACTATATAACAGTAGGAACAAGATATAACTTTTAAATACCTATTTTGGCCTCTTGCTTCCATAAAAGACAGCTCTTAGTGGAGTGAATGTCTGTTCAGCTCCTCTCTCTGGTGTAATGATTCTAGCAGCTCCTGCTAGGGGAATTTCCCACATAGGCTGTGAGTGAGGCTGGCTGTGATTGGTCAAAACTCCTGCTATGTGTGAGGCTGGCTGTGATTGGTCGAGACTCCTGCCCAGCAACAACAGTTTAACTCTATGCTTTCTGTTGTTTCTGCTGTATCATTGAGCTTACCTCACATCCATATAATGAATTTTAAAGGCATATTATCTTGTCTGCTTCTGTGAACACAATATATATAACAGTTATATGACATCCAAACATGAAATCGCTGTAAATAACTCTGCTTTTGTCTTTAACACACAAACATAGGAACTGTATTAAGGTTATTGGTAGGTCTAGCTATATAAACTATATTAGAAACCTAGGACAGGTCTTAACTGGCCAGCTACATGATTCCCGGTTTTAACTGTTCAGGGCAGATGACAGACAGCATGTGTGGTGTCGTGTGGATGAGCAGTTTGCTGACATCAACATTTTGGATCGAGTGGCCCATGGTGTAGGTGTGGTTATGGTATGGGCAGGCGTATGTTATGGACAACAAACAGAGGGGCATTATATTGATGGCATTTTGAATGCACAGCGATACTGTGATGAGATCCTGAGGCCCTTTGTTGTGCCATTCATCCGCGAACATCACCTCATGTTACAGCATGGTAATATAAGGGTCCATTCACACGTCCGTTGTTTCTTTCCTGATCTGTTCCGTTTTTTGCGGAACAGATCTGGACCAGATCTGGACCCATTCATTTTCAATGGGTCCTGAAAAAAAAACAGACAGCTCAATGTCAGATTTTTTTTCAGGACCCATTGAAAATGAATGGGTCCAGATCTGGTCCAGATCTGTTCCGCAAAAAACGGAACAGATCAGGAAAGAAACAACGGACGTGTGAATGGACCCTTACAAGGATCTTTACACAATTCCTGAAAACTGAAAATATCCCAGTTTTTGCATGGCCAGTATACTCACCAGACATGTCACCCATTGAGCATGTTTGGCATGCTCTGGATCGTCGTATACGACAGTGTGTTCCTGCCAATATTCTCTAACTTTGCACAGCTATTGAAGAGGAGTAGTCCAACATTCCACATGCCACAATCAACAACCTGAGATGTGAGGCAATGGTGGCCACAGCAGATACTGACTGGTTTTCTGACACCCCCCCCCCCCTTCCCCCAAGGCAAAACTGTGCATATTTCAGAGTGGTCTTTTATTGTGGGCAGTCTAAGGCACACCTGTGCAATATTCATGCTGTCTAATCACCACCTTGATATGCCAAAGGAGAAGTGCTCACTAACACAGATTTAGGCAGATTTGTGAACAATATTTGAGAGTAATGGGTCTTTTGTGTATGTAGAAAATGTTTCAGATCTTTGAGTTCAGCTCATGCAAAATGGGAGCAAAACCGAAAGTGTTGTGTTTATATTTTTGCTCAGTGCATTTTTTGTGGGAAAAAGATTCAATAAAACCTGTAATTTATACATTTATATCTCTACTTTTTCCACTTCCTGTGAACAGCATTAGTTCAGAAGGGAGAGGTTATCAGTGATTGATAGCATTGTGTGTATAAGTGTGCATACAGAGATAGCCGTCAGTCACTGATAACCCCTTAATCCTGTACCAATCGCTCTTGACAGGGCTACAAAAAAGCAAAGATTTACGGTAAATATATAAATTACAGGCTTTAATTACTTTTGCCACTAAGCTAAATATCAATCTGCTCGGCTACTCCTGCACTATAACAAGGTGCTTTCCTGAAGCCAGTGACAACCAAAGAGATGCTGGTCACTTTTCACAGCAGAGAGGTTAATACAACGAGAGTAAGGGCTCTTTCATATGAGCGGATCCCATGCGGGTAATCCACTGCATGAAAGAGAGCCAAGCCCCGTTCTGGGCAGCAGAAACATGGAGCATTGACATGATTGATAATGCTCCTTGCCTCTCTGTGACCTTTTTTCTACAAAATAACAGTGACAACTTTATCTCACTGTGATTTTGTAATAAAAAGATCACAGAGAGGCACAGAGCATTATCAATCATGTTAATGCTCCGTGTTTCTGCTGTCCGGAACGGGGCTTGGCTCTCTTTCACACAGCGGATTACCTGCACGGGATATGCTCGTGTGCAAGAGCCCTAAAGGTTCCAGAAGCAAATAAGTAAATGGTGCAGAGTCATTGGCAAAAAGACAGTCTCATGAGATATACTGTGATTCCAGAGGTAAAACCACTATACTATAGACACCAATACCACTCCCGTTGCTCCACAGCAAAGTCACCTGCCACAAAAAACTGCAGGCCACCAGAAACTGAGGTTATTTATGTTAGGAATTTATTTATGTAGCCCCAACCATGTACTGTAGACTGAAGATGGCTCCAACCTGCACCAATAATAGTTCAATTATTGAAACATATCAGGGAAATGCATATACTACTATACCATATACTGACTGTGCATGTCCAAAACAGGGCTACCCTTAAGGAGTTGGCCACTTTGCATTATTTTTGGGTTACTCACTGTATTTGTCATTGCTGAAGTTGTCTTCATCCATATTTTTTTGTCCTTCTATTGTTCCTGGCTGGTGCGCCTGCAAGCAGTGTCCCTTCATTGTTTATGTAAATCTGACCCCAATATATGATATAATAGAAAAAGGCTCCAAAGGCTCCCCCATCCTGCCAATAGAGAGTGCTCCTTTCCAGTTTTCAACTGCGTAGACTACACATCAAGTGTTCGGAGTCTGCACAGTAGAAACAATTCTCTGCTTCCAGTCTCCCTGCGTCGGAGCTCAACTGGCTACAGCAGCGTGCATGCAAACTTTCAAAGTCTGCTGAAGTGCCTACAATTGTTTCTACTGTGCAGACGCTGAACATGTGATGTGTAGCCTGCATAGGAGAAAACAGGACAGGAGAGCATACCGCTGGCAGGACGGGGGAGCCTCTGGAGTCTTGTTCTATGATGTTACATTGGGGAGCCAGAGTTACATAAATAATGCAAACAATGCCTTGGGCCCACCAATAAAAAAGATGATACCGGCTGGCCTGCCTCTGTACCTAGAAGTCAATTCAGCCACCTGATGCATCTCTAATAATAAACTTTGTTAAGGAGGGGAGAATGGCTTGGCATTGGCAGCATGAACACGCATCTATTTTGAGCTTTTTAGTCCCTTCCGCCTTGCAGATGAGGTGGAAGATACCTTTTATGCCCTAAACCTGGCAATTTTATGCTCCCCTGCACGGTTCCTATTAGTTTATTGCATTTAGAATGTATTGTACAGATGTAAATGGCCATGCCTCAGCTGTCCTCACCCAACTGCATGGGGAGCAACAACGCCCTGTGGCATATTATTCAGCCCGACTTGACCCCCTGTCCAGAGGTGCCCCTTACTGCATCAGAGCTGTAGCAGTTGTGCAAACCATGCTTTATAAAAGCTTTGAGATAGTCCTGAACCACAAAGGGACAGTGCTTGATCCTCATGAAAGTAGAACTCAAAAAGAAATTGTTGCCCGCCACTTGAGAATGCCGTGTTCAATTTTGTTGCCTGACAATCTTACTGTCCAAAGGTGTAATACTTTGCATCCAGCCACCCTGTTGCCTCTGGAGCAAGGGGGGAGAGAGGGAAGAGTTAGGGCGGGCACTTAAAAAACTTTTCTTCCAGATCCAGAGGAAGAGGCTCATGACAGTTTTTTGCAGATGTCACGAGAGACAGTTGGATTTGACCATATGGTAAATCAGCTATTAGATAATCCAGATCATGTCTCTTTGTGGATGGATCGAGGTATGGCCAGGATGGCAGGTACTACACAGGTTGGTGGTAACTTAACATGACACTAAAAAAAGCATAGTCATTACCACCACACATGTCTGCCCAAGAAGCAGAGCCGAGGGCTCTGGAGAAGGCTTGCAGATATGAGAGGAAAAAGCAGCCAACATTTACGCTGATTCCAGGTATAGCCCTTGGGCCCATTTGGAAAGCCAGAGACTTCCTGACTGTTTCAGGTAACCACATCAAATTGGGGAGCAGTGAGGTCTCTTATAAAGGCCCTCATGTTGCCAACTTGAGTGGCAGTGATAAAAACAAAGGTCACTGCAAAAGAGACTCAGAGGAGGCAAAAGTAAAAGCCAAAGCAGATTAGGCGGCAACAATGGCGGCCAAATTGTCTAGGCAGACCACTGCCTTAGTGGCAACAGCTCAGGTCCCTAAAATAACTCCTGTCTCCCTGAAAAGACCTTACAGAACCAGGCAGGGAAGGAGGAAAGGGACTAGTGGATGCAAAAAGGGGTGACTGCAAATGAGGAAGGCCTAATACAGTTCCAAGGGAAACTCTGAATTCCCAGGTCCCTCTAATCCACGATGGCACAGGCAACCCATGGGGTGACGCACTAGTCAAAAAACTGCTATGTGTGATTTAGTACATGGTATGTCCCAGGGTTCAGCACTGTAGCAGCCAGAGTGTCACGTGCCGGAGGTCCAAGGCAGACCTCCGGGGCGTACTACAAGCAGGTCACAGGCTAACAGAACAGACACGACAGAAAAGCAGGTAAACAGAAGTGATAACGATACCACAGGACCAAGAGTACCGGAGGACCACAGCAAAACCCGGAGGGCGGAGCCAGTGAGGCCTGCACTTCACAGAGCCGCGGATGGTGGGATGCCTTGGCTAAGGGCTCACGGGTCGCACCTCTAGGAAGGTCCCAGAATGCTTGGGCCCTACCTGCCAGGAACAGGCTGGTGAAACCTCTAGCGGGGCAGACAAATAGAACCACAGGCAAACACAGGGTAGCGATTTCACCTCCAGGGAAGCCAGGAACCCCTTTCCGGAGGAAACATGAAACAAACATACAGGGCAGAAACAGATAACAGACGCAGTTACGCACTGCTAGTCGCTCAGACGCAGATACACTCTGCTAGGCGAAAACAGGGAACAAATAACATAATACATAAGACAGGGCAAGAACAGATCAGAACATGGCATAGCGCATAACAGGACAGGAACCGGAACACAGACACATGAGAACAGACACATGCAAAATCAGGCGACACCATGCAGAAGGTTAGATGCAGGGGTCGAGTCGAGGGGGAACGCGTGGGAACGGCGTTCCTGCACTTTTTACATGGCAGGAACGCCGTTCCCTTTCAGCCTCAAGCCAGGAGAACGCGGCTGAAATCAGATTCACAGGGTTCACAGGGGGCGGAGGCGGAGCGGAGGCGAGGCCCTGCGTGAAGCGCACTGTGCAGGGCAGGCTAAGGGAGGAGGGAGGAGGAGCGGCTTCAGTTGAGAAGACGGAAGTAGAGGAAGTTGTGTGATGCGGTGCTGCTGCCTGCGACTGCGAGTGACTCACTGTCTGACTCCTCTCATGGCTGAGAGCTCCCCTCCTCCTATCCTGAGCCTGCAACGAGTGTGACTGTCTGCTGAGGTGAGCGTCCGTGGCTGGACCATCCGACCGGACCGGGGTCCTGGTGGTCCGGTCCAGACCAGTCTAGACTAAGTGTCTGTCTGTGACTCCCTGAGTGAGTCAAGCGATCGATCAGCCAGGATTAATGTGCACAGCCTGGGTTGGGAGGCCCCCCTTACCCTGGCCTTAGGCAAGTGACAAACTGCCCCCCCCTCCTCAATCTTAGGCAAGTGACAAACCCAGCTCTGCTACATCTACAATGAGCAACTACAACAAATGTAATGCCAAACTGCAGTTCCTCTATGTGATTGTGATGCCTTGGATAGCTTCCACTGGACCCACAGCCTGTGGGTCCAGTGGAAGCTATTCAAGGCATCACATAGAGGAACTGCAGTTTGGCATTACATTTGTTGTAGTTGCTCATTGTAGATGTAGCAGAGCTGAGTTTGTCACTTGCCTAAGAATGAGGGGGGCAGTTTGTCACTTGCCTAAGGGAGGCAATAGCTACGCCCCTGCTCACCGACACCTTCCTGGTCCTCGGCTGTCAGCTGCCTACAGCAGTAGAAGAGGAGCGTCTGCGTCCAGGAGCAGGAGAGGTAAGTGTAATTTTTTTTTTTTTTATACTAAAGGCGTATAGGCTGAATGGAGAGGCACTGACTGGAGACACTGGGGGGCTGATGAGAGACACTGTGGGCTGATGAGAGGCACTGGGGGGCTGATGAGAGGTACTGGGGGGCTGATTAGAGGCACTGGGGGCTGATTAGAGGCACTGGGGGGCTGATGAGAGGCACTGGGGGCTAATGAGAGGCACTGGGGGCTGATGAGAGGCACTGGGGGCTGATGAGAGGCACTGTGGGGCTGATGAGAGGCACTTGGGGGCTAATGTAGAGGCACTGGGGGGCTAATGTAGAGGCACTGGGGGGCTGATGGAGAGGCACTGGGGGGCTGATGGAGAGGCACTGGGGGGCTAATGTAGAGGCACTGGGGGGTTGATGGAGAGGCACTGGGGGGCTGATGGAGAGGCACTGGGGGGCTGATGGAGAGGCACTGGGGGGCTGATGGAGAGGCACTGGGGGGCTGATGGAGAGGCACTGGGGGGCTGATGAGAGGCACTGGGGGGCTGATGAGAGGCACTGGGGGGCTGATGAGAGACACTGGGGGCTGATAAGAGACACTGGGGGCTGATGAGAGGCACTGGGGGGCTGATGAGAGGCACTGGGGGGCTGATAAGAGGCACTGGGGGCTGATGAGAGGCACTGGGGGGCTTATTAGAGCCACCATAAAAAGTGGCTGCAAAATATACCCTATAGCCAATGTAAAAGGATCAGACGAATGAGGATTTTAAAATACAGACAAAGATCTTGGAAAACAGGTTTAAAGACAAAGGCTACCCTAAACAACTGGTGAAAGACGCCATAAAAAAGAGTAGCCTACAATCACAGGAGGAATGTTTATCAACCACCACCAAATTGCAAGATTCTATAGAAGTAGTCCGGTTCATTACACAGTATAATACATCTAATAGACAGATACAAAAAATTCTTGAAAACCACTGGCATATTCTCCTACAAGATCCACATGTAGCAAAATATCTTTCCAGGATGCCGAAAATTACATATAGACGGGCACCGACCATAAAGAATATACTAGCCCCGAGTAAACCCAAACAACATATTCGAACGACAGGGGAAAGCAGACAGAGTCAGTGGAGGGAAAAAGGGAGCTATAAATGCGGAGCCAAGAAGTGCTTGTGTTGCAAAATCATTACACATAAACAAACCTCCTTTACTTCCAATTATAATGGCACGACTTTTCCAATAAAACACCATCTGACATGTCATTCTACCTATGTTATCTACCTTATTGAATGTGGATGCGGCCTACAATATGTGGGCCGTACCACACAAGCCCTCCACTGTCGGGTGAACCAACATAGGTATAACATCCGCAAACAATATCTAAAGCATCGAGTCTCTAGACATGGTGGTATACAGTCAGGTCCATAAATATTGGGAGATCGACACAATTCTAACATTTTTGGCTCTATACACCACCATAATGTATGTGAAATGAAACTAACAAGATGTGCTTTAACTGCAGACTGTCAGCTTTAATTTGAGGGTATGTACATCCAAATCAGGTGAACGATGTAGGAATTACAACAGTTTGCATATGTGCCTCCCACTTGTTAAGAGACCAAAAGTAATGGGACAGAATAATAATCATAAATCAAACTTTCACTTTTTAATACTTGGTTGCAAATCCTTTGCAGTCAATTACAGCCTGAAGTCTGGAACGCATAGACATCACCAGACGCTGGATTTCATCCCTAGCGATGCTCTGCCAGGCCTCTACTGCAACTGTCTTCAGTTCCTGCTTGTTCTTGGGGCATTTTCCCTTCAGTTTTGTCTTCAGCAAGTGAAATGCATGCTCAATCGGATTCAGGTCAGGTGATTGACTTGGCCATTGATTAACATTCCACTTCTTTCCCTTAAAAAACTCTTTGGTTGCTTTTGCAGTATGAGTTCCAATGAGTTCTGAAGCATTTTGCTGAATATGAGCAGATAATATTGCCCGAAACACTTCAGAATTCATCCTGCTGCTTTTGTCAGCAGTCACATCATCAATAAATACAAGAGAACCAGTTCCATTGGCAGCCATACATGCTTACGCCATGACACTACCACCACCATGCTTCACTGAGTATGTGATATGCTTAGGATCATAAGCAGTTCCTTTCCTTCTCCATACTATTCTCTTCCCATCACTCTGGTACAAGTTGATCTTGGTCTCATCTGTCCATAGGATGTTGTTCCAGAACTGTGAAGGCTTTTTTAGATGTCGTTTGGCGAACTCTAATCTGGCCTTCCTGTTTTTGAGGCTCACCAATGGTTTACATCTTGTTATGAACCCTCTGTATTCACTCTGGTGAAGTCTTCTCTTGATTGTTGACACACATACACCTACCTCCTGGAGAGTGTTCTTGATCTGGCAAACTGTTGTGAAGAGTGTTTTATTCACCAGGGAAAGAATTCTTTGTTCATCCAACACAGTTGTTTTCCGTGGTCTTCCGGGTCTTTTGATGTTGCTGAGCTCACCGATGCGTTCCTTCTTAAGAATGTTCCAAACAGTTGTTTTGGCCACGCCTAATGTTTTTGCTATCTCTCTGATGGGTTTGGTTTGTTTTTTCAGCCTAATAATGGCTTGCTTCACTGATAGTGACAGCTCTTTGGATCTCATCTTGAGAGTTGACAGCAACAGATTCCAAATGCAAATAGCACACTTAAAATGAACCTCTGGAGTTTTTATCTGCTCATTGTAATTAGGATAATGAAGGAATAACACACACCTGGCCATGGAACAGCTGAGAAGCCAATTGTCCCATTACTTTTGGTCCCTTAACAAGTGGGAGGCACATATGCAAACTGTTGAAATTCCTACACCGTTCACCTGATTTGGATGTACATACGCTCAAATTGAAGCTGACAGTCTGCAGTTAAAGCACATCTTGTTAGTTTAATTTCAAATCCATTGTGGTGGTGTATAGAGCCAAAAATGTTAGAATTGTGTCGATGTCCCAATATTTATGGAACTGACTGTATCTGCTTGCAGATATTCATGATCTGCATAATGAAAGAAAGCAAATGGGGGGGGCGAAAACACAAATTTGTCCTTTCAAAAGGAATTGCCATCAATAATGCCATAAGTAAAGCAAACCCCCCCCCCAACAATATAATTCAAGTCCACCACAATAATAATTAATAGTACAGAGTTGTATAGTGTCCAACATACATAATAACACTTTTGTTACACTTGATCCATTTATTTATTTATTTTAGTGAAGAACTACAATTATTTATATATTTATTTAATGTCCTCCATTAATTGTTTTCTCTGATAGTTCATGTATTCAATCTGCGCCACAAATATGGAACTATGTTGAGTTCTATTTTTTATATATACACTCACCTAAAGAATTATTAGGAACACCATACTTATACGGTGTTGGTCCCTTTTGCCTTCAGAACTGCCTTAATTCTACGTGGCATTGATTCAACAAGGTGCTGATAGCATTCTTTAGAAATGTTGGCTCATATTGATAGGATAGCATCTTGCAGTTGATGGAGATTTGAGGGATGCACATCCAGGGCACGAAGCTCCCGTTCCACCACATCCCAAAGATGCTCTATTGGGTTGAGATCTGGTGACTGTGGGGGCCATTTTAGTACAGTGAACTCATTGTCATGTTCAAGAAACCAATTTGAAATGATTCGAGCTTTGTGACATGGTGCATTATCCTGCTGGAAGTAGCCATCAGAGGATGGATACATGTTCTCATTCTGTTTACGCCAAATTCGGACTCTACCATTTCAATGTCTCAACAGAAATCGAGACTCATCAGACCAGGCAACATTTTTCCAGTCTTCAACAGTCCAATTTTGGTGATCTCGTGCAAATTGTAGCCTCTTTTTCCTATTTGTAGTGGAGATGAGTGGTACCCGGTGGGGTCTTCTGCTGTTGTAGCCCATCCGCCTCAAGGTTGTGCGTGTTGTGGCTTCACAAATGCTTTGCTGCATACCTCGGTTGTAACGAGTGGTTATTTCAGTCAACGTTGCTCTTCTATCAGCTTGAATCAGTCGGCCCATTCTCCTCTGACCTCTAGCATCCACAAGGCATTTTTGCCCACAGGACTGCCGCATACTGGATGTTTTTCCCTTTTCACACCATTCTTTGTAAACCCTAGAAATGGTTGTGCGTGAAAATCCCAGTAACTGAGATTGTGAAATACTCAGACCGGCCCGTCTGGCACCAACAACCATGCCACACTCAAAATTCCCATTCTGACATTCAGTTTGGCGTTCAGGAGATTGTCTTGACCAGGACCACCCCCCTAAATGCATTGTAGCAACTGCCATGTGATTGGTTGACTAGATAATTGCATTAATGAGAAATAGAACAGGTGTTCCTAATAATTCTTTAGGATTAGATACATGTATTTTAGTATTCTTTTATATATCTAATGTCCTATATTAGTTCTGCCCCTCTAGTATGGCCATACACCCTTTATAAGAATTTTAATTATATGTTATATATGTTTTATACTTACGACCATTATGCATTTATACGGCCAGAAGCTTGAATAATGCCATGGATATGAATCCTATCTCCAGACACAGAAGGGTCCCGAACCCCGCAGGGCCGCTGTATCATGTTAGTGCTGAGAACAGGAATCGAGGCGAACCCCAGCGCTACACAGGGTGACTGTGTGCGCTGCGAGGGTGTGAGTCTGGAGATCGTACAGCGCTGGAGATTCACAGGATCGCCGCACTTATACAGAGAGTGCATGTAGACATGAATGGCTCTGGCTCTGTGTTAGAGGACGGTGTGCGCTGCGATACCATTGAGAAGCCAGCGCTGTAAAAGAGTTTTCATTATTATTAATTTTATTATTCTCTAATCTATGGATGAAGTTATAATAGGGAGCGCTCGATTTAGCGCCACTGAAGTTTGCACAATATACAATGTATTCCCCCTATGTGTCACACTGGATACTAATGTGTCTTCCTTATCTTCCAGTTAGTGCAATTGAATGTGATTGAAGGGCTCTGGTAACGAGGTCCACAGACTAGGAGCTTCATTATACTAAACACGCCCGCTCCTGCATCTGAACCTCCCCCAAATTAACCCGCCAAAATAACTTTTTTAAATACTCCTATAGCGAGTGAATGTTTAATCTGTAAATTGTCCTGACAAAGGGGGCGCTTCGCCATTGAAATGCGTTGACTTGAACTCAATAAAATAATAATATTAATCCTGAGGATTCATCTATATGCCAACAGCGCCGGAAAGTGGTCTCACACTTTTTTACGATCTTCCAGATATGTGCCCCCTCACAGTAGATATGCCCAGATATGTGCTCACTCACAGTAGTTCTGCCAAATTATGTGCCTCTTCACAGTAGATATGCTGAAATATGTGCCTCTCGCAGTAGAAAGGCTTTAGAAAAGTCACGGCACTCTCGAACTTCAATCCAGATTTAGTGTTTAATCACACCGAAAAATACAGCAACGTTTCGACACACAGGTCTTTCTCAAGCTACATGTCCTCGCAGTAGATATGCCCAGATATGTGCCCCCTCAGTGGTTATGCCAGATTATGTGCCCCCTCACAGTAGTTATGCCCAGATATGAACCCCTCACAGTAGATATACCCAGATATGTGCTGCTCACAGTAGATATGCCCAGATATGCGCCCCCTCACAGTAGATATGCCCAGATATGTGCCCCCTCACAGTAGTTATGTCAGATTATGTGCCCCCTCACAATAGTTATGCCAGATTATGTGTCTCCTCAAAGTAGTTCTGCCAAATTATGTGCCTCTTCACAGTAGTTATGATAGATTATGTGCCTCCTCAAAGTAGTTATGCCAAATTATGTGCCCCTCACAGTAGTTATGCCAAGATATGTGCCTCCCATACAGTAGTTATGCCAGATATGTGCCCCTCACAGTAGTTACGTAAGATTATGTGCCCCCTCACAGTAGTTATGCCAGATTATGTGCCTCCTCAAAGTAGTTATGCCAGATTATGTGCCCCTCACAGTAGTTATGCCCAGATATGTGCCTCACACACAGTGGTTATGCCAGATATGTGCCCCTCACAGTAGATATGCCCAGATATGTGCCCCTCACAGTAGATATGCCCAGATATGTGCCGCTCACAGTAGATATGCCCAGATATGCGCCCCCCTCATAATAGATATGCCCAGATATGTGCCCCCTCACAGAAGTTCTGCCAGATTATGTGTCTCCTCACAGTAGTTCTGCCAAATTATGTGCCTCTTCACAGTAGTTATGAAAGATTATGTGCCTCCTCAAAGTAGTTATGCCAAGATATGTGCCTCCCATACAGTAGTTATGCCAGATATATGCCCCTCAAAGTAGTTACATAAGATTATGTGCCCCCTCATAGTAGTTATGCCAGATTATGTGCCTCCTGAAAGTAGTTATGCCAGATATGTGCCCCTCACAGTAGATATGCCCAGATATGTGCCCCTCACAGTAGATATGCCCAGATATGTGCCCCCTCACAGTAGATATGCCCAGATATGTGCCCCCTCACAGTAGATATGCCCAGATATGTGCTCACTCACAGTAGTTCTCCCAAATTATGTGCCTCTTCACAGTAGATATGCTGAAATATGTGCCTCTGGGAGTAGAAAGGCTTTAGAAAAGTCACGGCACTCTCGAACTTCAATCCAAATTTAGTGTTTAATCACACCGAAATATAAAAAACGTTTCGACACACAGGTCTTTCTCAAGCTACATATCCTCGCAGTAGATATGCCCAGATATGTGCCCCCTCACAGTGGTTATGCCAGATTATGTGCCTCCTCACAGTAGTTATGCCCAGATATGATCCCCTCACAGTAGATATGCCCAGATATGTGCCCCCTCACAGTAGATATACCCAGATATGTGCCGCTCACAGTAGATATGCCCAGATATGCGCCCCCTCACAGTAGATATTCCCAGATATGTGCCCCCTCACAGTAGTTATTTCAGATTATGTGCCCCCTCACAGTGGTTATGCCAGAAAATGTGCCCCCTCACAGTAGTTATGCCCAGATATGTGTCCCTCACAGTACATATGCCCAGATATGTGCCTCTCACAGTAGATATGCCCAGATATGAGCCTCTCACAGTAGATATGCCAAGATATGTGCCCCTTCACAGTAGTTATGTCAGATTTTTTGCCTCCTCACAGTAGTTCTGCCAAATTATGTGCCTCTTCACAGTAGTTATGATAGATTATGTGCCTCCTCAAAGTAGTTATGCCAAATTATGTGCCCCTCACAGTAGTTATGCCAAGATATGTGCCTCCCATACAGTAGTTATGCCAGATATGTGCCCCTCACAGTAGTTATGCCAGATTATGTGCCCCCTCACAGTAGTTATGCCATATTATGTGCCTCCTCAAAGTAGTTATGCCAGATTATGTGCCCCTCACAGTAGTTATGCCCAGATATGTTCCTCCCACACAGTAGTTATGCCAGATATGTGCCCCTCACAGTAGATATGCCCAGATATGTGCCTCCCACACAGTAGTTCTGCCAGATATGTGCCCCTCACAGTAGATATGCCCAGATATGTGCCCCCTCACAGTAGTTATGTCAGATTATGTGCCCCCTCACAGTAGTTATGCCAGATTATGTGTCTCCTCACAGTAGTTCTGCCAAATTATGTCCCTCTTCACAGTAGTTATAATAGATTATGTGCCTCCTCAAAGTAGTTATGCCAAAATATGTGCCCCTCACAGTAGTTATGCCAAGATATGTGCCTCCCATACAGTAGTTATGCCAGATATGTGCCCCTCACAGTTACGTAAGATTATGTGCCCCCTCACAGTAGTTATGCCAGATTATGTGCCTCCTCAAAGTAGTTATGCCAGATTATGTGCCCCTCACAGTAGTTATGCCCAGATATGTGCCTCCCACACAGTAGTTATGCCAGATATGTGCCCCTCACAGTAGATATGCCCAGATATGTGCCCCTCACAGTAGATATGCCCAGATATGTGCCCCTCACAGTAGATATGCCCAGATATGTGCTCACTCACAGCAGTTCTGCCATAATATGTGCCTCTTCACAGTAGTTATGCTAGATTATATGCCTCTCGCAGTAGATATGCCCAGATATGTGCCCCCTCACAGTGGTTATGACAGAATATGTGCCCCCACACAGTAGTTATGCCCAGATATGTGTCCCTCACAGTACATATGCCCAAATATGTGCCCCCTCACAGTAGATATGCCAGGACATGTGCTCCTCACAGTAGATATGCCCAGATATGTGCCTCCCATACAGTAGTTATGCCAGATATGTGCCCCTCACAGTAGTTACGTAACATTATGCGCCCCCTCACAGTAGTTATGACAGATTATGTGCCTCCTCAAAGTAGTTATGGCAGATTATGTGCCCCTCACAGTAGTTATGCCTAGATATGTGCCTCCCACACAGTAGTTATGCCAGATATGTGCCCCTCACAGTAGATATGCCTAGATATGTGCCCCTCACAGTAGATATACCCAGATATGTGCCCCTCACAGTAGATATGCCCAGATATGTGCCCCCTCACAGTAGTTATATCAGATTATGTGCCCCCTCGCAGTAGTTATGCCAGATTATGTGCCTCTTCACAGTAATTTTGCTAGAATATGTGCCTCTCGCAGTAGATATACCCAGATATGTTCCCCTCACAGTAGATATACCCAGATGTGCCCCTCACAGTAGATATGCCCAGATATGTGCCCCCTCACAGTAGTTATATCAGATTATGTTCCCCGTCACAGTAGTTATGCCAGATTATGTGCCTCCTCACAGTAGTTCTGCCAAATTATGTGCCTCTTCACAGTAGTTATGATAAATTATGTGCCTCTCGCAGTAGATATGCCCAGATATGTGCCCCCTCACAGTAGATATGCCCAGATATGTGCTCACTCACAGTAGTTATGACAAATTATGTGCCTCTTCACAGTAGATATGCTGAAATATGTGCCTCTCGCAGTAGATATGCCCAGATATGTGCCCCCTCACAGTGGTTATGCCAGATTATGTGCCCCCTCACAGTAGTTATGCCCAGATATGTTTCCCTCACAGTAGATATGCCCAGATATGTGCCCCCTCACAGTAGATATGCCCAGATATGTGCCCCTCACAAAAGTTATGTCAGATTATGTGCCCCCTCACAGTAGTTATGCCAGATTATGTGTCTCCTCACAGTAGTTCTGCCAAATTATGTGCCTCTTCACAGTAGCTATGATAGATTATGTGCCTCCTCAAAGTAGTTATGCCAGATTATGTGCCCTCACAGTAGTTATGCCAAGATATGTGCCTCCCACACAGTAGTTATGCCATATATATGTGCCCCTCACAGTAGTTATGTAACATTATGTGCCCCCTCACAGTAGTTATGCCAGATTATGTGCCTCCTCAAAGTAGTTATGCCAGATATGTGCCCCTCACAGTAGATATGCCCAGATATGTGCCTCTCACAGTAGATATGCCCAGATATGTGCTCACTCACAGCAGTTCTGCCATAATATGTGCCTCTTCACAATAGTTATGCTAGATTATATGCCTCTCGCAGTAGATATGTCCAGATATGTGCCCACTCACAGTGGTTATGCCAGAATATGTGCCCCCTCACAGTAGTTATGCCCAGATATGTGTCCCTCACAGTACATATGCCCAAATATGTGCCCCCTCACAGTAGATATGCCCAGACATGTGCCCCTCACAGTAGATATGTCCAGATATGTGCATCCCATACAGTAGTTATGCCAGATATGTGCCCCTCACAGTAGTTACGTAAGATTATGTGCCCCCTCACAGTAGTTATGCCAGATTATGTGCCTCCTCAAAGTAGTGATGGCAGATTATGTGCCCCTCACAGTAGTTATGCCCAGATATGTGCCTCCCACACAGTAATTATGCCAGATATGTGCCCCTCACAGTAGATATGCCCAGATATGTGCCCCTCACAGTAGATATGCCCAGATATGTGCCCCTCACAGTAGATATGCCCAGATATGTGCCCCCTCACAGTAGTTATGTCAGATTATGTGCCCCCTCACAGTAGTTATGCCAGATTATGTGCCTCCTCACAGTAGTTCTGCCAAATTTTGTGCCTCTTCACAGTAGTTATGATAGATTATGTGCCTCTCGCAGTAGATATGCCCAGATATGTGCCCCCCCCCCCCCCATAACGGTAGTTATGCCAGATTATGTGCCTCCTCACAGTAGTTATGCCAGATTATGTGCCCTATACAGTAGTTATGCCCAGATATGTGCCTCAATCACAGTAATTATGCCAGATATGTGCCCCCTCACAGCAGATATGCCCAGATATGTGCTCACTCACAGTAGTTCTGCCAAATGATGTGCCTCTCCACAGTAGATATGCTGAAATATGTGCCTCTTGCAGTAGATATGCCCAGATATGTGCCCCCTCACAGTGGTTATGCCAGATTATGTGCCCCCTCACAGGATTTATGCCCAGATATGTGCCCCCTCACAGTAGATATACCCAGAAATGTGCCCCTCACAGTAGATATGCCCAGATATGTGCCTCCTCACAGTAGATATGCCCAGATATGTGCCCCCTCACAGTAGTTATATCAGATTATGTGCCCCCTCGCAGTAATTTTGCTAGAATATGTGCCTCTCGCAGTAGATATACCCAGATATGTTCCCCTCACAGTAGATATACCCAGATGTGCCCCTCACAGTAGATATGCCCAGATATGTGCCCCCTCACAGTAGTTATGCCAGATTATGTGCCTCCTCACAGTAGTTCTGCCAAATTATGTGCCTCTTCACAGTAGTTATGATAAATTATGTGCCTCTCGCAGTAGATATGCCCAGATATGTGCCCCCTCACAGTAGATATGCCCAGATATGTGCTCACTCACTGTAGTTCCGACAAATTATGTGCCTCTTCACAGTAGATATGCTGAAATATGTGCCTCTCGCAGTAGATATGCCCAGATATGTGCCCCCTCACAGTGGTTATGCCAGATTATGTGCCCCCTCACAGTAGTTATGCCCAGATATGTTCCCCTCACAGTAGATATGCCCAGATATGTGCTTCATAACAGTAGATATACCCAGATATGTGCCGCTCACAGTAGATATGCCCAGATATGCGCCCGCTCACAGTAGATATGCCCAGATATGTGCCCCTCACAGTAGTTATGTCAGATTATGTGCCCCCTCACAGTAGTTACGCCAGATTATGTGTCTCCTCACAGTAGTTCTGCAAAATGATGTGCCTCTTCACAGTAGCTATGATAGATTATGTGCCTCCTCAAAGTAGTTATGCCAGATTATGTGCCCCTCACAGTAGTTATGCCAAGATATGTGCCTCCCACACAGTAGTTATGCCATATATGTGCCCCTCACAGTAGTTATGTAACATTATGTGCCCCCTCACAGTAGTTATGCCAGATTATGTGCCTCCTCAAAGTAGTTATGCCCAGATATGTGCCTCCCACACAGTAGTTATGCCAGATATGTGCCCCTCACAGTAGATATGCCCAGATATGTGCCCCTCACAGTAGATATGCCCAGATATGTGCCCCTCACAGTAGATATGCCCAGATATGTGGTCACTCACAGTAGTTCTTCCAAATTATGTGCCTTTTCACAGTAGTTATGCTAGATTATATGCCTCTTGCAGTAGATATGCCCAGATATGTGCCACCTCACAGTGGTTATGCCAGAATATGTGCCCCCTCACAGTTATGCCCAGATATGTGTCCCTCACAGTACATATGCCCAATTATGTGCCCCCTCACAGTAAATATGCCCAGACATGTGCCCCTCACAGTAGATATGCCCAGAAATGTGACTCTCACAGTAGATATGCCCAGATATGTGCCCCCTCACAGTAGTTATGCCAGATTATGTGCCTCCTCACAGTAGTTCTGCCAAATTTTGTGCCTCTTCACAGTAGTTATGATAGATTATGTGCCTCTCGCAGTAGATATGCCCAGATATGTGCCCCCCCATAACAGTAGTTATGCCAGATTATGTGCCTCCTCACAGTAGTTATGCTAGATTATGTGCCCTATACAGTAGTTATGCCCAGATATGTGCCTCAATCACAGTAATTATGCCAGATATGTGCCCCCTCACAGTAGATATGCCCAGATATGTGCTCACTCACAGTAGTTCTGCCAAATGATGTGCCTCTCCACAGTAGATATGCTGAAATATGTGCCTCTCGCAGTAGATATGCCCAGATATGTGCCCCCTCACAGTGGTTATGCCAGATTATGGGCCCCCTCACAGGATTTATGCCCAGATATGTGCCCCCTCACAGTAGATATACCCAGATATGTGCCCCTCACAGTAGATATGCCCAGAAATGTGCCTCCTCACAGTAGATATGCCCAGATATGTGCCCCCTCACAGTAGATATGCCCAGATATGCGCCCCCTCACAGTTGATATGCCCAGATATGTGCCCCTTACAGTAGTTATGTCAAATTATGTGCCCCCTCACAGTAGTTATGCCAGATTATGTGTCTCCTCACAGTAGTTCTGCCAGGATTATGTGCCTCTTCACATTAATTTTGCTAGAATATGTGCCTCTCGCAGTAGATATACCCAGATATGTTCCCCTCACAGTAGATATACCAAGATGTGCCCCTCACAGTAGATATTCCCAGATATGTGCCCCCTCACAGTAGTTATATCAGATTATGTGCCCCGTTACAGTAGTTATGCCAGATTATGTGCCTCCTCACAGTAGTTCTGCCAAATTATGTGCCTCTTTACAGTAGTTATGATAAATTATGTGCCTCTCGCAGTAGATATGCCCAGATATGTGCCCCCTCACAGTAGATATGCCCAGATATGTGCTCACTCACAGTAGTTCTGACAAATTATGTGCCTCTTCACAGTAGATATGCTGAAATATGTGCCTCTCACAGTAGATATGCCCAGATATGTGCCCCCTCACAGTGGTTATGCCAGATTATGTGCCCCCTCACTGTAGTTATGCCCAGATATGTTCCCCTCACAGTAGATATGCCCAGATATGTGCCCCCTCACAGTAGATATACCCAGATATGTGCCGCTCACAGTAGATATGCCCAGATATGCGCCCCCTCACAGTTGATATGCCCAGATATGTGCCCCTTACAGTAGTTATGTCAGATTATGTGCCCCCTCACAGTAGTTATGCCAGATTATGTGTCTCCTCACAGTAGTTCTGCCAAATTATGTGCCTCTTCACAGTAGATATGCTGAAATATGTGCCTCTCGCAGTAGATATGCCCAGATATGTGCCCCCTCACAGTGGTTATGCCAGATTATGTGCCCCCTCACAGTAGTTATGCCCAGATATGTTCCCCTCACAGTAGATATGCCAGATATGTGCTCCATCACAGTAGATATACCCAGATATGTGCCGCTCACAGTAGATATGCCCAGATATGCGCCCGCTCACAGTAGATATGCCCAGATATGTGCCCCTCACAGTAGTTATGTCAGATTATGTGCCCCCTCACAGTAGTTACGCCAGATTATGTGTCTCCTCACAGTAGTTCTGCAAAATGATGTGCCTCTTCACAGTAGCTATGATAGATTATGTGCCTCCTCAAAGTAGTTATGCCAGAATATGTGTCCCTCACAGTAGTTATGCCCAGATATGTGCCTCCCACACAGTAGTTATGCCATATATGTGCCCCTCACAGTAGTTATGTAACATTATGTGCCCCCTCACAGTAGTTATGCCAGATTATGTGCCTCCTCAAAGTAGTTATGCCAGATTATGTTCCCCTCACAGTAGTTATGCCCAGATATGTGCCTCCCACACAGTAGTTATGCCAGATATGTGCCCCTCACAGTAGATATGCACAGATATGTGCCCCTCACAGTAGATATGCCCAGATATGTGCCCCTCACAGTAGATATGCCCAGATATGTGCCCCTCACAGTAGATATGCCCAGATATGTGGTCACTCACAGTAGTTCTTCCAAATTATGTGCCTTTTCACAGTAGTTATGCTAGATTATATGCCTCTTGCAGTAGATATGCCCAGATATGTGCCACCTCACAGTGGTTATGCCAGAATATGTGCCCCCTCACAGTTATGCCCAGATATGTGTCCCTCACAGTACATATGCCCAATTATGTGCCCCCTCACAGTAAATATGCCCAGACATGTGCCCCTCACAGTAGATATGCCCAGATATGTGACTCTCACAGTAGATATGCCCAGATATGTGCCCCCTCACAGTAGTTATGCCAGATTATGTGCCTCCTCACAGTAGTTCTGCCAAATTTTGTGCCTCTTCACAGTAGTTATGATAGATTATGTGCCTCTCGCAGTAGATATGCCCAGATATGTGCCCCCCCCATAACGGTAGTTATGCCAGATTATGTGCCTCCTCACAGTAGTTATGCTAGATTATGTGCCCTATACAGTAGTTATGCCCAGAAATGTGCCTCAATCACAGTAATTATGCCAGATATGTGCACCCTCACAGTAGATATGCCCAGATATGTGCTCACTCACAGTAGTTCTGCCAAATGATGTGCCTCTCCACAGTAGATATGCTGAAATATGTGCCTCTCGCAGTAGATATGCCCAGATATGTGCCCCCTCACAGTGGTTATGCCAGATTATGGGCCCCCTCACAGGATTTATGCCCAGATATGTGCCCCCTCACAGTAGATATACCCAGATATGTGCCCCTCACAGTAGATATGCCCAGATATGTGCCTCCTCACAGTAGATATGCCCAGATATGTGCCCCCTCACAGTAATTATATCAGATTATGTGCCCCCTCGCAGTAGTTATGCCAGATTAGGTGCCTCTTCACAGTAATTTTGCTAGAATATGTGCCTCTCGCAGTAGATATACCCAGATATGTTCCCCTCACAGTAGATATACCAAGATGTGCCCCTCACAGTAGATATGCCCAGATATGTGCCCCCTCACAGTAGTTATATCAGATTATGTGCCCCGTCACAGTAGTTATGCCAGATTATGTGCCTCCTCACAGTAGTTCTGCCAAATTATGTGCCTCTTTACAGTAGTTATGATAAATTATGTGCCTCTCGCAGTAGATATGCCCAGATATGTGCCCCCTCACAGTAGATATGCCCAGATATGTGCTCACTCACAGTAGTTCTGACAAATTATGTGCCTCTTCACAGTAGATATGCTGAAATATGTGCCTCTCGCAGTAGATATGCCCAGATATGTGCCCCCTCACATTGGTTATGCCAGATTATGTGCCCCCTCACTGTAGTTATGCCCAGATATGTTCCCCTCACAGTAGATATGCCAGATTATGTGCCTCCTCACAGTAGTTCTGCCAAATTTTGTGCCTCTTCACAGTAGTTATGATAGATTATGTGCCTCTCGCAGTAGATATGCCCAGATATGTGCCCCCCCATAACGGTAGTTATGCCAGATTATGTGCCTCCTCACAGTAGTTATGCTAGATTATGTGCCCTATACAGTAGTTATGCCCAGAAATGTGCCTCAATCACAGTAATTATGCCAGATATGTGCACCCTCACAGTAGATATGCCCAGATATGTGCTCACTCACAGTAGTTCTGCCAAATGATGTGCCTCTCCACAGTAGATATGCTGAAATATGTGCCTCTCGCAGTAGATATGCCCAGATATGTGCCCCCTCACAGTGGTTATGCCAGATTATGGGCCCCCTCACAGGATTTATGCCCAGATATGTGCCCCCTCACAGTAGATATACCCAGATATGTGCCCCTCACAGTAGATATGCCCAGATATGTGCCTCCTCACAGTAGATATGCCCAGATATGTGCCCCCTCACAGTAATTATATCAGATTATGTGCCCCCTCGCAGTAGTTATGCCAGATTAGGTGCCTCTTCACAGTAATTTTGCTAGAATATGTGCCTCTCGCAGTAGATATACCCAGATATGTTCCCCTCACAGTAGATATACCAAGATGTGCCCCTCACAGTAGATATGCCCAGATATGTGCCCCCTCACAGTAGTTATATCAGATTATGTGCCCCGTCACAGTAGTTATGCCAGATTATGTGCCTCCTCACAGTAGTTCTGCCAAATTATGTGCCTCTTTACAGTAGTTATGATAAATTATGTGCCTCTCGCAGTAGATATGCCCAGATATGTGCCCCCTCACAGTAGATATGCCCAGATATGTGCTCACTCACAGTAGTTCTGACAAATTATGTGCCTCTTCACAGTAGATATGCTGAAATATGTGCCTCTCGCAGTAGATATGCCCAGATATGTGCCCCCTCACATTGGTTATGCCAGATTATGTGCCCCCTCACTGTAGTTATGCCCAGATATGTTCCCCTCACAGTAGATATGCCCAGATATGTGCCCCCTCACAGTAGATATACCCAGATATGTGCCGCTCACAGTAGATATGCCCAGATATGCGCCCCCTCACAGTTGATATGCCCAGATATGTGCCCCTTACAGTAGTTATGTCAGATTATGTGCCCCCTCACAGTAGTTATGCCAGATTATGTGTCTCCTCACAGTAGTTCTGCCAAATTATGTGCCTCTTCACAGTAGCTATGATAGATTATGTGTTTCCTCAAAGTAGTTATGCCAGATTATGTGCCCCTCACAGTAGTTATGCCAAGATATGTGCCTCCCACACAGTAGATATGCCATATATGTGCCCCTCACAGTAGTTATGTAACATTATGTGCCCCCTCACAGTAGTTATGCCAGATTATGTGCCTCCTCAAAGTAGTTATGCCAGATTATGTTCCCCTCACAGTAGTTATGCCCAGATATGTGCCTCCCTCACAGTAGATATGCCCAGATATGTGCCCCTCACAGTAGATATGCCCAGATATGTGCCCCTCACAGTAGATATGCCCAGATATGTGGTCACTCACAGTAGTTCTGCCAAATTATGTGCCTCTTCACAGTAGTTATGCTAGATTATATGCCTCTTGCAGTAGATATGCCCAGATATGTGCCACCTCACAGTGGTTATGCAAGTATATGTACCCCCTCACAGTAGATATGCCCAGACATGTGCCCCTCACAGTAGATATGCCCAGATATGTGCCTCTCACAGTAGATATGCCCAGATATGTGCCCCCTCACAGTAGTTATATCAGATTATGTGCCCCCTCACAGTAGTTATACCAGATTATGTGCCTCCTCACAGTAGTTCTGCCAAATTGTGTGCCTCTTCACAGTAGTTATGATAGATTATGTGCCTCTCGCAGTAGATATGCCCAGATATGTGCCCCCCCCCCCATAACGGTAGTTATGCCAGATTATGTGCCTCCTCACAGTAGTTATGCCAGATTATGTGCTCTATACAGTAGTTATGCCAAGATATGTGCCTCAATCACGGTAGTTATGCCACATATGTGTCCCTCACAGTAGATATGCCCAGATATGTGCCCCTCACAGTAGTTATGTCAGATTATGTGCCTCCTCACAGTAGTTATACCCAGATATGTTCCTCCCACACAGAAGTTATGCCAGATATGTGCCCCTCACAGTAGATATGCCCAGATATGTGCCCCCTCACAGTAGATATGCCCAAATATGTGCTCACTCACAGTAGTTCTGCCAAATGATGTGCCTCTCCACAGTAGATATGCTGAAATATGTTCCTCTCGCAGTAGATATGCCCAGATATGTGCCCCCTCACAGTAGTTATGCCCAGATATGTGCCCCCTCACAGTAGATATACCCAGATATCTGGGCATATCTACTGTTAGGGGCACATATCTGGGTATATCTACTGTGAGGGGGCACATATCTGGGCATAACTACTGTGAGGGGGCACATATCTGGGCATATCTACTGCGAGAGGAACATATCTGGCATAACTTCTGTGTGGGAGGCACATATCTGGGTATAACTACTGTGAGGAGGCACATAATCTGACATAACTACTGTGAGGGGCACATATCTGGGCATATCTACTGTGAGGGGCACATATGTGCCCCCTCACAGTAGTTTTGTCAGATTATGTGCCACCTCGCAGTAGTTATGCCAGATTATGTGTCTCCTCACAGTAGTTCTGCCAAATTATGTGCCTCTTCACAGTAGCTATGATAGATTATGTGCCTCCTCAAAGTAGTTATGCCAGATTATGTGCCCCTCACAGTAGTTATGCCAAGATATGTGCCTCCCACACAGTAGTTATGCCATATATGTGCCCCTCACAGTAGTTATGTAACATTATGTGCCCCCTCACAGTAGTTATGCCAGATTATGTGCCTCCTCAAAGTAGTTATGCCAGATTATGTTCCCATCACAGTAATGCCCAGATATGTGCCTCCCTCACAGTAGATATGCCCAGATATGTGCCCCTCACAGTAGATATGCCCAGATATGTGCCCCCTCACAGTAGATATGCCCAGATATGTGGTCACTCACAGTAGTTCTGCCAAATGATGTGCCTCTTCACAGTAGTTATGCTAGATTATATGCCTCTTGCAGTAGATATGCCCAGATATGTGCCACCTCACAGTGGTTATGCCCAGATATGTGTCCCTCACAGTACATATGCCCAAATATGTGCCCCCTCACAGTAGATATGCCCAGACATGTGCCCCTCACAGTAGATATGCCCAGATATGTGCCTCTCACAGTAGATATGCCTAGATATGTGCCCCCTCACAGTAGTTATATCAGATTATGTGCCCCCTCACAGTAGTTATGCCAGATTATGTGCCTCCTCACAGTAGTTCTGCCAAATTTTGTGCCTCTTCACAGTAGTTATGATAGATTATGTGCCTCTCGCAGTAGATATGCCCAGATATGTGCCCCCCCCCCCATAACGGTAGTTATGCCAGATTATGTGCCTCCTCACAGTAGTTATGCCAGATTATGTGCCCTATACAGTAGTTATGCCAAGATATGTGCCTCAATCACAGTAGTTATGCCACATATGTGTCCCTCACAGTAGATATGCCCAGATATGTGCCCCTCACAGTAGTTATGTCAGATTATGTGCCTCCTCACAGTAGTTATACCCAGATATGTGCCTCCCACACAGAAGTTATGCCAGATATGTGCCCCTCACAGTAGATATGCCCAGATATGTGCCCCCTCACAGTAGATATGCCCAAATATGTGCTCACTCACAGTAGTTCTGCCAAATGATGTGCCTCTCCACAGTAGATATGCTGAAATATGTTAATCTCGCAGTAGATATGCCCAGATATGTGCCCCCTCACAGTAGTTATGCCCAGATATGTTATTGTGGCTAGAATATTAACATTTGCACTCATTCTTATGCAACACGTTTAAATGTGGAGAATCGGTTCCATTTCTTTCTACATTTGGTGATCTATTTCTCCTATCATCTGGGTGCCTAGATGTTTCTCACGCATGTGTCTCATTCTCTGGACCTGAGGTCTTGAAGATGTGCACATTTGGGGATGGAATTTCATTGGCATCTCAGGCAAAGGAGAACTTTAAAATACTGTCGCACTGGTACTAGTGCCCAGTACTTATTCATGGTATGTACCCATCAGTTCCTGAGACTTGGTGGTGTGGATTAGAATGAGGCACCATACTACACATATGGTGGGCCTGCCCTAGTATCAAAATGTTCTTGGATCACATTTTATAGTTGCATAGGAAGTCCTCGGGGAAGCATTTTCCCAATACCCCTCAATGCACACTTTTATCTCTAATACCGGGAACACTGGCTCAAGTCAAAAATAATATTCTATGCCACCTGCTCACATCAGCTAGGATGGTTGTACACTACCTACAGGGGCACCAGTCGGACAAAAAATAAAAGGATAAGAGAAAGAATATGGATGGATGTTAGTGAGGACAATTTTAGCAGTAGCAAATACAGTGAGTACCCAAAAAATAATCCAAAGTAGCCAACCCCTTTAAAGCTGTTATGCCATAAAAGTCTGATATATGCGGGTTCAACCTCTGGGACGGTGTAGTAACTTATTGTTTTGCTATATTTCCCTTAAAAACTGAGAGTCATTAGTTTTCAATACTGAACATCAGTTGTCTAAAGAGACTTCTCTTGAAAACTTATTTAAATGTATTGCAAAAGTGATCTCATAAATATTTCATATGCACAGAGTCACAAATATCAAACTTTCTAAGTAAAGTATGTATCTCGTTTGACATAAATCTGGCACTGCTAATATATTTGTAATGTATTAACACTATCTCTCCTCAAGGTATTTGGCTGTTTTCCATTGCTGTCAATTAAAGCTGGAAGCAAACTATACATTTTTCACAATAATTCATTTTCATGACGGTGCACAATTCATGGTCATTTATCCTTATTAACATGCCAGTTATGTGCAGTTCAAATATAATACAATGCCATATACATTGGAATGACCTTGGGATATTGTGCAGAATGACTACTCCAGTCATTAGGTTATTTAAAAGTAATTAAGTATATACTAATCTGTTTTTATTTCCTGAATTGTAAATTTTTTTAAGAAACTTTGCAGAAAACAACTTTTTGACTTCTAAGGTAGAGTAGTGTAGTGTGCATGATGTGTCAATGAGCGGCAATTGTGCAGGTAGGGGGAGGAGACAGCTTTATCCGTCACCTATTACCAATAGGGTGATCCTGTGTTATCTGCCTCCATCTGTAAAATACAGGTATTGCCTGTCAAAGTAATTCTGGTGAGGTGAAACTCAGGTTTTGACAAGAGATTTGGTGTGTTGCATGTTTTACTATGTATTTTAAACTACTGATATTTGGTCAACATAACATTAAAGCACCTTGGCAAACTAACAGCATTGGACAGAAGCTGTGCAGTATATGGCGCTAAAAATAAAAATAAAACACTTTACTGTGCCCAGGAACACAAACAGACCTCACAGGGCCTTTTTTCCCAGTACACATGCATCAAATATTCCCAGGCAACATGGAACGCAATTTTTTTTATTAATTGCAAGAAAATTTAATTTAAAAAAAAGTGTAATAAAAAGTAGCCTTCCTTCCTATACACCTTATCTACACTTTTCCACACTTTTCTATGTCGGAAAAAGTTGAACAGGTGCTTCATAAATAGGGTGCTCATTATGAGCACCAAATTTCTCAATGCATTTACACCGCATAAGTGTCATACAGCTCTATATCCTCATCTTCCCTCACACAGTATATTATAAAACTGTCTGCCTAAAGTCACCACTAGAGGGAGCTCAGTGTATTGGAATTTATACATTAACTGCGATGTAAGCTATAAAAGTCTCTGAGTCATGAGCTCCCCCTACTGGTGGCTGTAGGAAAATGTAGTGTTTTCATGTCAGGAACAGAAGAAGGAGTTCACCACTGGACCTGCCTTCTCCTGGGCCCCATAGCAGTCACAGGCTCTGCCTTCATGGAAGATACACAACTGACTGTCCTATTGACACAGGTGGTATCATTTAGAGGTATTACATTTACAATATGATACTATATCTGTCCTAACATTTTAGTTTATGTAGGTTTACTGCTCTTCCATCACTATTTATGCTTGTTGGGACAGCCACCTTTGTATTAGGCTACATGCATACGAACGTTGTTTGTTTTCGTGTCCGTTCCGTTTTTTTTTTTCCGGATAGGATGCGGACCCATTCATTTCATGTCCGCATCAGTATGTCCGTTCCGTAGCCCCGCAAAAATAATAAAACATGTTCTATTCTTGTCCGTTTTAGGCATTGTTACAATGGATCCGCCAAAAAAAAAACGGATGGCATACGGATGTAATCCATTTTTGCGGATCCGCAATTTGCGGACTGCAAAGCACATACGGTCGTGTGCATGTAGCCTTAGTCTGTTAAATTGTAGATGCTACCTTTTAATGCAATATTGGCAAAAGATATACAGCTGATTGCCAAAATGCTTGGGCTGGAAGCAGATTGGGTACACATAACGGATGTGCACCACTGAATGTGTTTGTTTGTGCCACAAGTGTATCAATGACCATTGCAAATCTGGCGCTTTTTAATAAAGATTTAATATTTTCAGAGATTTTTGTAGATTTAGTACCCTTAACATGTCCAAAGTTGATTCAGTACTGGGCTAATGTTTTGTCTTATATTAATTAAGGGGGTAATTTATTAACAAGAAATATGCCTATATTAGGTGTATTTCTGGAGCAGATTGCAGCACAATGGTTAGTTGCGCCACAATCTGCGACTTTTCCCCGCTCACACTAGGTCTAAAAAAGTAGGTGTAGCGTGGGCAGGGAAGGGGATAGGCTGGTAAGCCCATCTCATTCATTATTTTCTACGTCTGCTTTCGGCATAGAAAATTATCTAAATGTAAGGCAGCAAGGAAGCTGTCTAAGGCCCCTTTCACACGGGTGTCGCGGAAGAGGTCCGAATGCGTTGCAGGTGCATTGCAGGAAACCTGCGCAAGCAATTTCAGTCAGTTTTGTCTGCAATTGCATTGTGTTGTTCAGTTTTTCCACGCGAGTGCAAAGCGTTTTAATGCGTTTTGCACGCGCGTGATAAAAGACGCTGTTGCTACCCAGACCCGAACCTGGACTTCTTCACTTAGGTTCGGGTTTGGGTTCGGGGCTCTGTATATTTGATCTACTATCTTCATTCAGCAGGACCTACTCTGATGTCACCGCGCTCACCACGTGGTGAGCGCGATGACGTCAGCGCAGGTCTTTTTACAGGTCCTGCAAGAAGAAGAAAGAAGACGATAACGGCTGTGCGATCAAGTGGATGAGGTGAGTAATTTTTTTATTATTTTTTAAGGCCTCATGCACACGAACGTTTTTTTCACGGTCCGCAAAAAGGGGGTCCGTAGGTCCGTGATCCGTGACCGTTTTTTCGTCCGTGGGTCTTCCTTGATTTTTGGAGGATCCACGGGCATGAAAAAAAAGTCGTTTTGGTGTCCGCCTGGCCGTGCGGAGCCAAACGGATCCGTCCTGAATTACAATGCAAGTCAATGGGGACGGATCCGTTTGACGTTGACACAATATGGTGCCATTTCAAATGGATCCATCCCCATTGACTTTCAATGTAAAGTCTGGAGTCCCTTTTATACCATCAGATCGGAGTTTTCTCCAATCCGATGGTATATTTTAACTTGAAGCGTCCCCATCACCATGGGAACGCCTCTATGTTAGAATATACTGTCGGATATGAGTTAGATCGTGAAACCTCATTTCCGACAGTATATTCTAACACAGAGGCGTTCCCATGGTGATGGGGACGCTTCTAGTTAGAATATACTACAAACTGTGTACATGACTGCCCCCTGCTGCCTAGCAACACCCGATCTCTTACAGGGGGCCGTGATCAGCACAATTAACCCCTCAGGTGCCGCACCTGAAGGGGTTAATTGTACTATCATATCCCCCTGTAAGAGATCAGGGCTGCCAGGCAGCAGGGGGCAGACCCCCCCCCCCGTCCCCAGTTTGAATATCATTGGTGGCCAGTGCGGCCCCCCCCCCCCTTCCTCCCTCTATTGTAATAATTCGTTGGTGGCACAGTGTGCGCCCCCCCCCCCCCCTTCCTCCCTCTATTGTAATAAATCGTTGGTGGCACAGTGTGCGCCCCCCCCCCCTTCCTCCCTCTATTGTAATAAATCGTTGGTGGCACAGTGTGCGCCCCCCCCCCTTCCTCCCTCTATTGTAATAAATCGTTGGTGTGCGGCCTCCCATCTCCCCCCCCCCCCCCCCCGATCATTGGTGGCAGCGGGTTACTAGCAATAGTACAATAGTAAAAGATTCATACTTACCTGGGAGCTGCGATGTTCGTGTCCGGCCGGGAGCTCCTCCTACTGCTAAGTGACAGTTCATTTAGCAATGCGCCGCATAGACCTGTCACTTACCAGTAGGTGGAGCTCCCGGCCGGACACGAACATCGCAGCAGCCAGCAGGTAAGTATGAATCTTCTACTATTGTACTATTGCTAGTAACCCGCTGCCACCAATGATCGGGGGGGGGGAGAGATGGGATGCTAAGTAACCATGGCAACCAGGACTGTAGTAGCGTCCTGGTTGCCATGGTTACCGATCGGAGCCCCAGCGATTAAACTGGGACTCCGATCGGAACTCCGCTGCCACCAATGATGGGGGGGGGGGAGATGGGAGGCCGCACACTGGCCACCAATGTTGTTAATGCTATAGAGGGAGGGGGGCCGATGGGGGGCGCACACTGTGCCACCAACGAATTATTACAATAGAGGGGGGGGGGCGCACACTGTGCCACCAACCTATTATTACAATAGAGGGGGGGGAAGCCCGCACTGGCCACCAATGATATTCAAACTGGGGAGGGGGGGATCCGTGATCCGTGTTTCCTGGCCGTGAAAAAAATATGACCTGTCCTATTTTTTTCACGGCCAACGGTTCACGGACCCATTCAAGTCGGATCACGGACACGGATGCCAATCTTGTGTGCATCCGTGTTCTTTCACGGACCCATTGACTTGAATGGGTCCGTGAACCGTTGGCCGTGAAAAAAATAGGACAGGTCATATTTTTTTCACGGCCAGGAAACACGGATCACGGATGCGGCTGCAAAACGGTGCATTTTCCGATTTTTCCACGGACCCATTGAAAGTCAATGGGTCCGCGAAAAAAAACGGAAAACGGCACAACGGCCACGGGTGCACACAACGGTCGTGTGCATGAGGCCTAACCCTCAATGGTAATTTTACTTAGCATTCTGTTTTAAAGAATGCTATTATTTTCCATTATAGCCATGTTATAATGGAAAATAATAAAGTAAATGGACTTTAATGGGGTCCCGGGGCTCATCCCTATTTATTCACATGATCTCCTTAGCAACCGTCCGTGAAAATCGCATTGCATCCGCACTTGCTTGCAGATGCAATGCGATTTTCACGCAGCCCTATTCTCTTTTATGGGGCCTGTGTTGGCTGAGAAACGCAGAATATAGAACATGCTGCGATTTTCACACAACGCACAAGTGATGCGTGAAAAACATTGCTCATGTACACAACCCATTGAAATGAATGGGTCAGGATTCAGTGCGGGTGCAATGCGTTCATGTCACGCATTGCACCCGCACGGAAAACTCGCCCGTGTGAAAGGGGCATTACATTTAGAATCAGCGGTGGATGCGCCGAAGTTATATAGAGGTCTTCAAATGTCTAAAACGTCGGTCTTAATAAATGACGTAAGTGTTTAGCAGGAATTTACAGTTATCAATGGAACTTGTGCTTTGGGACTCCCAAGTTATCAGGACACACCATTTTCACCATTCATTTATGTATCTGCAGTAACCCAGTGGATAGCTGCTAAAGACTTAATATCACTTCTAAATGGTTAACTTTCCTATGCCATTTATGTGAATCCAAGAGCTGAATAGAGTAAGGCCTCTTTCACACGAGCATGTCCGGATTAGGTCCGGATGCGTCCCGGTGCATTGCGGCAAACCCGCGCGAGTAGGAACGCAATTGCAGTCAGTTTTGACTGCGATTGCATTCCGATGTTTAGTTTTTATCGCGCGGGTGCAATGTGTTTTGCACGCGCGTGATAAAAAACCGACTGTGGTACCCAGACCCGAACTTCTTCACAGAAGTTCAGGTTTGGGTTAGTTGTAGTGTAGATTGTATTATTTCTCCTTATAACATGGTTATAAGGGAAAATAATAGCATTCTGAATACAGAATGCATAGTACAATAGGGCTGGAGGGGTTAAAAAAAAATATAAAATTATTTAACTCACCTTAATCCACTTGTTCGCACAGCCGGCATCTCTTCTCTCTTTATCTGTGAGCAATAGGACCTTTGATGATGTCACTGTGTTCATCACATGGTCCATCACATGATCCATCACCATGGTGGACTGAAAGCGACTGAAAGCGCACTTCTCCACACAAGGAGATACCGTATCCCCATGGTGGACTTGAGGACATTCTAACACTAAAATCCTATGGTTTACGAGTAAAAAGTCAGTATATGCCACCTAAAACTGCACACCCCATAGAGACGTACATTGAGTTAGTTAAGAAAGACATCAGTACTTTGCTAACACAGTTTAAGGGAGGACAATATTACTTACATCAAAATCTCACAGCATTAGGCCTATTGCACACGACCTTATGGCTTTTTCAGTGTTTTGCGGTCCGTTTTTCACGGATCCGTTGTTCCATTTTTTGTTTCCGTTGTGTTTCCGTTTCTGTTCCGTTTTTCCGTTCCGTTTTTCCGTATGGCATATACAGTATACAGTAATTACATAGATAAAATTGGGCTGGGCATAACATTTTCAATAGATGGTTCAGCAAAAAACGGAACGGAAACGGAAGACATACGGATGCATTTCCGTATGTGTTCCATTTTTTGCGGACCCATTGACTTGAATGGAGCCACGGAACGTGATTTGCGGGCAATAATAGGACATGTTCTATGTTAAAACAGAACGGAAAAACGGAAATACGGAAACGGAATGCATACGGAGTACATTCCGTTTTTTTTGCGGAACCATTGAAATGAATGGTTCTGTATACGGACCGTATACGGAACGCAAAAAACGGCTAGTAAACGGGAAAAAAAAACCGCCCGTGTGCAGGAGGCCTTAGAGAGACAGACTATCAATCACCTACTTGATGACAAATCACTTATTTTTAAACCCGCGGATAAAGGGGGCGCACTTGTATTACTGGACAAGGGGTATTATACACATGAAATTCTGGGACAATTGTCAGATACCAAAACCTACATGATCCTACCACGAGATCCAGTATATGACATTAAAAGAGAATTGCAAATTTTGATACAGAACAGTTTAGAATAAAAAATGATAGACCAGAAAATGGCAGAATTTCTAATAAAACAGCATCCTATCACACCGGTGTTCTACACCCTGCCCAAAGTGCACAAATCGATGGAACGTCCCTCAGGCAGACCTATAGTGGCAGCATCAGATTCCATACTCTCTCCCCCAGCCATACTATTAGACAAGGTACTGACCCCCCCTTACACAAAAAACCTTTTCGTACCTTAAAGACACACAGCACTTTCTACAAGAGTTTAGCCAGGTACATATAGGTGAAGAATGCCTACTGGTCACATATGATATATCTAGCCTATACACATCTATCACCCACGCAAAGGGTATAGCGGCAGTTAAATCCCTATTAGACAACAGTCACTACAACATAGACCAGAAAAATGTCTTCATCTCACTTCTCACCATTGTGCTAGAAAATAACTACTTCCTATTTCAGGATACATAATACCAACAATGCTGCGGGACCGCGATGGGATCTAACGCAGCACCGCCGTATGCAAATACGTACATGTCAAAGCTGGAGGATGATTATATATACCCAAATCCAATTTTTCAACAAAATTGCAGCTTTTGGAAAAGATTCATAGATGACATATTTTGCATATGGCGGGACGGGCGTAGAAACCCTACAAGCATTCACTGACTACATCAACAACATTTGGCCTGAATTAAAATTCACACTTCACTGGGATCCCCACACAATATCCTTCTTGGACACCTGGGTTATAAAAGGGACTGACGGCAAGTGTATAACAGACCTCTACACCAAGGAGACAGACCGTAACAGTTTACTTAACTATGATAGTAACCACCCCCCTGCCGTAAAAAAAATCCTTACCCCACTCCCAATATAAAAGAGTCCACAGAATTGTCAGTGATCGCACAACTCGTGACACACGATTGAGTGAGATGACTGACAAATTCTAACAAAGAGGATATCCCAGCTCTGTTTTATCACAACAAAGGGCTAAAATTGACAGCATTGAAACAATACAAAAAAAAAGTCCAACTCCAAAAGAGTTCCATTTGTGGTCAAATATCATCCGTGGATTAATCGCATCAGATCAGTCATGTATAAACATTGGAATATAGTCAAGTCCTCTTACCCTACTGTTGGGGAATTCCAGAATCCTCCCATGATCTGTTACAAAAGGGCAAGAAACATCAGGGACATGGTGATTAGGGCCGACATAGGCAGTAATAAAATAAACATTAGACAAAGGACACTTGCCACCGTCAGAAAGGGCACCTTCCCATGTCTTAACTGCGTTCACTGCTCAAGTGTTATCAAAGGGGTATGGATCTCACATCCCCACACAGGTAAGCAGATCCCAGTGAAGGGACACTTCACATGTGACAGCTCGTTCGTTGTCTACTTGTTGAAGTGCCCCTGCGGTCTGTGTTATGTGGGTGAGACCAGCATGCGCATGAAAGAACGCTTTGGTAAACACAAATCCACCATACGCAACGAGAACCTATTACTCCCCATTCCTCAACACTTTCACCAGCAGCGACATAATGCCTCACAACTCCGGTTTCAGATCATTGAGGAAGTCACCTTACCTAGACGGGGTGGGAACCGTATAGAAATGTTGCTCAGGCGCGAGGCATTTTGGATCCATCGGCTACGGATACTGGCTCCAAAAGGGTTAAATCGGGACTATGCGATTAACAGCTTCTTATAAGATTCTTTATAAGACCTCCTAGTCCTCACCTTGCCTCTCTCTTTCTGTTGGTTGCACACTGTTGCAATATACAGCAATTACTGAATGTTGCCACAATGATATGTTTTTATACACAATATGTGTCACTTACTTGCAACAATGTTTCTCTTCACAGTGCAATTGAAATTTACCTTCCAGGGCACATCCTCTGTAAAGATTCAACAAAAGGCGCTCACTTATATTGTTGTTTATGTGTCTCCCCGGCAACGTGATGTCATCATCACATGACCAGGGGCGGGCTATTTAAACCTGTTTTGTTTGTATGTTCCTCCACTTATACTGCTGCTCACTTCTTGTTTGAAAAAGGCACCTGTGAGTGCCGAAACGCGCGTCACCTGAATATGAGGGACCAAAAAAACTATCATCAGCAAAGATTAATGGGAGTGCCGGTTTTCTTTCATTCTTCATGTGATGAGCGTAGTGGCGTCATCAAAGGTCCTATTGCTCACAGATAAAGACAGAAGAGATGCCGGCTGCGCGAACAAGTGGATGAAGGTGAGTTAAAAAAAATATATTTATTTTTTTACCCCTCCAGCCCTATTTTACTATGCATTCTGTATTCAGAATGCTATTATTTTCCCTTATAACCATGTTATAAGGGAAAATAATAAAGATCGGGTCCCCATCCCGATCGTCACCTAGCAACCGTGCGTGAAAATCGCACCGCATCCGCACTTGCTTGCGATTTTCACGCAACCCCATTCATTTCTATGGGGCCTGCGTTACGTCAAAAACGCACAAAGAGGAGCATGCTGCGATTTTCACGCAACGCACAAGTGATGCGTGAAAATCACCGCTCGTGTGCACAGCCCCATAGAAATGAATGGGTCAGGATTCAGTGCGGGTGCAATGCGTTCGGCAAATTGGGAAAGTTGTTTGGATTTACTAGAGAAAGAGAGAGTACATACAGGTTGTGCATGTACTTTGGCGATAACTGAACTTATTACTACCAGTGACTGTTAATGAACTGCCAAAACTACCTCAGTAAAGTGCCTTGAATTTGTTACCCCCAAATACGGCCTGGTTATTTTCTCGCACCGCCACCAGCTATTATCCAGCCCAGGTTTCCTGCCCATCTAACATCAAAGGCACTCCAGCCAGCATCAGGCAGGATCCTCAGGGATGTGCCCCGAGGGAAGAAGGCTTGCGCCCCTCCATTTACTGCAAGGACCCAGGGAGCATTAGAGTGAGGACAGCTACCGTGAACCACCACCACTTCTATCAGCGCCACAACTACAATTCCCCTCCTCCCAGATCTCCCCCTGGGGATTGCTGCATATCAGGATAGGCCAAATAATTTTATTTTGTATGAGATGTAAGCATGGAAGAAGGAATAATTTTCTGAAGTGCAACTAAGGGCTCTTTCACACTTGCGTTGTTGGGTTCCGGCATAGAGTTCCGTCGTCGGGGCTCTATGCCGGAAGAATCCTGATCAGGATTATCCCAATGCATTCTGAATGGAGAGAAATCCGTTCAGGATGCATCAGGATGCCTTCAGTTCCGGAACGGAACATTTTTTGGCCGGAGAAAATACCGCAGCATGCTGCGCTTTTTGCTCCAGCCAAAAATCCTGAACACTTGCCACAAGGCCGGATCCGGAATTAATGCCCATTGAAAGGCATTAATCCGGATCCGGCCTTAAGCTAAACGTCTTTTCGGCGCATTACCGGATCCGATGTTTAGCTTTTTCTGAATGGTTACCATGGCTTCCAGGACGCTAAAGTCCTGTTTGCCATGGTAAAGTGTAGTGGGGAGCAGTATACTTACCGTCCGTGCGGCTCCCGGGGCGCTTCAGAGTGACGTCAGGGCGCCCCACGTGCATGGATGACGTGTCGCATGGATCACGTCATCCATGCTCATGGGGCGCTCTGACGTCATTCTGGAGCGCCCCGGGAGCCGCATGGACGGTAAGTATACTGCTCCCCCGCTCCCCACTACTACTATGGCAGCCAGGACTTTAATAGCTAATATGATATTAAAGTCCTGGGTGCCATAGTAACACTGAACGCATTTTGAAGATGGATCCGTCTTCAAATGCTTTCAGTTCACTTGCGTTGTTACGGATCCGACGGGCACCTCCGGCAAATGGAGTGCACGACGGATCCGGACAACACAAGTGTGAAAGAGGCCTAATCTCCTTGTTTAGGCAGAATAAGCCTCTTTCCTCATGCATCTCTTGTTACATCATTCCCTTCTGTCTTTAGGCACCATCTAATGAAAGACTTACTTACGTCCAGTTCAATAAGCATATACAGTTGCAAGAAAAAGTATGTGAACCCTTTGGGATGATATGGATTTCTGCACAAATTGGTCATAAAATCTGATCTGATCTTCATCTAAGTCACAACAATAGACAATCACAGTCTGCTTAAATGAATAACACACAAAGAATTAAATGTTGCCATGTTTTTATTGAACACACCATGTAAACATTCACAGTGCAGGTGGAAAAAGTATGTGAACCCTTGGATTTAATAACTGGTTGAACCTCCTTTGGCAGCAATAACTTCAACCAACGGTTTCCTGTAGTTGCAGATCAGATGTGCACAACGGTCAGGAGTAATTCTTGACCATTCCTCTTTACAGAACTGTTTCAGTTCAGCAATATTCTTGGGATGTCTGGTGTGAATCGCTTTCTTGAGGTCATGCCACAGCATCTCAATCGGGTTGAGGTCAGGACTCTGACTGGGCCACTCCAGAAGGCATATTTTCTTCTGTTTAAGCCATTCTGTTGTTGATTTACTTCTATGCTTTGGGTCATTGTCCTGTTGCAACACCCATCTTCTGTTGAGCTTCAGCTGGTGAACAGATGGCCTTAAGTTCTCCTGCAAAATGTCTTGATAAACTTTGGAATTCATTTTTCCTTCGATGATAGCAATCCGTCCAGGCCCTGACACAGCAAAGCAGCCCCAATTCATGATGCTCCCACTACCATACTCCACAGTTGGGATGAGGTTTTAATGTTGGTGTGCTGTGCCTCTTTATCTCCACACATAGTGTTGTGTGTTTCTTCCAAACAACTCAACTTTGGTTTCATCTGTCCACAGAATTTTTTGCCAGTACTGCTGTGGAACATCCAGGTGCTCTTGTGCAAACTGTAAACGTGCAGCAATGTTTTTTTTGGACAGCAGTGGCTTCCTCTGTGGCATCCTCCCATGAAATCCATTCTTGTTTAGTGTTTTACGTATCGTAGATTCACTAACAGGGATGTTAGCATATGCCAGAGACTTTTGTAAGTCTAGCTGACACTCTAGGATTCTTCTTCACCTCATTGAGCAGTCTGCGCTGTGCTCTAGTCTTGCAGTCATCTTTACAGGACGGCCACTCCTAGGGAGAGTAGCAGCAGTGCTGAACTTTCTCCATTTATAGACAATTTGTCTTACCATGGACTGATGAACAGCAAGGCTTTTGGAGATACTTTTATAACACTTTCCAGCTTTATCCAAGTAAACAATTCTTTATCGTAGGTCTTCTGAGAGCTCTTTTGTGCGAGGCATCATTCACATCAGGCAATGCTTCTTGTGAAAAGCAAACCCAGAACTGGTGTGTGTTTTTTATAGGGCAGGCCAGCTGTAGCCAACACCTCCAATCTCATCTCATTGATTGGACTCCAGTTGGCTGACACCTCACTCCAATTAGCTCTTGGAGATGGCATTAGTCTAGGGGTTCACATACTTTTTTCCACCTGAACTGTGAATGTTTACATGGTGTGTTCAATAAAAACATGGTAACATTTAATTCTTTGTGTGTTATTAGTTTAAGCAGACGGTGATTGTCTATTGTTGTGACTTAGATGAAGATCAGATCACATTTTATGACCAATTTTTGCAGAAATCCATATCATTCCAAAGGGTTCACATACTTTTTCTTGCAACTGTACAAGCATGTTTTTCCAGCTCATCATATCTTTTCCCATGCACGAAACAGACCGTATCAGTCCTCACTTGAAACATGAATAAAAAGAGAAGTTCCAGCATTCAGGATAAAACCTAGATGTTTTCTTTATTCATAATGGTCACAATTCACATACATGGACAGCTTCTCCCTCCCCCGCTAGGTTGACATGTTTCGGACTTGTTAGTCCTAACAGCCTATTATCTGCAGAGTTGATTTATCACTTATGTGATCTTTAGGACCCACAATCAGCTGGACCACAATATGCGGGCTCCGGCCATATGCACTCCGCATCACACATGCAAACCCATTCACTCTAATGGGTCCTCAATCCGGAAGGTCGGTGCGGAATTGACACATGGAACCTCACGGAAGCACCACAGAGTGCTTCTGTAGAGTTTCTCTCCGTGCCTCCACACCCGGTGCAGACAGATCAAGGACCCATTCAAGTTGAATGGGTCTGGATCCGTCTGTGGAATCCGCACAGATGTTGCCCATGCATTAGGAACCGCAATACACTAAACATTCGACCAATGGCTGTGTGCATGAAGAGTTGTCTTCTAGAGTTGAATAGAAGACAGAGAAAAAAAAAATGTACAATGCATTCATGTGTATGTGTTTTGTTAACAACAAAAGAGCTTAATATTTTAAAATCTCATCATATATATAGACTGAAACATTGCCAAGTGCCATTTCAGGATTCCATTTTCAGACAATACACTAGTAAATTTGATGAAGATGGTTCTCCTTTCAGAATTAAACATGCATTCATAATTGATAAACACCAATAAATCAACATACTGTGAAGAAAAAAACTTGTGTGAAAAGTACTCAGTAACGCAGATGTACTGAAAAAAAGCCTAAGGGAAATTATTAATAAAACTGCGAAAAGTAAAGGAAAAAATTAAAAGTCATTGAAATCCTTGACAGGTTTTGTGTTCTTCATGCACAATTTAAAGGTGTCTTCAACTTTCGCAAACACTTCTAAAACATACCCTTTAGGGCTCTTTCACACCTGCGTTATTGTCTTCCGGCATAGAGTTCCGTCGTCGGGGCTCTATGCCGGAAGAATCCTGATCAGGATTATCCTAATGCATTCTGAATGGAGAGTAATCCGTTCAGGATGCATCAGGATGTCTTCAGTTCCGGTACGGAACGTTTGTTGGCCGGAGAAAATACCGCAGCATGCTGCGCTTTTTGCTCCGGCCAAAAATCCGGAACACTTGCCGCAAGGCCGGATCCGGAATTAATGCCCATTGGAAGGCATTGATCCGGATCCGGCCTTAAGCTAAACGTCGTTTCGGCGCATTGCCGGAGCCGACATTTAGCTTTTTCAGAGTGGTTACCATGGCTGCCGGGACGCTAAAGTCCTGACAGCCATGGTAAGTGTAGCGGGGAGCGGGGGAGCAGTGTACTTACCGTCCGTGCGGCTCCCCGGGCGCTCCAGAGTGACGTCAGGGCGCCCCAAGCGCATGGATCACGTGATCGCATGGATCACGTCATCCATGCGCATGGGGCGCTCTGACGTCATTCTGGAGCGCCCCGGGAGCCGCACGGACTGTAAGTATACCGCTCCCCCGCTCCCCGCTCCTACTATGGCAACCAGGACTTTAATAGCGTCCTGGGTGCCATAGTAACACTGAAAGCATTTGGAAGACGGTTCCGTCTTCAAATGCTTTCAGTACACTTGCGTTTTTCCGGATCCGGAGTGTAATTCCGGCAAGTGGAGTACACGCCGGATCCGGACAACGCAAGTGTGAAAGAGGCCTTAAAAAGTCAAGTACTTAAAAAGAAAGTCTGCATTGTTCCTGTTCCATGACATCAGTCTCAGCATTTAAGGCAACAAATGAATAGAATTTACCACTGGGGTCTTCCAGAATTGAGGTGCTAGTTTTGAATTTGATGACTCTTGTACAGAAAATATGTTGGAGTTATATAACCAATGGGAAATGAAATAATAATGGAGTAGACTAAAGATCTCGGAATGCAATCACCATCCCAGAGCAAATAACCCTATATGGGCAGAGTAAGCAGGAAATAATGGGAGATCTCAGCTTTCAAGCCATCACACTTGTGAGTGCAGTTGTGGAATATAATATAAGCTATAGTCAAAACCGATATAATATTAAAATCTTCTAATAGGCAGCAATGGACGAACATCAGCAGGGACTTTTTGTGAACGCGCATTCACGATAAAATGTTCGCGAACCGCGCATTTGCGGCGGGCCCCATTCACTTTAATGGCAGGCGAACCTCAAAAACCTTCAGGTCATATTTGCAGCCAAATACTTACTAGAAGTGCACAAATAGTCCCACAACATGGACAGTGACATACCGGGGGGGTCAATGTCAAAAAGTCCCCTGCTTCCCCTATAGCTACGCCCCTGACCCTGTGTACTGTCTTCCTCCATTTCCACCTCTTCCACATGCAAAGCATCCGCCTTCATTGTGAGTAGCGAGCGTTTCAGTAGACACAGAAGAAGGATGGTTACGCTGATAATAGCGGCATCGCCGCTCACCATCTGTGTTGATTCCTCAAAGTTGTATAAAACCTCACAGAGGTCAGCCATCCATGCCCACTCGTCGCTTGTGAAGAACGGATGCTGACTGGAAAGGCGATGACCATGCTGCAGCTGGAATTCCACTGCTGCCCTCTGCTGCTCACAAAGCCTGGCCAACATGTGGAACATGGAGTTCCAGCACATGCTCACGTCGCACAACAGTCGGTTGCAAGCAGCTGCTGCAGCGTTGCCAGACCGGCGGCAGCTGTAGTTGACTTTCGGAAATAAGCACACATGCGGCGCACCTTCACCAGTAGCTCAGGTAAATTGGGGTAGGTTTTGAGAAACTGCTGAACCACTAAGTTGAACAAGAGGGCTAGGCATGGTATGTGTGTGAGCTTGCCTAGCTCCAAAGCCACCACCAAGTTACGGCCATTATCAGACACAACAATGCCTGGTTGTAGGTTAAGTGGCGAGAGCCACAGCTCAGTCTGGTCTCTTATACCCTGCCACAGCTCTGCAGCGGTGTGCTGTTTTACACCTAAGCAAATTAGTTTCAGCACAGCCTGTTGCCGCTTCCGCACTGCACTGTTACACTGCTTCCAGCTACTGACTAATGGCTGACTGGTGCTGCAAGATGAGAATCAAGAGGTAGAAGTGGAGGAGGAGAAGTGGTGGTTGCAGCCACTAATGTAGGTGGTGTCGGAAATCCTGATGGAAGTAGGGCCCGCAATCCTTGGCATCGGTAGCACCTGTGCCATCCCATGGTACGACTCGCTCCCGGCCTCAACAACGTTCACCCAGTGTGCCGTCAGGGAAATGTAGCGTCCCCGGCCAAAAGCACTTGTCCATGTGTAAGTCGTTAAGTGGACCTTCCCAATATCTGTGTTGGTCAGGGCACGGATGATGTTACAGGACACATGCTGGTGTAAGGCGGGGACAACACACCCGGAAAAATAGTGGCAGCTGCAGACTGAGTAATGACGGATGACAGCCGCCATCAGGCTGCGGAAAGCATCAGTGTCCACAAGCCTAAATGGCAACTTTTCCAGGGCCAGCAATTTGGAAAGGTGCGCATTTAGTGCTATGGTCTGTGGGTGGGTGGCTGGGTATTTGCGCTTTCGTTCAAAGGCCTGGGGTATGGACATCTGTACGCTGCGCTGGGACACAGAAGTGGATGTGCTAGCTGATGGTGCTTGTGAAGGTCTAGGTACATCTGGGCCTGCGTCTTGGACAGGGGATTGGCCAGCACGTAACACAGGGGAAGAGGAGGCAGTGGTGTGACCCGCAGACACTGATTGTGGACCCAGGCGTTCGGCCCACCTATTAGGGTGCTTTGATGTCATGTGGAGGATCATGCTGGTGGTGGTGAGGTTGCTAGTGTTCACACCCCTGCTCATTTTGGTATGGCACAGGTTGAAAATCACAATTCTTTTATCGTCCACACTTTCCTCAAAAATCTAAAACTTTTGTTTTTGTGTGGTGTGACTCAGTCACTGTACTTATAGTAAACCACACTGACTGGTGATCACTAGATCCCAAACTTTCCCCTACAGTAATATCAGATACCAAATTCCTATTTGTGAATACTAAATCTAAAATGGCCTCCTTCCAGGTTGGCTCCTCAACTACTTGCTGTAGAGATAATCCCAGTAGGGAATTTAGAATATCTGTACTCCTGGCATTTCCAGTTTACATCAGGAAGATTAAAGTCTCCCATAATGATAACTTCCCCCTTCAATGTCATTTTAGCTATTTCCTCAACTAGTAGATCATCTAATTCAGGCCCCAAACATTAGGCATTCACCGGACAGAAAACATCAAGTGATTATGTGGCTGGAGGTATATTAGACAGTCATTGGATATCAATTTTATTGCAGGCCAGTGGACTACAGGCCTCAAAAATGATCAATTTACCGTACAGAAAAGAACACTTAATAATGTGGCTAGAGGTACATTAGACGGCCACCGTATAACAATTTTACTATTGGCCACTTAGATTATAGGCCCCAAAAATTATGCATTCACCGTACAAAAAGATCAAGTGATTATGTGGCTGGGGGTATATTAGACGGTAATTAGAGTTGAGCGGACACCTGGATGTTCGGGTTCGACGAGTTCGGCTGAACTTCTCAAAAAAGTTCTTGACCCGAAAAAAACTTAACCCGAACTTGACCCCGAACCCCATTGAAGTCAATGGGGACCCGAACTTTGGAGCACTAAATGGCTCTAAAAAAAGTCATGGACAGGGCTAGAGGGCTGCAAATGGCAGGCAGCAAAATGTGGTTAGGAGCATGGCAATTGCTGTGCAAACAAATGTGGATATGTAAATGACTTAAAATAATATAAAATACGTAAAAATAAAAAATAATCTTGATCGTGGAGGACGAGGTCCATATGGAGTAGGAGGTTGAGGAGTCGGTGGATGTGGCGGTGTAGGTGGAAGTGGCGGTGGAGGAGGAGGGGGTAGCCAACACAGTTTTTTTGGTTTTAATTTTTTATTTTTTTTTTGGTTTAAATTAGGGTACACCCCAAAACATTGGGAAATATAACCTGTGATAACCCCCTCCAGCCGTGCTAAATAAACGTTCAGACAATACACTGGCTGCAGGGCAGGCCAGCACCTCCAAGGCGTAAAGGGCAAGCTCAGGCCATGCGGAGACCCAGAAGTTGACATCCACGATCCATTTGGATATCTTCTCTATCAACTTTCGATGTTCTTTTCTGCACCTACCATGTTGATCACGGTTAACGGCGAATCAGGGTTCCACGCCGGAGAGGGAGCATGAGAAAGAGATACCACATCCAAGGGAGGTCAATGGCTCCAATGTGATTGAGCGGAAATGTGGGACAAGTTGTTAAAGTTGAAGCATCGAATTAAAAGGAGGGGCACTCGTCAATTAAAGACGAATTTTTGAAATTTAATTCCCTGTCACCTATGCAGAGCAGGGGTTTTTCATCGCCAAAAATGGGTTAATGTCACCCACCAATTGAACAGACGATTTTACAAATATTAGGTCCCTGTCTCCTATGCAGAGCAGGGGTTTGTATACAGCAAAATTGGTAAAATGTCATCTGACAATGTAACTGATCATTTTTTATTTTATTTATGTCCCTGTCACCAATGCAGAGCAGGGGTTTATTCACAGCAAAAATTGTAAAATGTCACCCAAGAATGTAATAGACAAATTCTGTATATATCACAGCCAAAAATTGGTGAATTTTACCCGACAATGTAACAAACAAATTTGTGAAATTTATTAACCTGTTGACCATGTAGAGCAGGGGTATATCACAGCCAAAAATTGGTGAATGTCACCCGACAATGTAACAGATAGTGTTGATCACGAATATTCGAATTTCAAATTTTTAGCGCGAATATAGGTACTTAGAAAATTCGCGAATATTTCGAATATAGTTATATATTCGTAATTTCGAATATTCTAAAAAATTTTCCCCCTTTTATTTTATTAATTTTTTTATTCGATTTTATTTTATTTTTTAAATCAGTACACATGATCCCTCCCTGCTTCTAGCTTGTGGGCCAATAAGAAGGCTGCAATATACTTGACTTTAGGAGTAGTAATGTTTGCGAATTTTGCTCTATATTAGTTTTTTTCGAATATTCGCTATATTGCTATATATTCTTGTTTTAGAATATTACGAATATTCGAAAAAACTAAGTTATAGCAACATATCAAATATTCGAAAAAAAATCGAATATAGAGCAATTTAGCTAATATAGTGCTATAATCTTCTTTGTCTAATAGTTGTAGGTTGAAAAATTTGCAAAAAAATTTGAATACGAAAATTCGCATATTACACAATCATTACCTTGCCGATTTTTTCCGAGTATTTTCTTGATGTATAAGGTGAAGGTCTATATGGAGTAGGAGGTTGAGGAGGCAGTGGACATAGCGGTGTAGGTGGAAGTGGCGGTGGAGGAGGACGAGGTAGCCAACACTGGTTTTTGGTTTAAATGTATATTTTTTTTTTAATTAGGGTACACCCCAAAACAGTGGGAAATATCAAAAAATACAACAATAAGCAATGGCGCTGTAGTATAACATTGGCTGGGTAAGGCCGGTATACATGTCTATTCTGCACAAGGTACGGACAAGTCCTGTGGGATCCATGCCTGGTTCATTTTAATGAACGTGAACTTGTCCACATTGGCTGTGGACAGGCGGCTGCGCTTGTCTGTGATAACGCCCCCTGCCGTGCTAAACACACGTTCAGACAATACACTGGCAGCAGGGCAGGCTAGCACCTCCAAGGCGTAAAGGGCAAGCTCAGGCCATGTGCTCAATTTGGAGACCCAGAAGTTGAAGGGGGCAAACCCATCATTCAGTACGTGTAGGCGTGTGCACACATACTGCTACACCATGTTGGTGAAATGCTAGATTCTGCTAAGACGTTCCATATCAGCTGGTGGTGCTGGTTGTTGTGGCGTGCTGACAAAGCTTTTCCACATTTCGGCCATGGTAACCCTGCCTTCTGAGGTGCTGGTGGTGCCCCAGCTGTGTTGGCGACCTCTTCCTCCTCCTCTGCCTTCGCCTTGTGCTTCCACTGTGCCCCCACTGTCAGGTGGGAATGCCACCAGCAGCGCGTCTACCAGCGTGCGCTTGTACTCGCGCATCTTATGATCACGCTCCAGTGACGGAATTAAGGATGGTTCGTTGTCCTTGTAATCGGGATCCAGCAGCGTGACCACCCAGTAATCAGCACACGTTAGAGTGTGGGCAACTCGGCGGTCGTTGCGGAGACACTGCAGCATGTAATCGCTCATGAGTGCCAGGCTGCCCAAAGGCAACGAAAAGCTGTCCTCTGTGGGAGGTGTATCGTCTGTGTCCTCTTTATCCCCCCAGCCACGCACCAGTGATGGCCATGAGCTGGTTTGGTTACCACCCTGCTGTGAACACGGTTCCTCCTCCATCTGCTCCTCCTCATCCTCCACCTCGTCATCCTCCAGAACTGTGCCCTTGCTGGACAATTGTGTACCTGGTGTTTGTGGGTGCAGGAACCCACCCTCGGAGCCACTTGTGAATGACTGGCTTGAAACCCAATGAAATGATCTCTCTTCCTCCTCCTCCTCCTCCTCCTGTGCCACATCCTCTTCCATTATTGCCCAAAGCGTTTTTACAAGGAGGCATAGAAGTGGGATAGTAACGCTGAGAACGGCGTCATCGGCACTGGCCATGTTGCTGGAGTACTCGAAACAGCGCAACAAGGCACACAGGTCTCGCATGGAGGCCCGGTCATTGGTGGTGAAATGGTGATGTTCCGCAGAGCGACTCACCCATGCGTGCTGCAGCTGAAACTCCACTATTGCCTGCTGCTGCTTGCACAGTCTGGCCGGCATGTGCAAGATGGAGTTCCACCTTGTGGGTACGTCGCATATGAGGCGGTGAGCGGGAAGGCCGAAGTCACTCTGCAGCGCTGACAGACGAGCAGCAGCAGGGTGAGAACGCCGACGGCCCGCACTTTCTGCAGCAGCTCTGACATATCGGGGTTTTAAGGAACCTCTGCATGACTAAATTCAGCACATGCGCCAGGCAAGGAATGTGCTTCAAACAGAATATTTTTTTGCAGTATTTCAAGCTTGTATTTCACACTGACAAATGCTGAAAAGGCCCCTGATGTAGGGTATTGCCAAAAATGGGTGTTTTTTAAAACACAGAATATTATTGCAGTATTTCAAGCTTGTATTTCACACTGACAAATGCTGAAAAGGCCTCTTATTAATTCACCATACAGAATAGAACAAGTGATTATTTGGCTGTAGGTACATTAGTCGGTCACTGTATACCAATTTTACTGCTGGCCAGTTAGATTACAGGCCCCAAAAATTATGCATTCACCGTACAGAAAAGATCAAAAGATTATGTGGCTGGAGGTATATTAGATGGTCATTGGATATTATCTTTACTGCAGGCCAGTGGAGTACAGGCCAACAACATTAGGCATTCACCGGACAGAAACCATCAAGTGATTATGTGGCTGGAGGTATATTAGACGGTCATTGGATATCAATTTTATTGCAGGCCAATGGACTACATGCCCCAAAAATTATTCATTCAACGTACAGAAAATTACAATTGATAATGTGGCTGGAGGTACATTAGGGGGTCACCATATAACAATTTTACTGTTGGCCAGTTAGATTACAGGCCCCAAAATTTATGTATTCACCGTACATAAAAGATCAAGTGATCATGTGGCTGGAGGTATATTAGACGGTCAATGGAAATCAATTTTACTTCAGGTTAGTGGACTGCAGGCCCCAAAAATTATTCTTTCACTGGACACAAAACATCAAGTGATTATGTGGCTGGAGGTATATTAGACGGTCATTGGATATCAATTTTACTGCAGGCCAGTACAAATACATGTCAAATACATATGTTTAAAAGAACTAAAAATATTTAATTGGATTAAAAACATTGCTAACGAAATCCCCCCTTTTGAATAAACCCCAAATGATAATAGGTGAAATTCGATAACACGTGGTCGTCACAGATGTTGAATTCTTCCAAGGCCCCAACAATTTGGCATTCACTGTACAGAAAAGATCAAGTGATTATGTGGCTGTAGGTATATTAGACGGTCAATGGATATCAATTTTACTGCAGGCCAGTGGAGTATAGGCCCTAAAAATTATTCATTCACCAGACAGAAAAGAACAATTGATAATGTGGCTGGGGGTACATTAGGTGGTCACCATATAACAATTTTAATGTCGGCCAGTTAGATTACAGGCCCCAATAATGATGCATTCACCGTAATAAAAAGATCAAGCGATTATGTAGCTGGAGTTATATTAGACAGTCATTAGATATCAATTTTACTGCAGGCCAGTGAAGTATAGAGATGGCCTCGTGTTTCGCCCGGCGGTCGTTTTGCAGCGATCTTTGCTCGTTCGCTGTTCGCCGAACGGGCGAACATATGGCGATATTCGCGCCTGCCATATTCTTTTGAATTGTGAAGAATTTTGACCCATGACACATCCATCAGGTGGTACAGGACAGCCAATTGCGACGTTTCAGCACATGGACATACCCCTTACCTTATAAATAAACCTGATCTGGCCGCCATTTTACATTCAGTCTTTTGCCATTGTAGGGAGAGGTTGCTGTGTGGAGCAGGGACAGACTGTTGGGCCACTAAAGTCCTTTTAAGGATTGGTATAGGTGTGCTATCGATAGGTGTAACATACTTATAATATACACTGCTCAAAAAAATAAAGGGAACACAAAAATAACACATCCTAGATCTGAGTTAATTAAATATTCTTCTGAAATACTTTGTTCTTTACATAGTTGAATGTGCTGACAACAAAATCACACAAAAATAAAATAATGGAAATCAAATTTTTCAACCCATGGAGGTCTGGATTTGGAGTCACACTCAAAATTAAAGTGGAAAAACACACTACAGGCTGATGCAACTTTGATGTAATGCCCTTAAAACAAGTCAAAATGAGGCTCAGTAGTGTGTGTGGCCTCCACGTGCCTGTATGACCTCCCTACAACACCTGTGCATGCTCCTGATGAGGTGGCGGACGGTCTCCTGAGGTATCTCCTCCCAGACCTGGACTAAAGCATCTACCAACTCCTGGACAGTGTGTGGTGCAACGTGACGTTGGTGGATAGAGCGAGACATGATGTCCCAGATGTGCTCAATTGGATTCAGGTCTGGGGAACGGGCGGGCCAGTCCATAGCATCAATGCCTTCGTCTTGCAGGAACTGCTGACACACTCCAGCCACATGAGGTCTAGCATTGTCTTGCATTAGGAGGAACCCAGGGCCAACCGCACCAGCATATGGTCTCACAAGGGGTCTGAGGATCTCATCTCGGTACCTAATGGCAGTCAGGCTACCTCTGGCGTGCACATGGAGGGCTGTGCGGCCCTCCAAAGAAATGCCACCCCACACCATTACTGACCCAATGCCAAAGCGGTCATGCTGGAGGATGTTGCAGGAAGCAGAATGTTCTCCACGGCGTCTCCAGACTCTGTCACGTCTGTCACATGTGCTCAGTGTGAACCTGCTTTCATCTGTGAAGAGCACAGGGCACTAGTGGTGAATTTGCCAATCTTGGTGTTCTCTGGCAAATGCCAAACGTCCTGCACGGTGTTGGGCTGTAAGCACAACCCCCACCTGTGGACGTCGGGCCCTCATATCACCCTCATGGAGTCTGTTTCTGACCGTTTGAGCAGACACATGTACATTTGTGGCCTGCTGGAGGTCATTTTGCAGGGCTCTGGCAGTGCTCCTCCTGTTCCTCCTTGCACAAAGGCGGAGGTAGCGGTCCTGTTGCTGGGTTGTTGCCCTCCTACGGCCTCCTCCACGTCTCCTGGTGTACTGGCCTGTCTCTTGGTAGCGCCTCCATGCTCTGGACACTACGCTGACAGACACAGCAAACCTTCTTGCCATATTGATGTGCCATCCTGGATAAGCTGCACTACCTGAGCCACTTGTGTGGGTTGTAGACTCTGTCTCATGCTACCACTAGAGTGAAAGCACCGCCAGCATTCAAAAGTGACCAAAACATCAGCCAGGAAGCATAGTAACTGAGAAGTGGTCTGTGGTCACCACCTGCAGAACCACTCCTTTATTGGGGGTGTCTTGCTAATTGCCTATAATTTCCACCTGTTGTCTATCCCATTTGCACAACAGCATGTAAAATTGATTGTCACTCAGTGTTGCTTCCTAAGTAGACAGTTTGATTTCACAGAAGTGTGATTGACTTGGCGTTACATTGTGTTGTTTAAGTGTTCCCTTTATTTTTTTGAGCAGTGTACTTTATAACATAGAAAGTATATTATAGTGCAATTGTATTGTGCAGCAGTTGTGTGCAGTTCTGCTGCGATACTGCAGCCACACAGAGTGCAAAACGCTATTGGAACAAATAATTTCTATTGGTGTGATTTACCAGTTTCCTCCCAAAAAAACTGATTGAGGCAGGGGAGTTATATACCAATAACATACTTTCTATATAGTGCATTTAGGTAGTGGAGCATTTTTCTGCGGTTTTGCTGCGTTACCGCATCTACACAGGGTGAAAAACACTATTTGAAGAAATAATTTCTACTGGTGAGAGAAACCAGTTGCCCCCCTTAAAAACTGATTGAAGCAGGGGTGCTATATACCAATAATATACTTTATATATAGTGCATTTAGGTAGTGCAGCACTTGTTTGCGGTTTTGCTGCGTTACCGCATCTACACAGAGTGAAAAACGCTATTTGAAGAAATAATTTCTACTGGTGTGATTTACCAGTTGCCTCCATAAAAACTGATTGAAGTAGAGATTTTATATACCAATAATATACTTTCTATATAGTGCATTTAGGTAGTGCAGCATTTGTTAGCAGTTTTGCTGCGTTACTGCATCTACACAGAGTGACACACGCTATTTGAAGAAATAATTTCTACTGGTGTGATTTACCAGTTGCCCCCCCAAGAAAACTGATTGAAGCAGGGGTGTTATATACCAATAATATACATTCTATATAGTGCATTTAGGTAGTGCAGCATTTGTTTGCGGTGTTGCTGCGTTACCGCATCTACACAGAGTGAAAAAAAACATTTGTAGAAATAATTTCTACTGGTGTCATTAACCAGTTGCCCCCTATAAAAACTGATTGAAGTAGGGGTGCTATATACCAATAATATACTTTCTATATAGTGCATTTAGGTAGTGCAGCATTTGTTTGCGGTTTTGCTGCATTACCGCATCTACACAGAGTGAAAAACACTATTGGTACCAATAATTTCTACTGGTGTGATTTACCAGTTGCCCCCCAAAAAAACTGATTGAGGCAGGGGTGTGATATACCTTTTCCCACAAATACTGCTCTTCTATAGGTACTTTTGTCACAGGCTCATTTTGAAAATGACAGGCAGAGGAAGTGGCAGGACATTCCGCAGGGGTGGTAGGGGTCAGGCAGGTGCACCAGGCCGCAGCTTAAGTGGGAAGTTGTAGATGGTGCGTGCGATTACGTCAAAGGACGCACCAGACTTGGTTGAGTGGCTCACTCAGCCTTCCGCTTCTGCACCTTCCTCATCCTCTCTATCTGCACCCTCTTCACTCTCTGCTGTGTGCATCCCCAAAGACACCACCACCATATCCCCTCCACTCGAGTTAGAGGATATATTTTGTCATCCATTACAAGACCTTACCGATGCTCAGCCATTATTGGCATCAGATCAGGAAGAGGAGGTATCAACGGTCACCACCCAGCAGTCTGACGACAGTACCCAGATCAGCCCAAGGAGGTTGGTTCCCGCTGTTGCTGCCTACTCCGAGATCTTTAATGTCAGTGGTGGTGAAGGTGACGAATCCGATGATGACGTGTCGATAAATGTCACGTGGGACAGAGCAAGAGGAGGATAGTTCAGAGGTAGAGACGTAGCAGCAGATAGGGAGGAGAAGGAGGAGAAGCAGGCAGAACTTACAGTGCACAGAAGGCAAAAAGCAGACTGCTAATGTATCTGGAACGAGCCATCCACCATGCACGGTCACATCTGGCGCTCCCAGGACGCCGCCACATGGCTCCGCAGTGTGGGATTTTTTTAACGTGACTGCTGCTGACAATAGTGTTGCCATCTGCAGCCTGTGCTGTCAGCGCATAAGTCGCGGTAAGCCCAACACTCACCTAGGGATGACCGCCTTAAGAAGGCACCTGGCCTTCCATCACCAAGCCCAGTGGGAGCAACACCATCAGAACCCACAAAGCCACACTCCCGGCGCTCCCTGTCCTGCCTCTTCTCCTTCTAATTCTCCTCTCTCCTCCCAGTTGTCCTCCACTCCACCTTCCACCGAGCTGTCGTCACGTGCATCTGGCAAAAGGCAGGCTTCCTTGCCCCAAATATTTGAGCGAAGAAAGATGATGACGCCGCATAACCCTCTTGCCCAACGGCTGACCGCTGGCTTGTCAGAACTGCTAGCCCGCCAACTACTGCCATATAAACTGGTCGACTCAGAGGCCTTTAGAAAATTTTGGGCCATTGGAACACCGCAATGGAAGGTCCCCGGAAGGAAATATTTCTCCCAGAAGGGCATCTCAGAGCTATATGGCCACGTTCAGCGGCAAGTGAATGTATATCTGGCCCACAGTGTCGGTGCCAAGATACATCTGACCACAGACAAGGGCAGGGAAGGTATATAACTTTTACTGCCCACTGGGTGCATCTTCTGACGGCCGTCAAAAATGCAACCCGTGGCACCCGTGTAGATTTGGTGTTACCGGCATGGATTGCAAACAGACCTGCCTCTTCTTTTCCTCCTCCTACTCCATCCTCCCTCTCCTCCTCCTTGATAGGCTGCTCCAGCAGAAACGTGCAGTTAACGACTACCTGTACGAACTCTGCGGCAGGACAGGTTCTGGGGAGATAGTTTTTTTTTCACCACACCAGTGGCTGCTCATGCGCGACGCATGCAGACTTCTGTGGCAATTTGAGGAGATCACCAAACTGGTCAGTCGCAGCCAGGGCGCCATCAGTGACATTTCACCTTACGCCTTCTTTCTGGAGTGTGTCATTGATCAAGCCATCGAGGAGCAGGAGCAGGAAGATGAGGAAGTCCCAATGCTGGATGAATTCCCAGGGGGGGCTACTCCATCAGAGCCAAGTCAACAACAGGAGTCTGAAGAGGAGTCGAGAGGAGGATGGTGCCGGGGTGAAAGACGAGCAAGAAGAGCATGCTTTAAACGTTTCTTGGATCCCTGGTGTTGTCCGTGGCTGGGGGGAGGAGAAGGAGGACGACATTATTCTGGATGATGAGCAGGAGCCAGGCCACTCCACCGCTTCCAGTTTAGTGCAAATGGGGGGCTTCATGCTCCAATGTTTGAAGAGGGACCCCTGTATAAAAAGCATAAAAGGAAAGGAACAGTACTGGGTGGCAATGTACTTAGACCCCCGGTACAAACACAAAATGGCGAAAATGTTACCACCATCACAGAGGGCTGTCAGAATGCAACACTTCCAGGCCTTGCTTTGAGAAATGCTGCATTCTGCCTTTGCGGGCGCTGGCAGAGGAATTTCCACTCACAGAGAAACAGTTGCGTGTACCAATCCTTCCGCACATGCAAGAAGAGGGCGGTTTGAAGATGTGTTGGTCACGTCGGATATGAGATCATTCTTGCAGCCAACCCATCGACAGCCGTCCTCCTGATCCAGCCTCAGGAAACGCCTAGACCGACAGGTGTCCGACTACATCGGGTAACGGCCAATGTGGACGCTCTGAGAAGCGAGGAACCCCTGGACTACTGGGTATGCAGGCTTGACCTGTGGCTAGAGCTGGGACAATTTGCCAGGAAGACAGAAACATGCAATGCGACAATTAACTGCAATATAGAGTACAAAATTGCATAATAATAACAAGTGCTACACTATAAGTGCGAGCTACTTGGCAAATCGTTTTGTACAAAATTATTTGAGCCCGTCTGCCGAGCATCAAGGCGATCTCTGTTAGACGGGTTCCTACACTAAATTCTACCTGGTAGGTGCCATGACGGCTACCATACACTTCAGGGAGTGTAGGTTCCACATACCTACGCTAAATTTTACCTGTTGGGTGCCATGATGGCTACCATACACTTCAGGGAGTGTAGGTTACACAGCAGGCCCACTCCACGACATCACCGGCGCCAAATGGCTACCAAGGACTGCAGTGAGAGTCCACAAACTATCCCACTCCTGGTGCCATGGCTTCAGTGAGTGAAGGGAATCTTGGCTTGGAAATCTTGGCTTGCCACTCATCCAGTGTCCTGTCCGAAAGGATGTTCAGCGCAGCAGGGGGGATCGTGACCGATAAGCGCACTCGCCTAGCGCACAACAGTGTGGACTACCTCACATTTCTAAAAATGAATGAGGCATGGATCTCGGAGGAATTCAACACATGTGACGAGTCAACCATGTTTGATTGAATTTTCTAATGACAGCCCACAAATATCCGTCAGCACCCAGAACAAATTACAGGGAGTGCAGAATTATTAGGCAAGTTGTATTTTTGAGGATTCATTTTATTATTGAACAACAACCATGTTCTCAATGAACCCAAATAAATCATTAATATCAAAGCTGAATATTTTTGGAAGTAGTTTTTAGTTTGTTTTTAGTTTTAGCTATTTTAGGGGGATATCTGTGTGTGCAGGTGACTATTACTGTGCATAATTATTAGGCAACTTAACAAAAAACAAATATATACCCATTTCAATTATTTATTTTTACCAGTGAAACCAATATAACATCTCAACATTCACAAATATACATTTCTGACATTCAAAAACAAAACAAAAACAAATCAGTGACCAATATAGCCACCTTTCTTTGCAAGGACACTCAAAAGCCTGCCATCCATGGATTCTGTCAGTGTTTTGATCTGTTCACCATCAACATTGCGTGCAGCAGCAACTACAGCCTCCCAGACACTGTTCAGAGAGGTGTACTGTTTTCCCTCCTTGTAAATCTCACATTTGATGATGGACCACAGGTTCTCAATGGGGTTCAGATCAGGTGAACAAGGAGGCCATGTCATTAGATTTTCTTCTTTTATACCCTTTCTTGCCAGCCACGCTGTGGAGTACTTGGACGCGTGTGATGGAGCATTGTCCTGCATGAAAATCATGTTTTTCTTGAAGGATGCAGACTTCTTCCTGTACCACTGCTTGAAGAAGGTGTCTTCCAGAAACTGGCAGTAGGACTGGGAGTTGAGCTTGACTCCATCCTCAACCCGAAAAGGCCCCACAAGCTCATCTTTGATGATACCAGCCCAAACCAGTACTCCACCTCCACCTTGCTGGTGTCTGAGTCGGACTGGAGCTCTCTGCCCTTTATCAATCCAGCCACGGGCCCATCCATCTGGCCCATCAAGACTCACTCTCATTTCATCAGTCCATAAAACCTTAGAAAAATCAGTCTTGAGATATTTCTTGGCCCAGTCTTGACGTTTCAGCTTGTGTGTCTCGTTCAGTGGTGGTCGTCTTTCAGCCTTTCTTACCTTGGCCATGTCTCTGAGTATTGCACACCTTGTGCTTTTGGGCACTCCAGTGATGTTGCAGCTCTGAAATATGGCCAAACTGGTGGCAAGTGGCATCTTGGCAGCTGCACGCTTGACTTTTCTCAGTTCATGGGCAGTTATTTTGCGCCTTGGTTTTTCCACACGCTTCTGGCGACCCTGTTGACTATTTTGAATGAAACGCTTGATTGTTCGATGATCACGCTTCAGAAGCTTTGCAATTTTAAGAGTGCTGCATCCCTCTGCAAGATATCTCACTATTTTTGACTTTTCTGAGCCTGTCAAGTCCTTCTTTTGACCCATTTTGCCAAAGGAAAGGAAGTTGCCTAATAATTATGCACACCTAATATAGGGTGTTGATGTCATTAGACCACACCCCTTCTCATTACAGAGATGCACATCACCTAATATGCTTAATTGGTAGTAGGCTTTCCAGCCTATACAGCTTGGAGTAAGACAACATGCATAAAGAGGATGATGTGGTCAAAATACTCATTTGCCTAATAATTCTGCACGCAGTGTATGGTCCATATCTTAGGTAAATACAGCGGCATACATTGTTTGCTGTCAGGTGAATGCCTATTGCCTAATTTCTGGGGCCTGTACTGGCCGACAGCTCCATTTTTATCCTGTGACCGCCTAATGTACCTCCAGCCACAGAATCCAAAGTTCTTTGCTGTCAGGTGAATGCCTATTGCCTAATTTCTGGGGCCTGTACTGGCCGACAGCTACATTTTTATCCTGTGACCTCCTAATGTACCTCCAGCCACAGAATCCAAAGTTCTTTGCCGTCAGATGAATGCCTATTTTCTAATTTTTGGGGCCTGTACTGGCCTACAGTTACATAATTATCCTGTGAACGCCTAATGTACCTCCAGCCACAGAATCCAAAATTCTGTGCTGTCAGGTGATGCCTATTGCCTAATTTTTATGGCCTGTACTGGCCGACAGCAAATTTTTTTATCTCTAGCCACATAATCACACCCTTGTCTCACTCCTCTGCCTCTCATTATGGTGGCATATGAACCGCATTCAGCATAAGGATCTAATGTCACAGGGTCATGTGACTGTGCCCCCCACCCTGTACTGTGCTCCTCACTCTGTACTGTGCCCCCTTATACCCTGCATTGTGCCCTCTTACCACACCCTGTGCAGTGCCCCTAGTCATTCCCTGTACTGTGCCCTCTTGTACTCTTTTATCCGGTCAAGGTATGGCAGTGTTATCCGGTCACTGTGCATAGGTGTTATCCGGTCAATGAATGGCAGTGATATCCACTATCTGGATGGCCATAAACTGTATCCCTTTCCCTGCCCATGCCATCCATTTTTAGACCTGGCAAGAGCGGGAAAAATATGCAGATTGGGGTGCTAAGGACCTTTGCGCCACAATCTGTGTCAGAAATACGCCTAACATAGATGTATTTCTATATAATAAATGATCACCTAATTGTATTATCATTCGGGGGTAGGGCTAATATCTTTATATTATATTGATTCTAGTGTATTATACTGTGCCCTGTACTTCCCAGTAGAAAATGATCCTTGGGAAAAACAGTCCTCATCCCTGACCACCAGGACCGGTTAGCGTTCTGTCAGTACATGGCAGCCTCCCCTCTCCGCCACGCTGCTCCGATGTGTACTGGTGCTTATTGCTTATTTGTCCCAAAAAATTATTCAATTACAGTCCCAACTCTCTCTGTCCCTTCCTATGCTCAGCTCTCCCTGACTACGAATGAGCCGAATATGCGTCTTCGGGTGCTATATAGCACCCAATGACGCGTTCCAGCCAATCACTGTAATGCCAGTAGCCAACATGGGGAGGAGACTCGAGCATGGCGCTCGAGCACATGTGGTAGTCGGCCGAGTACCGCCATGTGCCGAGCATCGAGATGCTTGAGCCGAACAGGTGTTCGGCCGAGCATGCTCGATCAACACTAGCTGTGACACATCAGGTTGCACCAGTATAGGAGCAAAAGCAAAACATTCCTTTACCACTGAAAAGGCTTGCAATGCCGCATCAGACCAGACTGAGAAATCCACACCTTTCTTAGTCATATTAGTCAATGGTTTAACAACAGTCGAGTAATTTAAGATATATTTATGGTATTAATTGGTGAACCCCAGAAATCGCATGAGCGCCTTCAGATTTTTCGGGTCAATCCTAGTCCAACACAGCCTGGACTGTTTGCGGATCCATACGAAAACCCTTAGAAGAGTGTAGGTAACCCAAGAATTGCACTTCTGGGACTGGAAATACACACTGCTCCATCTTAGCATACAATTTATTCTCACTCAGGATCTGCAAAACCTGTCTTACGTGATCCTGATGCTTCTCAATGTCAGGGGAATAAATTAGAATATCATCCAGATACACCACCACAAACCTGCCCACCAGATGATGAAAGATGTAATTGATGAAATGTTGAAAAACAGCAGGAACATTGGTCAACCCAAACGGCATGACCAAATTCTCAAAATGACCTTCAGGGGTATTAAAGGCGTCTTCCATTTGTCCCCCTCCTTGATCCTTACCAGATTATATGCCCCCCTCAAATCCAATTTAGAGAACACTTTGGCACCAACAATCTGGGATCAAAGGAAGGGCATAGGGATCACAGACAGTAATGCGATTAAGCTCACGTAAGTCCAAACATGGCCTAAGAGTTCCGTCCTTTTACTTAAAAAAGAATAACCCTGAATCGACTGGTGATTTGGATGGTCTAATATGACTCTCGGTGATATACTCTCACATGGCTACTCTTTCGGGTTCGGGACCTAGACTTGGGCAACCTAGCTCCAGGAATAAGGTTGACGGGGCAATTATATTCCCGATGTGGAGGTAACTCCTGATCTCCACTTCCAGAGAATGCATCAGAAAAATTCAAAATAAAAGAAGGTACTATTTTAGTGATTACAACAGAAAGTGACGTGCTAAGACAGTTGTCTATGCAAAAGTCACCCAAATCAAGAATCTGTCTCGCTTGCCAATCAATGGTAGGATTATGTTTGTTTAACCACAGTAATCCTAGCACCAGAGGAGCAGGCAGACCCTCCAGCACAAAACAAGAAATGGATTCTTGATGAGAATCTCCAACCTTTAGGCAAATGTCCTGCACCATTTGTGATAAACACTTTTGTGAGAGTGGCGCGGAATCAATCGCAAATACCAAAATATTTTTGTCTAATGCGCTTGTTGTCAAACCATGCATATGGACGAACTGGCCAACCACTAGGTTAACCCCTGCCCCACTGTCAATAAATACTTAAATTCCCAGAGTTTTGGAGTCTAGCGCCACATTGGCAGGCAGGAGAAATTGGGTACTACCGGTAAAAGACAAAAGTACATTCTCAGATTCCCCACCCACGCTACCAAGAGTAAGAAGAGGAATAAATACTTTAGTGTTTAGTTTTCTTTCTTTTTCACCTTGACTTTTAAAATAAGGACATACATTTACAAAATGTCCCCCTTTACCACAGAAAAATAGTATTTTCTTAACCCTAGAGTTTTTATCACAAGGTCCAGGAGTGACCTCCCCCAACTGCATTGGCTCATCATTAGACATGAGCTCAAGTGCCTCCCTACCCAAAGTGCTTGAGGAGGCCGCTTCCCCATATGATAGTGCATCCAGAGCCAGAGGAACCTTAGATCTCTCCCTCAGGCATCTATCAATACGTAAAGCCAGCGACATGGCCGCCTCCAATGACTCTGGATATTCGTGAAATGCCAATGTGTCATTCAGGTTCTCGGATAACCCTTGACAGAATTGACTACGGAGGGCTGGGTCATTCCACTCAGTATCAGTTGCCCACCTCCTAAATTCAGAGCAATAGGACTCCGCAGAACGCTCTCCCTGCCGTAAGCCATGCAACTTAGTCTCGGCCAGGGAGACGAGATCTGGGTCATCGTAGATAAGTCGCAGAGCTCTGAAAAATTCATCTACCAACCGGAGGGATTGTGATCCAGTTGGCAAAGAAAAATCTCAAAACTGCGCGTCACCTTTCAGTAACGAAATAATAATCCCCACTCTTTGACTCTAGTCCCCAGAAGAGTTAGGACGTGGTCTAAAATAAAGTTTGCATGACTCCCTGAACCGAATAAAGTTGTCACTTCCTCCCGAAAACCTATCTGGGAGAGCGACCTTTGGTTTAGGGCAGGCCTGGTTCCCGCTGCTGGAAACCGCGGCCTGTGGTCTCTGACACTGCGCGACGGCCGTGCGGAGGTCAGCCACCTCCAAAGGCAGTCCTTGCATACGATTGACCAGTGCAGAAACCGTATCAATAGCTGTACTGGCACATTCAAAATGACGGTTTTTCGGTGGTTGATAATGTCACACGTAATGGGGAGGGGACAACACAAGAAATCACACAGAAGGAAATAAACCAGAGTCTAGGCCTCAAAGCTAAGGAAGAGTGATGGTGACCTCCTAAGAATCCCTAGACCTCTCCCTGACTCCTGCCAGTATGAGTAGACCCTGAAGGTGGAAAAACTCATACACGAGAACCTAGGCCCTGGAGACCCTGGAAATCCCTAGAAACGGTGGCAGGGAATGGTACTACTGGTTCTTTCCCAGGTGAAGATCCCAGCGTCTCCCTGAGACTTAGAAACACAACACACAAGTATCACAACAAAAGCACTTATCTTTAAAGAGGGAATGGAGAAGCCGGTGATCCACAGGAACAACACACCAGCTCAACAAACACCAAGGAGGAAATATCAACCGCATGGTAAGCAGTGTCAGAGTGAACTAAATAGAGCCTCATGTAGTAATAGAGTAATGAGCGAGCACTCATACACTTGGCAACCAAATTGACATGTGCAGAAAATATTTATTATATCCCCATAAAATACAAGTAATAAAATTTATAAGAACAATGTAGCAATAATATACAACATTACAGTCACATATTGTGGTAGATATGATCAACACTATATTCATATGACTCAATAGTGTCGATAAATTCAATAATATATATCACACCAAGAAACTTCAAGTATATGCTGTTATTTGGGAAGAGGGGGTATTATCTTCTAGCGCTCTATCCCAATTTGGGAAACTGAATGTCACTAAAAATGTTGTAGGTGTATTCACTGGGAGCGCAATATGTTCATAAAGTGTCCACAGGAATCCTGATAATGTGAAAAGTCTCTTATAGCATATCCTTTTAAGCTCGATATGAGCTTTGGATTGGAGAAAACTTTAAATCGATGTTTGGCTTACCGTCTAGCGTCTGCTGTCTCCCTATTGCTTCAATGGAGCTTTAAATATTTGCCGGCTTATTCAGTCGCTCCATACAGCAAGCTGGTTTAAATTTCGCAGGAGTTCCAAAGATCGCAGGAGTTGCCACTCTGTTCCGCAATTTCCTTTGGTGCAGCTTTCGACGATAAGAATAGTTAATCCTTTACTGTAGAGATTTTCTTCTGTATGGCCATACAGTATTATCAGAGGCTTTTCAATGCAGGTACATCACTTGTTTCACCATACGCGTTACGGGTAGATTCACTCTCCCTTCCTCAGTGGTCAAGTGTCTGCCTGCTCTGCCTCCATTTTTATCCATTCCTTTGATTGCTTCCTAAATCTCGGACACCTGTTGTTCATGCTACTCCCAGTTTGCAAGGGAATCCTCCCACATAATCAAGGGATAATTCTATACAGCCTTGATTTAAAAAAAAAAAAAAATAAAAATTTTTTTTTCCTTTTTTTTAATTTTCCTTTTCTTTTCTTTCCTCTTGCAGTTTCCATGCGTTTTTTATGCGTTTTTTGGGGACACATGCGTTTTTTGGCCCAGATGTCCCAATTGGTGTGATATATCATTATGTGAAATATAAACTTGATATCTGATTGCCAACACTTATAAAATGACTTTTTATAATAAAATATTATTAAACAAATTTTCAAGATTAAAATATCAATACAAGAATATAAAACAATAAATAATAAATGTGAGGAATCTTGAAAGTTTCATAGGAATCCTAGAGTTTGATACAATTATTCGGATTTGATAGAGAAAGAAGGGTGGGTATCTCGGAGCCAAGGACACGTCGCAGCGCCGATAGACGGCCTAGCATGCGACGTGCCATCGGCCTCGAGACATCCAACCTACATAAATCCAAAAATTTCCAACTCCGAATTAAGGCCTTTCGGTTGTAGAGATCCAAATTCATAAATGCGTCTGGATTCTATCCTAGACATTTGTCTGATAAAATCACCGCCTCTCCAGTGTTTCTCCACCTTCTCCAGTGCCGTAAACACCAGACTTGATGGATCCTGATTATGCATCTCTTTATAATGTTTAGATAGGGAATGTTTATCGTACCCCTTCCTGATGTTGGCAATATGTTCGGCCACTCTTTTTTTGAATGGCCTCTTGGTACGTCCTATATATTGTCTGTTACAGGGGCACTGGAGAAGGTAGATAACTCCACTGGAGTCACATGTAAGACAATCTTCTATCTCCCAATTATAGTTGTTCTGAGTCGAGGGGACATTAGTCGTCAGGCGGGGTTTTTTATTCATTCTACAACCCATACACCTTCCACATTTATAAAAACCCTTCAAACTCAGCCAAGTTCCTGAAAAACTCAACTTATTCTGTTTCCACGGTTTTACGGTAGGGGCCACCTTGATACCTAGATTGGGTGCCCTAGTGAAGGTAATCGTCGGAACAGTCGGGAGTAAGTGTCCCACAATTTTGTCATTCAACACATGGTGCCAATGGGTTTTAATAATTTTCTGAATCTTCCTATAATTCTCATTAAATGGAAGAACAACTCTCATGGCTTCTTTATTTAGTGTTTTATCTTCCTCATTATCCATCTCATTTTTATCTTTATTGTCCTCCTTATTAAAGAACTCTCTTCTATCTAATTTCCTAATTTGGTTGAGTGACTCCTCCACTAAGTTTTCAGGATATTCCTTCTCAATAAATTGTCTTTTCATCTCAATGGCTTCCATCTCAAAAGTATGTCCCTCTGTGCAGTTCCGCTTAATCCTACGGAACTGACCAGAGGGAACATTTGTCAGCCATTTCGGCAGGTGACAGCTAGAAAAATCGATATAACTATTTCTAGCTGTGGATTTACAAAATGTCTCACATATATATTTATTATCAGATTGTGTGATTAATAAATCCAAGAATTCGGTGCTCTCCTGTATGTTTGAGGTAAAGACCAGATTTAAATTATTAATATTGATTGTTTCTAGGAATTTTTCCAATTCTTCTTTACTCTTTTTCCAGATGAAGATCACATCATCTATATAACGGCGCCACAGGGCCAGATCCGTCCCCAGCCTTGGCTTGATGTGGTTATATTCCCACTCGGCCAAGAATAAATTAGCATAGCTGGGGGCGAATCTGGTCCCCATGGCGGTACCCCGCTTCTGCAGGAAGAATTCCCCCTCAAAAAAGAAGTAGTTGTGGCTCAGGATATACTCTATTCCTTTCGTTATAAACTCTTTTTTTATTGCTCCATACGAGCCATCTCTTATTAATTGCATTTTTACAGCATCAATTCCTTGCTGATGTTCAATCACAGTATAAAGTGACTGAACTTCAAGTGTACCCATAATCCATCCAGTCTGGACATCTAAGTTTTCCAGAATCTGTATGATTTGGGTCGTATCTTTAATATAGGAATTGGTTTTCTTGACTATTGGCTGTAACTGTACGTCTATATATTTGGACAGGTTGGATGTGATAGATCCAATCCCTGAGACGATAGGGCGTCCTGGGGGATCATTCGGATTTTTGTGCACTTTGGGCAGACAGTAGAAGCATGGTAGCCTCCTCTGTGTGCCCAAAATGAAATCCAGTTCCTGCTGTGATATCGTACCATTATCCAATCCGTCCATACTGTATCTCCTGAGCTCCAACTCAAATCTCTCAAGGGGGTCTCCCCCCAATTTTTGATAGGTCTCCCCATCTGAGAGTTGTCGGAGACATTCCCTATTATAATTAATTGTGTCCATCACCACTACCGCACCTCCCTTGTCCGCGGGGCGTATAGTGATGGAGTGGTTTTTTTGTAGTAGTTTCAATGCCTCAAACTCTCCTCTGGTAAGATTGTTTGTGGCTCTTGGTCTAGCTTTTAGTTTGCAAATATCTTCCTCTACACACTTCTGAAAGGCTCCTATTTCTTTACTGATTTCACTCCTTGGGAACATATTTGATTTATTTTTTAGGAGGTTTTTGTTAGGGTTTTTTGTCTTTTTTACGTTTTTTTCAACTATCACTTTCTCATTCCTCACAATTGGATTTTTGATAAAATATTTTTTGAGGCAGATATTCCTTATTAGTTTTTGTACTCCTATATACGTAGAGAATTTATCCATCTTATTGGTGGGGGCAAACTTCAGACCTTTCTCTAACAGATTATTTTGGGTTTTAGTCAGGGTGGTTGAACTTAAGTTAATTATTGCGCTGAGATCCGTTGCTAGTGATGTCTTTTGTGATATGTGTCTCTTCCTCTTACTTCGTCTTGTCTTTCTGACCCTCCTCTGTGTCTTGAGTGTTGGTATCTTACTTGTTCTATGTGGTTCATCTTTTGGGGTGCATGGTGATCCTGTCTCTGTGATATGTGATGTTGTCCCTTCCCTGTGTTCTGGTATTGATAAGTGCTCTTGGGTCTTAAATTGTAGTGATGTGTCGGTGATTCTAAACTGTGATTGGGAGGTGTCCTTTCTCTGTGCCGTATTCGTGCTCTGTGATGTGCTGGGGTATGATCTAAAAAATGCCGATCAGACAGCTCCTCATATCTGTTTGTTACAGAGATTGAGTAGCTGTCTGATAAGCCCTGCCGATCCCTATCCCCTTCCCTTTTCTTCCCTTTTGGGATCTCATTCTGTGATAAGGGAATTTGTTCCCCAGATCTTTCACCCTGGTGATTTCTCTGTGTATTCTGGTGTTTTTTAGTTTTTTTATTAATGATCTCACTCTCAATTTTATCTAATCCACTACAGAGTCTTTGTTGCCACATTTCAAATTCACTATTTCTAGAGAATTTTTCAAGGTGGTCTTTTAATTTTCCAATTTTTTGATTCAGCACTTCCAATAGTGCTGTTCTCCTTTTTATTATGAGTTGCATGAGTGAAATGGAACAGGAGAATTGTAATCTGTTCCATTCCACCTCAAACTCCTCATCCAGGAGATCTTGTGCTGGGGTTTTATTCAAAATTAACCCCTTAGGAATTTTACCATGCTCTATATACTGCTGTAGGGACCTTATCTCCCAATACTGTCTGAGTTGTTTCTGTAGCAGTCCCTCTAATTCTCTAAAGACATCTGCCATAGCTTTATCGCTACTAAAAACATCATCCTGCATATCATCAAATTTAAAATTTTCTGCTTTCGCCTTTTTGCTTTCAATGTGGTGCCAAATGTCCATAATCTACTGTAAAGGAGCTCACACACAGGGGTGAATAGTGCGTACAAAAAATAGTGGTAGGTTGTGGTGGCTCACTAGCAAGTAGTTAAGGTATGGTGCTGCAAGCTCATATAGAGGGAATCACCCCATCCTCTCTTAAAGGCAAATGTAGTAATAGAGTAATGAGCGAGCACTCATACACTTGGCAACCAAATTGACATGTGCAGAAAATATTTATTATATCCCCATAAAATACAAGTAATAAAATTTATAAGAACAATGTAGCAATAATATACAACATTACAGTCACATATTGTGGTAGATATGATCAACACTATATTCATATGACTCAATAGTGTCGATAAATTCAATAATATATATCACACCAAGAAACTTCAAGTATATGCTGTTATTTGGGAAGAGGGGGTATTATCTTCTAGCGCTCTATCCCAATTTGGGAAACTGAATGTCACTGAAAATGTTGTAGGTGTATTCAATCTCTGTAACAAACAGATATGAGGAGCTGTCTGATCGGCATTTTTTAGATCATACCCCAGCACATCACAGAGCACGAATACGGCACAGAGAAAGGACACCTCCCAATCACAGTTTAGAATCACCGACACATCACTACAATTTAAGACCCAAGAGCACTTATCAATACCAGAACACAGGGAAGGGACAACATCACATATCACAGAGACAGGATCACCATGCACCCCAAAAGATGAACCACATAGAACAAGTAAGATACCAACACTCAAGACACAGAGGAGGGTCAGAAAGACAAGACGAAGTAAGAGGAAGAGACACATATCACAAAAGACATCACTAGCAACGGATCTCAGCGCAATAATTAACTTAAGTTCAACCACCCTGACTAAAACCCAAAATAATCTGTTAGAGAAAGGTCTGAAGTTTGCCCCCACCAATAAGATGGATAAATTCTCTACGTATATAGGAGTACAAAAACTAATAAGGAATATCTGCCTCAAAAAATATTTTATCAAAAATCCAATTGTGAGGAATGAGAAAGTGATAGTTGAAAAAAACGTAAAAAAGACAAAAAACCCTAACAAAAACCTCCTAAAAAATAAATCAAATATGTTCCCAAGGAGTGAAATCAGTAAGGAAATAGGAGCCTTTCAGAAGTGTGTAGAGGAAGATATTTGCAAACTAAAAGCTAGACCAAGAGCCACAAACAATCTTACCAGAGGAGAGTTTGAGGCATTGAAACTACTACAAAAAAACCACTCCATCACTATACGCCCCGCGGACAAGGGAGGTGCGGTAGTGGTGATGGACACAATTAATTATAATAGGGAATGTCTCCGACAACTCTCAGATGGGGAGACCTATCAAAAATTGGGGGGAGACCCCCTTGAGAGATTTGAGTTGGAGCTCAGGAGATACAGTATGGACGGATTGGATAATGGTACGATATCACAGCAGGAACTGGATTTCATTTTGGGCACACAGAGGAGGCTACCATGCTTCTACTGTCTGCCCAAAGTGCACAAAAATCCGAATGATCCCCCAGGACGCCCTATCGTCTCAGGGATTGGATCTATCACATCCAACCTGTCCAAATATATAGACGTACAGTTACAGCCAATAGTCAAGAAAACCAATTCCTATATTAAAGATACGACCCAAATCATACAGATTCTGGAAAACTTAGATGTCCAGACTGGATGGATTATGGGTACACTTGATGTTCAGTCACTTTATACTGTGATTGAACATCAGCAAGGAATTGATGCTGTAAAAATGCAATTAATAAGAGATGGCTCGTATGGAGCAATAAAAAAAGAGTTTATAACGAAAGGAATAGAGTATATCCTGAGCCACAACTACTTCTTTTTTGAGGGGGAATTCTTCCTGCAGAAGCGGGGTACCGCCATGGGGACCAGATTCGCCCCCAGCTATGCTAATTTATTCTTGGCCGAGTGGGAATATAACCACATCAAGCCAAGGCTGGGGACGGATCTGGCCCTGTGGCGCCGTTATATAGATGATGTGATCTTCATCTGGAAAAAGAGTAAAGAAGAATTGGAAAAATTCCTAGAAACAATCAATATTAATAATTTAAATCTGGTCTTTACCTCAAACATACAGGAGAGCACCGAATTCTTGGATTTATTAATCACACAATCTGATAATAAATATATATGTGAGACATTTTGTAAATCCACAGCTAGAAATAGTTATATCGATTTTTCTAGCTGTCACCTGCCGAAATGGCTGACAAATGTTCCCTCTGGTCAGTTCCGTAGGATTAAGCGGAACTGCACAGAGGGACATACTTTTGAGATGGAAGCCATTGAGATGAAAAGACAATTTATTGAGAAGGAATATCCTGAAAACTTAGTGGAGGAGTCACTCAACCAAATTAGGAAATTAGATAGAAGAGAGTTCTTTAATAAGGAGGACAATAAAGATAAAAATGAGATGGATAATGAGGAAGATAAAACACTAAATAAAGAAGCCATGAGAGTTGTTCTTCCATTTAATGAGAATTATAGGAAGATTCAGAAAATTATTAAAACCCATTGGCACCATGTGTTGAATGACAAAATTGTGGGACACTTACTCCCGACTGTTCCGACGATTACCTTCACTAGGGCACCCAATCTAGGTATCAAGGTGGCCCCTACCGTAAAACCGTGGAAACAGAATAAGTTGAGTTTTTCAGGAACTTGGCTGAGTTTGAAGGGTTTTTATAAATGTGGAAGGTGTATGGGTTGTAGAATGAATAAAAAACCCCGCCTGACGACTAATGTCCCCTCGACTCAGAACAACTATAATTGGGAGATAGAAGATTGTCTTACATGTGACTCCAGTGGAGTTATCTACCTTCTCCAGTGCCCCTGTAACAGACAATATATAGGACGTACCAAGAGGCCATTCAAAAAAAGAGTGGCCGAACATATTGCCAACATCAGGAAGGGGTACGATAAACATTCCCTATCTAAACATTATAAAGAGATGCATAATCAGGATCCATCAAGTCTGGTGTTTACGGCACTGGAGAAGGTGGAGAAACACTGGAGAGGCGGTGATTTTATCAGACAAATGTCTAGGATAGAATCCAGACGCATTTATGAATTTGGATCTCTACAACCGAAAGGCCTTAATTCGGAGTTGGAAATTTTTGGATTTATGTAGGTTGGATGTCTCGAGGCCGACGGCACGTCGCATGCTAGGCCGTCTATCGGCGCTGCGACGTGTCCTTGGCTCCGAGATACCCACCCTTCTTTCTCTATCAAATCCGAATAATTGTATCAAACTCTAGGATTCCTATGAAACTTTCAAGATTCCTCACATTTATTATTTATTGTTTTATATTCTTGTATTGATATTTTAATCTTGAAAATTTGTTTAATAATATTTTATTATAAAAAGTCATTTTATAAGTGTTGGCAATCAGATATCAAGTTTATATTTCACATAATGATATATCACACCAATTGGGACATCTGGGCCAAAAAACGCATGTGTCCCCAAAAAACGCATAAAAAACGCATGGAAACTGCAAGAGGAAAGAAAAGAAAAGGAAAATTAAAAAAAAGGAAAAAAAAATTTTTTTTTTTTTTTTTTTTTAAATCAAGGCTGTATAGAATTATCCCTTGATTATGTGGGAGGATTCCCTTGCAAACTGGGAGTAGCATGAACAACAGGTGTCCGAGATTTAGGAAGCAATCAAAGGAATGGATAAAAATGGAGGCAGAGCAGGCAGACACTTGACCACTGAGGAAGGGAGAGTGAATCTACCCGTAACGCGTATGGTGAAACAAGTGATGTACCTGCATTGAAAAGCCTCTGATAATACTGTATGGCCATACAGAAGAAAATCTCTACAGTAAAGGATTAACTATTCTTATCGTCGAAAGCTGCACCAAAGGAAATTGCGGAACAGAGTGGCAACTCCTGCGATCTTTGGAACTCCTGCGAAATTTAAACCAGCTTGCTGTATGGAGCGACTGAATAAGCCGGCAAATATTTAAAGCTCCATTGAAGCAATAGGGAGACAGCAGACGCTAGACGGTAAGCCAAACATCGATTTAAAGTTTTCTCCAATCCAAAGCTCATATCGAGCTTAAAAGGATATGCTATAAGAGACTTTTCACATTATCAGGATTCCTGTGGACACTTTATGAACATATTGCGCTCCCAGTGAATACACCTACAACATTTTCAGTGACATTCAGTTTCCCAAATTGGGATAGAGCGCTAGAAGATAATACCCCCTCTTCCCAAATAACAGCATATACTTGAAGTTTCTTGGTGTGATATATATTATTGAATTTATCGACACTATTGAGTCATATGAATATAGTGTTGATCATATCTACCACAATATGTGACTGTAATGTTGTATATTATTGCTACATTGTTCTTATAAATTTTATTACTTGTATTTTATGGGGATATAATAAATATTTTCTGCACATGTCAATTTGGTTGCCAAGTGTATGAGTGCTCGCTCATTACTCTATTACTACATTTGCCTTTAAGAGAGGGTGGGGTGATTCCCTCTATATGAGCTTGCAGCACCATACCTTAACTACTTGCTAGTGAGCCACCACAACCTACCACTAAATAGAGCCTCAGTAGTGACCACAGGCAGCACCTGACAAGGGGTGTGGTCATCACTAAACAACAAACTGCAAGGTGAGAACAGAGACTGTCAGATAGCCTCACATGCTGCCAATCTCCCTGATCTTCACACCTGTGTCATGGGAGGGGCCGTGACAGTAGCGGTCTAATGGTTCCCCAGCCATGAAGTCCGGATCCCTGTAGTGGGGTTAAAGGGTGACTGCCAGTATAACTCCCTGTTGGTTGACACAGTGGTTCCACACCCACTCTCCATAACAAATAGCAGAAATGTTATAAACTGACTTGTGTCAAATATGGCCCCCTATAACAGTCAATTAATTCAATAAGCTATTGAGCATGACTAAAACTAGCAATATTTGGTGTATGCTTGATTTTATGCCCCGAGTGCAGTGGGTGTGGCTAAAACCATAGAATTTAATAAGTACAGGTGTCCAAATACTGTTAACCACTTTGTGTGTGTATCACAACTAAGCAATCACATTCAAAATCATGTTAAATAGGAGTCATACACCTGCCATCATATATATATATATATATACAGTGGATATAAAAAGTCTACACACCCCTGTTAAAGTGTCATGTTTCTGTGATGTAAAAAAATGAGACAAAGATAAATCATTTCAGAACCTTTTTCCACCTTTGATGTGACCTATAAACTGTACCACTCAATTGAAAAACAAACTGAAATATTTTCGGTGGAGGAAAAAAAAAAAAAAAAATAATAATAATGTGGTTGCTTATAATTGGGGATGTAGCTGTGTTCACAACTAAGCAATCACATTCAAAATCATGTTAAATGGGTGTCATACACCTGCCATCATTTAAAGTGCCTCTGATTAACCCCAAATAAAGTTCAGCTGCTCTAGTTGGTCTTTCCTGAAATTTTCTTAGTCACATCCCACAGCAAAAGCCATTGTCCACAGAGAGCTTCCAAAGCATCAGAGGGATCTCATTGTTAAAAGGTATCAGTCAGAAGAAGGGTGAAGACAGTCATCATCAAATTGAGAAAATATGGCACAACAGTGACATTACCAAGAACTGGATGTCCCTCCAAAATTGATGAAAAGACGAGAAGAAAACTGGTCTGGGAGGTTACCAAGAGGCCTACAGCAACATTAAAGGAGCTACAGGAATATCTGGCAAGTACTGGCTGTGTGGTACATGTGACAACAATCTCCCGTATTCTTCATATGTCTGGGCTATGGGGTAGAGTGGCAAGACGAAAGCCTTTTCTTATGAAGAAAAACATCCAAGCCAGGCTACATTTTGCAAAAACACATCTGAAGTCTCCCAAAAGCATGTGGGAAAAGGTGTTATGGGCTGATGAAACCAAGGTTGAACTTTTTGGCCATAATTCCAAAATATATGTTTGCCGCAAAAACAATACTGCACATCACCAAAAGAACACCATACCCACAGTTAAGCATGGTGGTGGCAGCATCATGCTTTGGGGCTGTTTTTCTTCAGCTGGAAACTGGGGCCTTAGTTAAGCTAGAGCCAGTCAATATTGGCACAAAACCTTCAGGCTTCTGCTAGAAAGCTGAACATGAAGAGGAACTTCATCTTTCAGCATGACAACGACCCAAACCATACATCCAAATCAACAAAGGAATGTCTTCACCAGAAGATTAAAGTTTTGGAATGGCGCAGCTAGAGCCCAGACCCAAATCCGATTGAAAATCTGTGGGGTGATCTGAAGAGGGCTGTGCACAGGAGATGCCCTCGCAATCTGACAGATTTGGAGTGTTTTTGCAAAGAAGAGGGGACAAATCTTGCCAAGTCAAAATGTGCCATGCTGATAGACTCATACCCAAAAAGACTGAGTGCTGTAATAGAATCAAAAGGCGCTTCAACAAAGTATTAGTTTAAGGGTGTGCACACTTATGCAACCATATCATTTTATTTTTATGTTTTTTCTTCCATCTACCTAAAAGATTTCAGTTTGTTTTTCAATTGAGTTGTACAGTTTATAGGTCACATTAAAGGTGGAAAAAGTTCAGAAATGATTTATCTTTGTCTCATTTTTTTACATCACAAAAACCTGACATTTTAAGAGGGGTGTGTAGACTTTTTATATCCACTGTATATATATATATATATATATATATATAGTCTGGACATGCGCAGTCGGACTTGGAGGACGCGGTTTTGGCGCCGCCACTCTGTCACCGCTGAGTGAGTTTTTATCCTTACTAATTATAGCGATTGTCAACACTTATACACAGGTGCTGTAACACTGTTTTAATGAGTATAATTTACACAGTCTATGTTATATTTTTGTATCAATTATAAATATATTATTGATCTGCACACTGGAACACATTATGAATACTATATTATGGATACATTGTTCACTATATGATGATATTGTATGTATTTCTCACACTAGTCTTTTTATATTATTAATTAATTGATTATCACTTGATTTGTTGCTATGTATTCTAGGTATATATACCCCATTGTGACACCATGTTTTATGCTTGATAAAGATCGCATTGAGCGGTTGAAACGTTGCAGAGGGGAATAAAGGGTCCACCACTTTTGTTTGGAGTGCTGCCTCATCTTTGAACGCTTATATACAGTACAGACCAAAAGTTTGGACACACCTTCTCATTCAAAGAGTTTTCTTTATTTTCATGACTAGGAAGGCATCAAAACTATGAATTAACACATGTGGAATTATATACATAATAAACAAGTGTGAAACAACTGAAAATATGTCATATTCTAGGTTCTTCAAAGTAGCCACCTTTTGCTTTGATTACTGCTTTGCACACTTTTGGCATTCTCTTGATGAGCTTCAAGAGGTAGTCCCCTGAAATGGTCTTCCAACAGTCTTGAAGGAGTTCCCAGAGATGCTTAGCACTTGTTGGCCCTTTTGCCTTCACTCTGTGGTCCAGCTCACCCCAAACCATCTTGATTGGGTTCAGGTCCGGTGACTGTGGAGGCCAGGTCATCTGGCGCAGCACCCCATCACTCTCCTTCATGGTCAAATAGCCCTTACTTTCAAAGTTTTCCCAATTTTTCGGCTGACTGACTGACCTTCATCTCTTAAAGTAATGATGGCCACTCGTTTTTCTTTACTTAGCTGCTTTTTTCTTGCCATAATACAAATTCTAACAGTCTATTCAGTAGGACTATCAGCTATGTATCCACCTGACTTCTCAACGCTTACTGATGGTCCCAACCCCATTTATAAGGCAAGAAATCCCACTTATTAAACCTGACAGGGCACACCTTTGAAGTGAAAACCATTTCAGGGGACTACCTCTTGAAGCTCATCAAGAGAATGCCAAGAGTGTGCAAAGCAGTAATCAAAGCCAAAGGTGGATACTTTGAAGAACCTAGAATATGACATATTTTCAGTTGTTTCACACTTGTTTGTTACGTATATAATTCCACATGTGTTAATTCATAGTTTTGATGCCTTAAGTGTGAATCTACAATTTTTCATAGTCATGAAAATAAAGAAAACTCTTTGAATGAGAAGGTGTGTCCAAACTTTTGGTCTGTACTGTATATATATATATATATATATATATATATATAAATACAGGGTGGGCCATTTATATGGATACACCTTAATAAAATGGGAATGGTTGGTGATATTAACTTCCTGTTTGCGGCACATTAGTATATGTGAGGGGGGAAACATTTCAAGAAGGGTGGTGACCATGGCGGCCATTTTGAAGTTGGCCATTTTGAATCCAACTTTTGTTTTTTCAATAGGAAGAGGGTCATGTGACACATCAAACTTATTGGGAATTTCACAAGAAAAACAATGGTGTGCTTGGTTTTAACGTAACTTAATTCTTTCATGAGTTATTTACAAGTTTCTGACCACTTATAAAATGTGTTCAATGTGCTGCCCATTGTGTTTGATTGTCAATGCAACCCTCTTCTCCCACACTTCACACACTGATAGCAACACCGTAGGAGAAATGCTAGCACAGGCTTCCAGTATACGTAGTTTCAGGTGCTGCACATCTCGTATCTTCACAGCATAGACAATTGCCTTCAGATGACCCCAAAGATAAAAGTCTAAGGGGGTCAGTTCGGGAGACCTTGGGGGCCATTCAACTGGCCCACGACGACCAATCCACTTACCAGGAAACTGTTCATCTAGGAATGCTCGGACCTGACACCCATAATGTGGTGGTGCACCATCTTGCTGGAAAAACTCAGGGAACGTGCCAGCTTCAGTGCATAAAGAGGGAAAGTGGATTGGTCATCGTGGGCCAGTTGAATGGCCCCCAAGGTCTCCCGATCTGACCCCCTTAGACTTTTATCTTTGGGGTCATCTGAAGGCAATTGTCTATGCTGTGAAGGTACGAGATGTGCAGCACCTGAAACTACGGATACTAGAAGCCTGTGCTAGCATTTTTCCTGCGGTGTTGCTATCAGTGTGTGAAGAGTGGGAGAAGAGGGTTGCATTGACAATCCAACACAATGGGCAGCACATTGAACACATTTTATAAGTGGTCAGAAACTTGTAAATAACTCATGAAAGAATAAAGTTACGTTAAAACCAAGCACGCCATTGTTTTTCTTGTGAAATTCCCAATAAGTTTGATGTGTCACATGACCCTCTTCCTATTGAAATAACAAAAGTTGGATTCAAAATGGCCAACTTCAAAATGGCCACCATGGTCACCACCCATCTTGAAAAGTTTCCCCCCTCGCATATACTAATGTGCCACAAACAGGAAGTTAATATCACCAACCATTCCCATTTTATTAAGGTGTATCCATATAAATGGCCCACCCTGTATATTAGACATTAAGCCTGTTACAATAATGGGCGCTAGAACAGTAGTGCATAAACATTAGTAGGAACAGTCTATATTAAATGGCAAGGGAACTTGACCACACTGACTGGTGGCTGAGACTGGTGGCTGTGGCTGTGACTGAGACTGCTAGCACTGACTGGTGGCTGTGGCTGATACTGCTGGCACTGACTGGTGGCTGAGACTGGTGGCTGTGGCTGGTGGCTGAGTGCTGGCTGCGGCTGAGACTGCTGGCACTGACTGGTGGCTGCGGCGGAGACTGCTGGCTGCAGCTTGTGGATGAGACTGGCGGCTGTGGCTAAAACTGCTGGCACTGACTGGTGGCTGTGGCTAAGACTGGTGGCTGTGGCTGAGACTGCTGGCACTGACTGGTGGCTGTGGCTAAGACTGCTGGCTGTGGCTGAGACTGCTGGCACCGAGAGCTGGCTGTGGCTTAGACTGCTGGAACTGAGTGCTGGATGTAGCTGAGACTGCTGGCACTGACTGGTGGCACTGACTGATGGTTGAGATGGCTGACACTGACTGTTGGCTGACACTGCTGGCACTGTGACTGGTGGCTGTGGCTGTACGACTGGCACTGACTGTTGGTGCTGAGACTGCTGGTAGCGACTGGTAGGTCAGACTGACAGGGACTCCTCTCTATATGGCTGATAGTGCTGTGACTGACGAACAGAAATGGCAGCTGGGACTGACAAACAGAAATGGTGGCGGTCCGACCTGCTTGCCGTCGCGCAGGTGTTGGCGGTGCAGGCGGCATAGGGAGCGCCGTGTCCTGATTGGTCGGCGCGCTGGTGTTAGCGGTGCGGGGGCTTGTTATTATTAGGGTTTTCCTGCAGTATAGAAATATTTTGCTAGAGGTAGTTGTGCATTGTGTGTGTATATATACTGTATATTACTCTTTTTATGAGGCAAGATAACCAAAAAATGGCTGTTCTGGCACAGTTTTTATTATTATTATTTTTACAATGTTCACCTGACAGAGTAGATAATGAGATATTTTTATAGAGCAGGTCGTAACGATGCAGTGATTACCTATTAAGTCTATTTTTTTAAATGTTATTTTGTATTTACACAATAAAAAATTGGGGGGGAAAAAAATCATGTTTTTGTGTTTCCATTTTCTGAAAGCCATTATTTTTTAATTTTTGGGCGATTGTCTTAGGTAGGTTCTCATTTTTTGCGGGATGAGATGACGGTTTGATTGGTACCATTATGGGGCACATATGACTTTTTGATTGCTTGGTATTACACTTTTTGTGATAAAAAGAAAAATTGGCCCTTTTTTTTTTTTTTTTTATGGTGTTCACCAGATGGGTTGAATCAAATGCTATTTTTATAGAGCAGGTTATTATGGACATGATGATACCTAATATGTGCATTTTTTAAACTTTATTTTATTCAATAAAAGCATGTTTAAAAAAAAATCATTTTTGTATCTCCATTCTCTGAAAGCCATATTTTTTTTAACCATTGGCTTATGTAGGGGCTCATTTTTTGTGGGATGCATATGACTTTTTTTAATCACTTTTTTTTACCATATATGTATTTTGCTGTGGGCAAAATTGCAATTCCATCATAGTTTTTCTTTTTTTATGGTGTTCACCATGCGGTAAAAGTAACATGATCCTTTTATAGATCAGATCCTTACAGACGATACCAAACATGTTAAATGTTTTTTTATTTTTTACATTTTTAACCAATTATGTGTGTATATAGGAAGGTTGTTTTTATACAATTTTTTGGACCCAGACTCACTTGGTTCTTGAAGATTCAGTGGGTCTGATGGCTTACAATACACTGCAGTACACTATATAGTGTACTGCAGTGTATTAAACATAGAGCTGGGCGAAATTGGCTAAAATCTATATTGCGATATTATTTGAAGCATGTGTGATAACGATATATATTGCGATATATTATTTCCTATATTTTGGGGGGTTAAACTTTATTTATTTATTTTTTTTATTTTTTATTTATTTACTAACTATGAGCCCCCTTAGCGGCTAGAACCCTTGTCCTATTGACTTTAACCACCTCCGGACCGCCTAACGCAGATTCGCGTTCCGGAGGTGGCAGCCCTGCGCAGAGTCACGCATATATGCGTCATCTCGCGCGAGCCGGGATTTCCTGTGAACGCGCGCACACAGGTGCGCGCGCTCACAGGATCGGAAGGTAAGCGAGTGGATCTCCAGCCTGCCAGCGGCGATCGTTCGCTGGCAGGCTGGAGATGTGATTTTTTTAACCCCTAACAGGTATATTAGACGCTGTTTTGATAACAGCGTCTAATATACCTGCTACCTGGTCCTCTGGTGGTCCCCTTTGTTTGGATCGACCACCAGAGGACACAGGCAGCTCAGTAAAGTAGCACCAAGCACCACTACACTACACCCCCCCCCGTCACTTATTAACCCCTTATTAGCCCCTGATCACCCCATATAGACTCCCTGATCACCCCCCTGTCATTGATTACCCCCCTGTCATTGATCACACCCCTGTAAAGCTCCATTCAGATGTCCGCATGATTTTTACGGATCCACTGATAGATGGATCGGATCCGCAAAACGCATACGGACGTCTGAATAAAGCCTTACAGGGGCGTGATCAATGACTGTGGTGATCACCCCATATAGACTCCCTGATCACCCCCCTGTCATTGATTACCCCCCTGTCATTGATCACACCCCTGTAAAGCTCCATTCAGATGTCCGCATGATTTTTACGGATCCACTGATAGATGGATCGGATCCGCAAAACGCATACGGACGTCTGAATAAAGCCTTACAGGGGCGTGATCAATGACTGTGGTGATCACCCCATATACACTCCCTGATCACCCCCCTGTCATTGATTACCCCCCTGTCATTGATCACACCCCTGTAAAGCTCCATTCAGATGTCCGCATGATTTTTACGGATCCACTGATAGATGGATCGGATCCGCAAAACGCATACGGACGTCTGAATAAAGCCTTACAGGGGCGTGATCAATGACTGTGGTGATCACCCCATATAGACTCCCTGATCACCCCCCTGTCATTGATTACCCCCCTGTCATTGATCACACCCCTGTAAAGCTCCATTCAGATGTCCGCATGATTTTTACGGATCCACTGATAGATGGATCGGATCCGCAAAACGCATACGGACATCTGAATGGAGCCTTACAGTGGCGTGATCAATGACTGTGGTGATCACCCCATATAGACTCCCTGATCACCCCCCTGTCATTGATTACCCCCTTGTAAGATCCATTCAGATGTCCGCATGATTTTTACGGATCCACTGATAGATGGATCGGATCCGCAAAACGCATACGGACGTCTGAATAAAGCCTTACAGGGGCGTGATCAATGACTGTGGTGATCACCCCATATAGACTCCCTGATCACCCCCCTGTCATTGATTACCCCCCTGTCATTGATCACACCCCTGTAAAGCTCCATTCAGATGTCCGCATGATTTTTACGGATCCACTGATAGATGGATCGGATCCGCAAAACGCATACGGACATCTGAATGGAGCCTTACAGGGGCGTGATCAATGACTGTGGTGATCACCCCATATAGACTCCCTGATCAGCCCCCCTGTCATTGATCACCCCCCCCTGTCATTGATCACCCCCCCTGTCAGGCTGCATTCAGATGTCCGTATGATTTTTACGGATCCACGGATACATGGATCGGATCCGCAAAACACATACGGACATCTGAATGGAGCCTTATAGGGGGGTGATCAATGACAGGGGGGTGATCACCCCATATAGACTCCCTGATCACCCCCCTGTCATTGATCACCCCCCTGTCATTGATCACCCCCCTGTAAGGCTCCATTCAGACATTTTTTTGGCCCAAGTTAGCGGAAATTTTTTTTTTTTTCTTACAAAGTCTCATATTCCACTAACTTGTGTCAAAAAATAAAATCTCACATGAACTCACCATACCCCTCACAGAATCCAAATGCGTAAAAATTTTTAGACATTTATATTCCAGACTTCTTCTCACGCTTTAGGGCCCCTAGAATGCCAGGGCAGTATAAATACCCCACATGTGACCCCATTTCGGAAAGAAGACACCCCAAGGTATTCCGTGAGGGGCATATTGAGTCCATGAAAGATTGAAATTTTTGTCCCAAGTTAGCGGAAAGGGAAGTTGGGGAATGTGTTTTGGGGTGTCATTTTACATATACCCATGCTGGGTGAGAGAAATATCTTGGCAAAAGACAACTTTTCCCATTTTTTTATACAAAGTTGGCATTTGACCAAGATATTTCTCTCACCCAGCATGGGTATATGTAAAATGACACCCCAAAACACATTCCCCAACTTCTCCTGAGTACGGAGATACCAGATGTGTGACACTTTTTCGCAGCCTAGGTGGGCAAAGGGGCCCATATTCCAAAGAGCACCTTTCGGATTTCACTGGTCATTTTTTACAGAATTTGATTTCAAACTCCTTACCACACATTTGGGCCCCTAGAATGCCAGGGCAGTATAACTACCCCACAAGTGACCCCATTTTGGAAAGAAGACACCCCAAGATATTCGCTGATGGGCATAGTGAGTTCATGGAAGTTTTTATTTTTTGTCACAAGTTAGTGGAATATGAGACATTGTAAGAAAAAAAAAAATCATCATTTTCCGCTAACTTGTGACAAAAAATAAAAAGTTCTATGAACTCACTATGCCCATCAGTGAATACCTTAGGGTGTCTACTTTCCGAAATGGGGTCATTTGTGGGGTGTTTGTACTGTCTGGCCATTGTAGAACCACAGGAAACATGACAGGTGCTCAGAAAGTCAGAGCTGCTTCAAAAAGCGGAAATTCACATTTTTGTACCATAGTTTGTAAACGCTATAACTTTTACCCAAACCATTTTTTTTTATCAAAGACATGTAGAACAATAAATTTAGAGCAAAATTTATATATGGATGTCGTTTTTTTTGCAAAATTTTACAACTGAAAGTGAAAAATGTGTTTTTTTTCCAAAAAAATCGTTAAATTTCGATTAATAACAAAAAAAGTAAAAATGTCAGTGATGGGATATATGTGACTCCATTTTGTCTCATTTAGCCACGTGTATTACATTTGGTTAGTGCACTACAAAACCTCCCTTCCCCCTATGGAATGTGAGACACTTCCTTAAACTGTTTCAAGAAATCCATACATGCCTTAGTTTGAAAGTATGAACAGTCCAAGCCATATAAGGTCATCTGGCTCAAGTGTCTGCTAGCTTATGTGTATATACCTGATTGGTCAAATGCTGTTACTATGAGTCAGCTATTATGTTAATGCAGAGCTTATGTGTGACCATACTATTGGTCAAATACTAATGCTAACATATGATTGGATGTAAAGGAAGCTCAACCCCCTCTATTAAAACTGTTTGCCAGCTGTGAATAAACCAGAATGGATTGGAAATAGACATGTGTTCATCTGGTCAATCTAGTTCATTCTCCCGGTACCGGTTAGACTTAATTCAAGCTGATCGCCGAAATCTGAAGACAGGGACAAGTTAGGTAAAAGAGAGTAAATTTTCCTAACAGTTCTGGGGGCTCGGTTTCCGGGATTGGGAGGGTCCTCTTCAGGTCTACAGTGAAGGACATCAATTTTTGTCCTCTTGGACCTGGAGCAATGACCAAAAATCCCATTCAAGTAAGTCGAACCATCTATTTATGATTTCAGTGGATTGCGATGTCTGGGACACGCAAATGTTGATTTTAAGCGGCTCATATCATAGGGTCCATATCGTTAGGTAAAAATGTTGATTATAAGAGGCTTAGTAAGTCCATATCGTTAAGAGATAGTGCACTATATATAAGAATAATCTGTTCCGGGAACAGAAGGATACAAGCTTGAATTAACTCTTATGTATATATAGTATAAGTATTTTAGAAGTATTAAGATTATCTGTCTGTGTGAGATGTTGGCCGGGTGGTAAGTTTACGGTCGCATCCCGCTTTGAAATCATTCTGTTTCTATCACTGCCAACATGTAAACTTTGTTGCACGGTCTAGTCCCACAAATTATTTCCTAGTTAACACATGAGTAGACAATTGGGCAGGATGTGAGAATTGACAGTTAAAATGTGAAACAGAATGTTATGCCCGGCTGGCAACAGGGATGAAAATCTGTAAAAATCTGTTAGAAGCTTACAGACTGGTTACATCAGAACTCCCGTGATTGTGAAGGGGGGCTATAGTGAGTGACAAGACACAACAGAGTCAGGAAGTTAATTCATGGAAAGGGAAAAGGTGTTTCAGTGTTTGCAATTAGATAGGGCTTGTGTTAAACGTTCAGAAATGAACTGGTTAAGTTTTGTTGCCCTAATGATCTGTGTGTGTTTAAATAGTGACGATTTATAGCCCTGGAATTAGAGATTACAGCACTAAAAGATGGACAGTTAATGCATAAGTGTATTGATAATTGAAGTTAGAGAAATGAAATGAGCAGCATTTCTTATTTCAAGATGGAGGATTTTGAATCCTATAGAGAACAAAGGTTGCCATGAGGCATCCCTCCCCCCCACCACATTCCAAAATGTCACTTGTAGTCCTACAAGAACTTCTTCTTGTTCTGTCTGAGATGTATTTTCAGAGAGAGCCCCCTCCCATCTCACCCCCCTCCTCTGCTCAGGAATTTCATATGGGGGTTGAGGGGGGAGGGGGGCTGCTAATTGGTAAATGCATCAGCAGAATGTGAAGATACTAACCTGTGTTATTTCTAAGATATTCCAGACAGGGCTCCAGTATTGGATTAGATCTTTCCCAATTGTGTGTTCCGATGGTTTAAAATGTGCCTGCAGTGATGATGCTAATTGGAAGTGTCCTCTCGTATCAATCTAAGGTTGCTAAGTCCTTATTCAGATATGAGTAAAAGTTTGAGGAACATGTGGTACAGCTGAACGTCTTGATGTATTGCTTTACTTCCCCTGTTTGAACACTCCTGAAATAAGAGACGCAAGACAAGAGGAAGTAGAAGGCGTAGTTATATAGAATAAGGGGCATGTGTATAACACTAAACAAAAAAACTACATGGCATATAAGATGATTTGTTAATTTTAACAAAATGACTGTATGATTAACATGTATATTGTTTTACAGTGACAGACCATCAGCAATTCTGGGTGTGGTATGAATATCTGCTTCCCGGAAAGCTGTGTTTGTCTGTGCTGCAAATTTTGGAATGTAACAAAGAGATTGTGTGATTGGGTGAAAGATACATGATTCAGTGGAATGTGAATGGGTGTGGCTCTGAGTTGTATGTACGTAGCAGAGCTGTGTGTGTGCAATTCATATTTTATGTGTAAGGGCGTGGTTATGAGCTGGTTTGTGAAGATGAGTACATGAAAATGTATATGAATGCGTATGGAATACGGTATTTGTTTTTAAATATGCGCATTAAGAATTTTATTTTATTTTCTTGGAAGTTTTTTGGTTTTTTATTAGTACCAACAACATTGATCAAGCTGTACATTTTTATTTCAATGAAAAGTTTTTATGGGCCCTTTGTGTGTTCATGTCTGTATTGTCAGATCTGTTTGTTTCAATGTTTGCAGTTACATGTTACATGTTCAGTGTTGTGCTTAACATCAGAGCTCTGCTCGTATGGACAGCTAAGATACTAATGGCAGAACAGAGGACAGACCAAAGCGTCCACCAAAAGGGGTGGACTTAGGTGACTCAGAGTGTCAGGAAGGAAATGTGAGCCCTCTATGGGAATAAATGGGGTACTGACAAGGACATACAGAACAGATTCCTTACCAGTAGAAACCATGGACAGGGAATACATCATGTCATGTATTTAGCATTATACTAGATTGCCCAGTCAGCCTATTAGGGAGAGATTTGTTCATTAAGCTTGACTTGCAGGTATCAGCAAAGAATCAGGACATAAGAGTACACTCAGGTCTCATTCCAGTCTCTACACCAGTGCCACTGATTCTTGCAAACATACAGGACCACCCAGAATAACATTAACCCTGCATTATGGTCCTCAAATGAATATGACACAGGATTCATAGATTGCACACATTACACAGCTACTGTGAAACCAGGTGTCATCTCAGTGTTCCAGAAACAATACCTGCTGTAAAAAGAGAAACTTGATGGGCTTAGGCCAATGATAAAGGAATTCCTACAAAAGGGAATCCTGGAAGAGGTGATTTCACCCTACAGCACGCCCGTGAATCCAGTGACAAAGGCAGATGGTACTACCCGCTTTGTACAGGATTTAAGGGCCATCAACAACATCATTGTGCCTATAGCCCCTGTTGTACCTGATGTCACTTAATCATTATCTGCCATTCCAGCAGACGCTGTTTGGTTCAGTGTGATAGATCTGAAAAATGCTTTCTTTTCTATCCCAGTTGATAAGATAACCAGACTACTTTTTGCTTTTTCCTTTGACAGACGCCAACTGACCTGGTGCAGAAATGCCCCAGGGATATGCTGATTCACCTGTAGTGTACAGCATAGTCCTCCAAGCGATGTTAGAATCATGGTACATCCCCCCAAGGTTCTGTGCTGCTGCAATATGTCGATGATTTGTTACTGTGTAGCATGTCAGCGGAGGCCAGCAGTCAGGATGGTTTATCACTGTTATAATGATTGTCAGGATATGGTCACTAAGTGACACTTAAGAAAATGCAATGGTGTAAAATGCAGGTTGAATACTTGGGCTTTGTCCTCACAAAAGGTGAACGGAGAATCAGCGCAGAAAGAGTCCAGTCTATTGCGGGTTTGGTCGCCCCGCACACCAAGAAGGAAATGTTATCTTTCCTTGGTATGATAAACGGTAGACAATGGATTACTGATTGCTCCCACTATTGACAATGTTTTGAGGCAAGCCACTCTGGATGGAAATCCAGATTTGATTAAATGATTTTCTGAAATGTACAATGCATTTGATTATTTGAAATGTTTACTCATGTTGAGCCCAGGGCTGGGCCTCCCTGACTATAATATGCCCTTCCACATGTTTGCACGCCAAAATTGTAAAACCATGGCGGGTGTACTGACACAAGAAAACGGAGGCAAGTTGCGTCCTTGTGTGTTTTTCTCAAAGGTAATGCCCACCTCTGTCCAGGGGATGCCGGCATGTCTGTGTTCTCTTGCAGCCTGTGCTATGATGGTAGAGTTGACAAATTCTTTCACAATGTGACATTACACCATTTTGCACACCACTCATGATGTTGTAGGCCTACTCAAGGACATCCGCACTCAACACAGCAGGCAGCTGAGCTCATTGCACTCACTAGGACATGTATTCTACATGCTGATAGACCTGTCACCATTTATACTGAGAAGTAGGTACACACATAGGGTAGTGTGGGACCATGGTATGATCTGGCAGAGGAGAGGATTTACGGCAGCAGATGGTAAGGATCATGTCTCACAGGGCAATGCGCTGGCAGTTAAGGTGGCGAAAAGCAACCTCACAGGTTTGTATAACCATTGGGAGATGCCATGTTTAGCACCTCCAACCCCTGAGATGTTGCAAATGCTTACTGATCTTCAGTGGTATGCCACTGAACAGGAACAGCAAGACTGGTGTTATCCAGTATTGCAGAAAAATCCTAAGACAGGATTAGAATTAGTCTGCAAAGAGGGGAAGTTATGCATTCCCCCAATACAGTGCTTCCATCTTAAGTAGCACATTTCCACAGAGTAGGACATAAACAGCATTGAGATACTCATGGGTAGGCCTTTCCCCACACCATGGGCAAGACGCCCCCTGGTGGTGCAGGAAGGGGACTTGGACCTGATCAAAGAGAAGTACTAATCTGATCAAAGTCCTCAGTAAAACTGAAGAAAAAGTGGCTTGTAAGTCTCCTTCTCTTTCACAGGAATCAACCCGTCCATTCCGGATAGGCGACCAGGTGATGATCAAGATCTTAAAGAAGGGAAAGGAACCAGGAAGTTTCACCTACGGACAACCCACCGAGGTAGTCGTGATCACCAGAACAGCAGTCCTCACTGAACAATCGCCCACGTGGATCCACGCCACAAGGATTAAGTTGGTGAAGAAAAGAGAGGTACTAACGGGGGCAGATAGCCCTGACCTCCAACGAGGCCCAGAGGTACTAACGGAGGCAGACAGCCTTGACCTCGAAGAAGATACAGAAGGGGTACTAACGGAGGCAGACAGCCTTGACCCCCAACAAGATGACGAAGTCGGGAAATTACTCGAGATGGCTGAGATGTAGTGCCTTAATAATTGTAATTTTGTGTCTCCTACTTACTGTCCCATGGCTGTGGAACAGACAGATATACCTGGAAACAGAATGCAGAGGGGAAGACAGTCTATGCAAGACAAAGGAGAACTTATGGCTGTACCTGGCCAAAACTCTGAACTTAACTGACTTTTGTCTCCAAACCACTTTATCGGCATCTAACATTTTGGAGACATGTCTGGTAGCGGTCCCCACCCCAGTAGATGTATGGACGGAGCTCCTACGTTCCCAATGGAATGACGCAGATATGGAGGATCATGATGTTAAATATGGATATGTAAATCCTTATCATGCTTGTTATGACTGTCCTACATATGAGACTCTGCAGAGTAATATGATAGAAGTAATTACAGGTCTTGTCACAGCAGCAGAAATGTGTTATAACTTCACCTGTGATGAGACACTATTGCCTCCCTGCATACAAGCAAAAAATGCAGAATAAGACTAAACCAAATATTTGTGATAGAGATTTAGGTAGTTGTAAAAAGATAATATCAGGAAAGAATATGCAATGTAATATTACAAAAAAAAACAGTACCATCCCTAGACAAAAATGTACCTCTACCAGCAGGATGGATATTGGCCTGTGGGAATACTAGTTACACATATATACCGGCCAATATTACAGAGGGACCCTGTACAATAGCTAGGTTGACATTAACAATGATACCACTATTCCCAGCAATGCAGACACGACACACGAGAGACACTTCCCTACAGTTACCAGAAAATTGTGATTATAATGTGAATCTCCTCTCTAGATCAGAATATATGAGTTTAGGGGTATCTTTGATAGGAGTACCAGGTTTGGCCATATATAACCACAGGACAATATCAAAACTTGCCTGTTTTATGGTAAAACAGATAAATATCACTAGTACAGTTCTGCAAGATATGCTGCTGGATATACAATCGTATGGAAAGGCTATCTTGCAGAATAGGGCAACTATTGACTATTTATTGTTCCAACATGGTGTAGGATGCTCAGCGTTCGCAGGGATGTGTTGTTTCAATTTATTAGATCACTCCCGTGGAATAAAAGATAAAATAGGCCAATTAGAGGAGATGAGAAAACATATAAAACAGGATGTTGACCAAGGTTGGTGGGACTGGCTTTTTGGCTGAATACCTGACTTTGGTCAAATAAGGTATGTTTTAGGAGTGGCATTTGCTGTGGTCGCTGCAATAGTGGGTCTCTGCTGTTGTCTGCAGTGTGTGCCCTCCCTTCTAGCCATATGTCAAAAAGGTGGCCGAAAGAGGGGTACACTCGACATTCCTCTATACTCCGGTAGAGGTAGAAGAGGTAAACCCAACCTCAACAAAGCCTGAGGATTATACTCCTGAAGGGTACATGGAATACCTAAAGGCTTATAAGCAAACCAAGGAAGAGCAGAGAAAGAACCATATAGTATATATATATATATATATATATATATATAAGGTTCTAAGAGGGGATTTGATGGGATATATGTGACTCCATTTTGTCTCATTTAGCCACGTGTATTACATTTGGTTAGTGCACTACAAAACCTCCCTTCCCCCTATGGAATGTGAGACACTTCCTTAAACTGTTTCAAGAAATCCATACATGCCTTAGTTTGAAAGTATGAACAGTCCAAGCCATATAAGGTCATCTGGCTCAAGTGTCTGCTAGCTTATGTGTATATACCTGATTGGTCAAATGCTGTTACTATGAGTCAGCTATTATGTTAATGCAGAGCTTATGTGTGACCATACTATTGGTCAAATACTAATGCTAACATATGATTGGATGTAAAGGAAGCTCAACCCCCTCTATTAAAACTGTTTGCCAGCTGTGAATAAACCAGAATGGATTGGAAATAGACATGTGTTCATCTGGTCAATCTAGTTCATTCTCCCGGTACCGGTTAGACTTAATTCAAGCTGATCGCCGAAATCTGAAGACAGGGACAAGTTAGGTAAAAGAGAGTAAATTTTCCTAACAGTCAGCAGCAATGAAATACCACCAAATGAAAGCTCTATTAGTGAGAAGAAAAGGAGGTAAAATTCATTTGGGTGGTAAGTTGCATGACCGAGCAATAAACGGTGAAAGTAGTGTAGGTCAGAAGTGTAAAAAGTGGCCTGGTCTTTCAGGGTGTTTAAGCACTGGGGGCTGAGGTGGTTAATAGAGATCTACCACTGAGGAAGGGGAGGTACCCCGAAACATATATGGTCGGAGTGGCCCAGCAAGCACTTTATTAATATGGACTCAACCACATGCGGTTCACTATAAGCCAAATTGAATCTTTCCATCTGCAATCCAGGAGCAAACAGAGGCCCTGTATACAGACTTCAATTGGAACGCAGAGCCCAACATCTAACTCCCCCCAGCGTACCTTACACCGATCACGTGGACACATCCAAAGTCACGTGAGATACCGCCAGGTCACGTGGGATGCCACGCTATGACCGCAAGACCACACGGGATGCCGTAGTGAGTCTGGGCGGCGGGGAAGGAAGATACCCGGCAAGTCCGGTGGTAATGTATGACACCTATAGCATTGATACTATTGATATCATATGATTGGAGGCATTTATGCTAGGCACTTAGGATATGGACATATCTTCTTAACAACAGATCCACTCCTACATGGGACATCTGAACAGGTGACATGTCCCCTGATTAGGTGGCATGTTTTTGCTGTTCTCTAGTGGACATTATTTCGCTCCATTTTCTCAACTGCAGATCTACCCCTTCAAGGGACATTCGTCATCAGCGTCCCTCTAACCGGTGGCACGAATTAGTGTTTTTTTTTGTGGACATTAGTCTGCTCCATTGGGACATTTCAGCCATTCATTGTGGTTACTATAGAGGTGCAATACAAGTCAGTTAACATCTTCCTAAGCACTCCTATATGGATTCTGAATGAAGTTTTAACATCTGTGCAATTTTGCTATTTAGCTACTCATTTATGTATATTTTATCTTGATTTTTATTTTGCTTTATGTATTTAGTGGTGTTCATTAAACATTGAATAATAGACAGATACTGTTGTCTGGGGCTCCCAGATATTTGAGTGCCCCTCTACAATTCTTTCTTCCCTATTTTTGCTCCTTGAATTTGGGTGATCCTAGAGGAGTGCACCGAGTCCATAGGGGTCTCCCAGGTGAGCCGCCATTTTGTCTATTTGAATATGACTTTACACTGTCCCTGCTGCCGTGTGCTTTGTGCACACAGCAGCAGGGAGCTTACCACGGCAGCCAGGGCTTCAGTAGCATCCTGGCTGCCATGGTAACCGATCAGAGACCCAGGATTACACTGCTGGAGCTCCGATCAGAAGCTGCCACCGCAATTAATATAATACTGAGAAGAGTGGGAGTAGAAGGAAGTAGTTAATGCTTTAATACAAACGTAGCCTGCATGTGCCGGCCATATCCCATACCCGGCCTCTATGACTGCGCGATGCGATTCACTGCCATTAACCCCTCAGGTCCTGAGGGGTTAATTGCGGCGGATCTCAGTGGCATAGAGGCCAGGTATGGGATATGGCCGGCACACGCAGGCTACATTTGTATTCAAGCATTAACTATATTCATTGGTGGCTCAGTGGCCACAGTCCCTCCCTTCTACTCCTCTCTGTTCTCATTGGTGGCCAGCAGCAGCTGCACAGTGGGGAGGGAGGGAGCTTAACCCTTCAAGCATCGGGCCGCTGCCAGGGCAGAGCAGCGGTCCGATGGTTAGCCCCTTTCAGACAGTGGTCCCTAAGGACCGCGGCATGGAAGGGGTTAAACAGTTATGGAGCGCTGTGTGTGCGTGTGTGTGTGTGTGGAGCGCTGTGTCCTGATTGGACGCCCCGATGCGCATGCCCAGTGCAAAACTGGTGACACACACACGGACACAGAGCACTCACACAGCGATTTTATTATTAGAGATGTATATATATATATATATATATATACATACACATACATGTATATACTCATACATACAGTACCAGAAAAGCTAGAACACTGTGTGCTTTGCATATTGTATGTTGTGCATGTCAGTTCTATAAATTGAACTGTGATACTTTCTCACACATATAGAGTCTATCCAGTGTACCACCATATACTTAATATATTCAATTAGTTACGTGCCTGCCCCCTTTCAGCACATTTTATCAATTTTGTCTTTCAAATTAAGAGACTCTAAAGGGGGTGTCATTTTTAATACGCATATGTGTGTTATAATTAATCAATATTCCAGCTCCTTTTATACTAATAAGACATTATTATTTAAGTGACACAAACCTAATTAGATGAAAACTGTATTATAATTGAAAATATTTGACACTTCAAGTCCACTGAATTACTGTAAATAGCTCTGGTTTTCTTAACAATAAATACACATTTAAGATGCAAGACAAGAACCTGCATATATTAACATAAAAAATCTATATAAAAATATTTCTAGCAATTACCCAAGAGGCCAGATGTTTATAGAAGACCTTTCATTTTGTTATGTGTGTATATATATATATATATATATATATATATATATATATATATATATATATACATACTACTCACAAAAAGTTAGGGATATTTGGCTTTCGGGTGAAATTTATGGAAAACTTAAAAAGGTCATTCTACAGTGATATTATATCATGAAAGCAGGGCATTTAAGTAGAAGCATGCAGGGGTGATTTCCTCATCTCAAAGAATTTGTTGAAACAAAAGCCAACAACAGTGGTGGGTATATCCCCACTAAATCTGTCAATGTCTCAAAAACTTCTCATGTGGCCCTGAGCATCAATTACAGCTTGACATCGACGTTTCATGCTGTTCATAAGTCGACTTATTGTCTGCTGAGACATGGCATCCCACTCTTCTTGAAGGACGGCCCTTTAGGTAATTGAGTTTCTGGGGTACAAAGTTGCGAGTCTCTACACGGCGACTCTGCTGATCCCATAGGTTTTCAATGTGATTCAGGTCTGTAGAAAGTGCCGGCCACTCCATTTGAGGTACCCCAGTCTCCAGCAGCCGTTCCCTAATGATGCGACCTCCATGAGCTGTCGCATTGTCGTCCATGACAGAGGCACAATGACTGGATTAATTGTTATTCAAGTAGCATGGGCTGTAACACCACCATCACCAAAGGCAAACAGTCGCTAATGCATAGTGCTCTCCTTGATGTCTCCAACATAGTTGGCAGCCATCATTTCTGCTCAACGTGAATTGACTTTTATAAGTGAACAACATTGAGGCCCACTGGTCCCTCGTCCAGTGTAAATTCTCCCTGGTGCATGCAAGATGATGACACCTGTGGTCAGGTACCCTTGCAGGTCGTCTACCACTTACTATGTAATTGGTTTCGAATGGTCTGACGTGACACTTGGGTACCTATCACCTCCATTAAATGTTCCGGGAGTTTATATATATATATTTATATATGTGCCAGGAGTATATATATATATATATATATATATATGTGTGTGTGTGTGGCATTCATCATCTGGTTCCGGAGGGCATTGTTCACAATGAAGCGGTCATCAGTGTGGGATGTGGCCACTTCTATGTCTTTCTGTGACTCTTCCAGTCTCTGTATCTCTTTTGCAATCTGCTGATGACACTCTAAGCTCAGTGGCCCCTTCCATCTAAGAACATCCTATCCTGCTTGAAGCCTCTCAATGGCAAGGTACTGTTGATCAATTGTTAAGTGTCGTCTTGGTCTCATGATGTCAAAATGTATACAGCATGAAGAGGAGGACTGTTTAAATACCAATTCTAATTGAACCAGGAAATGTATTGGGCGATTCATGGATCAAACACCTGTTGTGAATTTTGGCATTAAGCTCCTTGTTAGAGAACAGCAAGTTGTGCAAAAAGTTCTGAAACATTGGACAAATTATTTATATATATATTGCTTGAAAATGGTCCCAGTTAGAGGACCGAAACGTCGCATGGGTGAATAAAGGGTCCCACTTTTTTTCACCAAACGGATGTGCCGCGGTGTCATTCTTTGTTCTACATTTTACATCTTGGTAAGGTGCTTTCACCGCTGGCACCCAAACACTCAGTACTAAGGAGTGCTGCCTTGAACTTCTATTTCTATATATATATATAGACTGAAGAAATTCCACGGCACATCCAAGGAGTAAAATTTTATATAACAGATTTATTCACCAGACATGCAGTGTTTCGATCCGCTTCCTGGGATTTTTCTCAAGCAAAGATCCCAGGAAGCGATTCAAAACATTGCATGTCTGGTGAATAAAGCCGTTATATTCAATTTTACTCCTTGGATGTTCCGTGGAATTTCTTCACTCTATTCGATTGGAGCAGGATCACCTCCTCAGCCACTGGCACTCCATCTATACGCAAGAAACTGCAGTGCAGCCCAACTCTCATTTTTTTTAAATATATACAGTACAGACCAAAAGTTTGGACACACCTTCTCATTCAAAGAGTTTTCTTTATTTTCATGACTATGATAATTGTAGATTCACACTGAAGGCATCAAAACTATGAATTAACACATGTGGAATTATATACATAACAAACAAGTGTGAAACAACTGAAAATATGTAATATTCTAGGTTCTTCAAAGTAGCCACCTTTTGCTTTGATTACTGCTTTGCACACTCTTGGCATTCTCTTGATGAGCTTCAAGAGGTAGTCCCCTGAAATGGTTTTCACTTCACAGGTGTGCTCTGTCAGGTTTAATAAGTGGGATTTCTTGCCTTATAAATGGGGTTGGGACCATCAGTGGCGTTGAGGAGAAGTCAGGTGGATACACAGCTGATAGTCCTACTGAATAGACTGTTAGAATTTATATTATGGCAAGAAAAAAGCAGCTAAGTAAAGAAAAACGAGTGGCCATCATTACTTTAAGAAATGAAGGTCAGTCAGTCAGCCGAAAAATTGGGAAAACTTTGAAAGTAAGGGCTATTTGACCATGAAGGAGAGTGATGGGGTGCTGCGCCAGATGACCGGGCCTCCACAGTCACCGGACCTGAACCCAATCGAGATGGTTTGGGGTGAGCTGGACCGCAGAGTGAAGGCAAAAGGGCCAACAAGTGCTAAGCATCTCTGGGAACTCCTTCAAGACTCTTGGAAGACCATTTCAGGGGACTACCTCTTGAAGCTCATCAAGAGAATGCCAAGAGTGTGCAAAGCAGTAATCAAAGCAAAAGGTGGCTACTTTGAAGAACCTAGAATATGACATATTTTCAGTTGTTTCACACTTGTTTGTTATGTATATAATTCTACATGTGTTAATTCATAGTTTTGATGCCTTCATAGTCATGAAAATAAAGAAAACTCTTTGAATGAGAAGGTGTGTCCAAACTTTTGGTCTGTACTGTATATATATATATTGTAGGGATTTGCTCTGATAGGCAGGGTAAGCGGTCGCAGTACAGAGGCAAGAACACGGTAGTAAAGAAAAAAGTTCAGTGTTTATTCACACCAAAGGAAAAAAGTAACACAAACACTTTGCAGAGTCCTGGTGTTAATTCACACCGCACAAAGTCCACAGAACAAAGATCTCACCTGGCAGGCTGATTTGTCCACGACAGTCCACAGCCATCCACAGCATGCTTTAGGGCACCTGATTCCCAGCAGTGTCACTCCAGCACGGTACCAAATATTTAGGTCCCAAAACAAAGCCTGACCGAGCTCCACTGTCAGATGGAGGATACATTCCACACCCAGCTGAGCTGCTGGCTGGGGTTTTAAACCCAGCCCAAAACCTGGCCTGGAAGTGGGGAACAGCCACACACCCTGCTATTTGGCTGCTCCCAATAAGAACCGGCCCGGATAGGCTTTACAGCCACACTAAGTAAAACAGTGTCAGCGAGCACTAGCTGCCGCTGACACACAAAATTACTGGTTCTTATCTCACCGAGGCCAGGAACCTCGGAGACACGTACCTTCTGTCAATGACGGACCCTTGCGCCTTCCTACATACCTCCCCCTTTGTTCAACCCTGAGTGTGTGTACACACGCCAGACAGTGTACTCGGGACAGGGCATCTGCGTTTCCCTGTAACCGGCCTGCCCTGTGTTCAACTGTGAATTAAAGTTTTGCAGAGACCAGAACCACCTGGTGACCCGAGCATTCCTCTCTTTGGCCTAGCTCATCCACTTGAGAGGGGAGTGATCGGTCACCAGATGGATCTTCCTCCCCAACAGATAATAGCGGAGAGACTCGAGTGCCCACTTGATGGCCAGGCATTCTCTCTCCACTATACTATACCGGGTCTCCGCTGGAGTGAGCTTACGGCTGAGGAAGACAACGGGATGCTCCTCCCCGTTGACTTACTGAGACAGTACCGCATCGAGGCCTACTTCGGAGGCATCAGTCTGTACTACAAATTCCCTCTTGAAGTCGGGCTTCACCAAAACCGGGAACCCACACAGGGCCGACTTCAAAGCGGAGAAAGCCTCTTCCGCCTGGTCATTCCAGCGGACTATCACGGACTTCCGTTCCTTTAAGATCCCTGTCAACTGAGCCTCTAAAGTGGCAAAATGGGGGAAAAACCTCATGTAATAGCCCACCATTCCCAGGAACGACTTTACTTGTCTAGAGATGGAAGGTCGGGGCCAATTCCGTATCGCCTCTATTTTGCTTACTTGCGGTTTAATGACTCTGTGCCCAATGACATACCCAAGGTATTTAGTCTCCTCTAACCCTATCGCACATTTCTTTGGGTTAGCTGTTAGTCCCACCTTTCGAAGGGAGTCCACTACGACCTGTACTTTGGGCAGGTGACTTTCCCAGTCGGTACTGTGAATGATAATATCGTCCAGGTAAGCCGAGGCGTACCGCCGATGTGGACGAAGTACATTATTCATTAGACATTGGAAAGTGGCGGGGGCGCAATGCAGGCAATAGGGTAACACCTTATACTGGTACAGCCCCTCTGGTGTAATGAAGGCAGTTTTCTCTTTGGCAGCCTCCGTCAAGGGTACCTGCCAGTACCCTATGGTGAGGTCCAAAACAGAAATATACCTGGCTTGGCCTAACCTCTCAATAAGTTCATCTACCTGAAGCATGGGATATGCATCGAACTTAGATATTTCGTTTAATTACCGAAAATCGGTACAAAATCGTAACGTCCTGTCTGACTTGGGAATTAAGACTATAGGACTGGCCCACTCAATTTTAGACTCCTCAATGACGTCAAGCCACAACATGAGCTGCACTTCCTCCGAGATGGCTTTTCGCCGAGCCTCGGGTACCTGGTATGGCTTTAACCAGACTTTTGCCTGAGGCTCAGTGACAATGTCATGTTGGATTACAAAAATGTGTCCAGGGAGGTCTGAGAACACATCCGTGTTCCGACTAACGAACTCCCTGGTTTCCTGAGCCTGTTTAGAGGAGAGGCTGTCAGCCATTTTTATTGTGGCAACCACTTCCTTTGCATCAGACAGAGACGGAACCTCTTGCCATAGAAAGCCCAGTCTTCCGTACAGGTTTCCTTATCCTTCCATTGTTTTAGTAAATTAACATGGTAAACCTGCTCCGGTTTTCGCATCCCCGGCTGGTGTACTTTGTAATTTACCTCTCCAATTTTTTCACGTACCTCGTAGGGCCCCTGCCACCTGGCTAGGAACTTACTGTCCAAGGTCAGCACCAGAACCAAAACCCGATCACCCGGGTTAAAGATCCGGAGCCGGGCCTGCCGATTATAGATCCGACTCTGGGCTCGTTGAGTGGCCTCCATATGCTCCCTGACAAGAGGCAAAATGGTCTCTAGTCGCTGTTGCATCTTGGTAACATATTCAAGGACGCTTTTATGCGGAGTGGGTTGTTGTTCACATGCCTCTTTGGCTACGTCCAACAAACCACGAGCATGTCTGCCATATAGCAATTCGAAGGGCGAGAACCCAGTAGAGGCCTGGGGCACCTCTCGCACTGCAAACATGAGATAGGGCAGAAGAAGGTCCCAATCCTTTCCATATTTGGACACCTCCCTTTTTAACATGGTTTTTAGAGTTTTATTAAACCTTTCAACCAGTCCGTCTGTTTGTGGATGGTACACGGACGTCCATAACTGTTTAATACGCAATAACTTACAGAGTTCCCTCATGACCTTGGACATAAAAGGGTTCCCCTGGTCAGTCAGGACCTCTTTAGGTAACCCCACTTGGGAGAACATTTCCATTAGCTCTTTAGCTATAAGTCTCGCCGATGTATGTCGCAGTAGCACTGCCTTCGGGTACAGAGTGGCGTAATCAAGGACACCAAGATGTGTTGATGTCCCATAGCGGACTTCGGTACTGGGCCTATTAGGTCCATAGCGATTCACTCAAATGGTACCTCGATGATCGGGAAAGGCACCAAGGGACTGCGAAAAAGGTGCTGGGGGCTAGTTGCCTGGCAGGTCAGGCAAGACTTACAGAACTCGTCCACCTCCTTAAACACACTGGGCCAGTAAAACCGTTGTAGTGTCCGGTCCTGTGTTTTCTGCATTCCCAGATGACTCCCGAGAACATGCTGGTGGGCTAACTCTAACATGAGTTTGCGATAAGCCTGGGGCACCACCAACTGTTCAATGGATTCCCAGGAACGACTTTACTTGTCTAGAGATGGAAGGTCGGGGCCAATTCCGTATCGCCTCTATTTTGCTTACTTGCGGTTTAATGACTCTGTGCCCAATGACATACCCAAGGTATTTAGTCTCCTCTAACCCTATCGCACATTTCTTTGGGTTAGCTGTTAGTCCCACCTTTCGAAGGGAGTCCACTACGACCTGTACTTTGGGCAGGTGACTTTCCCAGTCGGTACTGTGAATGATAATATCGTCCAGGTAAGCCGAGGCGTACCGCCGATGTGGACGAAGTACATTATTCATTAGACATTGGAAAGTGGCGGGGGCGCAATGCAGGCAATAGGGTAACACCTTATACTGGTACAGCCCCTCTGGTGTAATGAAGGCAGTTTTCTCTTTGGCAGCCTCCGTCAAGGGTACCTGCCAGTACCCTATGGTGAGGTCCAAAACAGAAATATACCTGGCTTGGCCTAACCTCTCAATAAGTTCATCTACCTGAAGCATGGGATATGCATCGAACTTAGATATTTCGTTTAATTACCGAAAATCGGTACAAAATCGTAACGTCCTGTCTGACTTGGGAATTAAGACTATAGGACTGGCCCACTCAATTTTAGACTCCTCAATGACGTCAAGCCACAACATGAGCTGCACTTCCTCCGAGATGGCTTTTCGCCGAGCCTCGGGTACCTGGTATGGCTTTAACCAGACTTTTGCCTGAGGCTCAGTGACAATGTCATGTTGGATTACAAAAATGTGTCCAGGGAGGTCTGAGAACACATCCGTGTTCCGACTAACGAACTCCCTGGTTTCCTGAGCCTGTTTAGAGGAGAGGCTGTCAGCCATTTTTATTGTGGCAACCACTTCCTTTGCATCAGACAGAGACGGAACCTCTTGCCATAGAAAGCCCAGTCTTCCGTACAGGTTTCCTTATCCTTCCATTGTTTTAGTAAATTAACATGGTAAACCTGCTCCGGTTTTCGCATCCCCGGCTGGTGTACTTTGTAATTTACCTCTCCAATTTTTTCACGTACCTCGTAGGGCCCCTGCCACCTGGCTAGGAACTTACTGTCCAAGGTCAGCACCAGAACCAAAACCCGATCACCCGGGTTAAAGATCCGGAGCCGGGCCTGCCGATTATAGATCCGACTCTGGGCTCGTTGAGTGGCCTCCATATGCTCCCTGACAAGAGGCAAAATGGTCTCTAGTCGCTGTTGCATCTTGGTAACATATTCAAGGACGCTTTTATGCGGAGTGGGTTGTTGTTCACATGCCTCTTTGGCTACGTCCAACAAACCACGAGCATGTCTGCCATATAGCAATTCGAAGGGCGAGAACCCAGTAGAGGCCTGGGGCACCTCTCGCACTGCAAACATGAGATAGGGCAGAAGAAGGTCCCAATCCTTTCCATATTTGGACACCTCCCTTTTTAACATGGTTTTTAGAGTTTTATTAAACCTTTCAACCAGTCCGTCTGTTTGTGGATGGTACACGGACGTCCATAACTGTTTAATACGCAATAACTTACAGAGTTCCCTCATGACCTTGGACATAAAAGGGTTCCCCTGGTCAGTCAGGACCTCTTTAGGTAACCCCACTTGGGAGAACATTTCCATTAGCTCTTTAGCTATAAGTCTCGCCGATGTATGTCGCAGTAGCACTGCCTTCGGGTACAGAGTGGCGTAATCAAGGACACCAAGATGTGTTGATGTCCCATAGCGGACTTCGGTACTGGGCCTATTAGGTCCATAGCGATTCACTCAAATGGTACCTCGATGATCGGGAAAGGCACCAAGGGACTGCGAAAAAGGTGCTGGGGGCTAGTTGCCTGGCAGGTCAGGCAAGACTTACAGAACTCGTCCACCTCCTTAAACACACTGGGCCAGTAAAACCGTTGTAGTGTCCGGTCCTGTGTTTTCTGCATTCCCAGATGACTCCCGAGAACATGCTGGTGGGCTAACTCTAACATGAGTTTGCGATAAGCCTGGGGCACCACCAACTGTTCAATGGATTAACCTCGCAGCTGATTTACCCGATACAACATATCCTGAAGAACCACAAAACGGGGGAACACTGACTCTGCCCTTGGTTGTTGTGGTTCACCATCTACTATTAATACATTTTCCCAGGCTCAGGATAGGGTTGCGTCCCAGTACTGGGCGGTACCAAAATATCCCCTGAGACATTGAGGTCTGCAAGCTCAGGAGTCGGGCTATTCTGCTAGGGTTACCCCTGTCTCATGGGTATCAGTCACTCTCGTAACCAGCCACAGTGCCGGAAAGCCCGGGAAGTCTCTCCCTATTATCAGTTCATAGTATAGGTTGGTTGCGACAGCCACCTCGTGGGTCCACCTGCCGGAAACTGTGGACAGAGACACCATAGCAGTAGGATAGTCTTTTAAGTCCCCATGTATACACACGACTCCGACCTTATGTCCGGTGTACTCAGCGGAGCATACCACGGAAGCCTTTACCAGGGTCACCAGACTCCCTGAGTCCAACAGAGCCTCCACTGGAGTGTCTCCCACCTACTACTGGGAAATGTGGTTCAGAGACTCCGGAGCACCCACGGCACACAGTTTCCTGGCATATAATGATTGACGGAAGCCATAGTTCGTCCCCCTGCTGTGTGCAGTCTGCTCGAACATGGCCAGGCTCCCGACACCGCCAGCAGACCATTGGAGCCGGGTCTACAGGGGCCACATCCCGGGCAGGTTTGGTGGGCACCAGTCGCCGGGTCCGAGGCAGAGGGACACGGGATTTGAGTGCCCCCTCCCAAAAGAATCCCCTTGTAAGTTCCGGGTAGACTCATAGCGCTCCACCAGGTCGACCATCCCCAGTGCATTACCTGGAGAGACCTGGACAATCCATTGATGGAGAGGGGGTGGCAGAGCCGTCTGCTAGCAACCGGTCCAGCATAGCAGTGGGGCTCAGCACGTCAGGTTGTAGCCACTTTTGCAACAGGTTGAGCAGGTTATAATACTTATAATACTGGGGTCTCACGGGCTCAGCCGGATTGAACTCCCACTGATGCACCTGCTGGGCCCGGACCAGCACATTCAACCCCAGTCTTGCCAAAATCTCCCCCTTTACCTTTGGGTAGTCGGCCGCTTTCCGGGCATTGTGGACGCTTGGGGTTTCTCCTGCTGTTTGCAAAGCCATCACGTGTTGTAGCAGCAACTGGTTGGTCTCTTGCTGCTGCTTATTAGCCTCGCGTTGCTGCAGGTTGGTCTCTCGCTGCTGCAGATTAGCCTCCATGAGGGCCTTCAAAACAGCCTCCATTTTGTCACATGACATAGGTTTAAATCTAGCCGGTTTGATAAACGACATACACCCGTGTGCAAACCAAAAATATTTTGGCGATCACGCCAGCCTCACTGCGCTTGCCCGCTCCAAGCCACCAATTGTAGGGATTTGCTCTGGTAGGCATGGTAAGCGGTTGCAGTACAGAGGCAAGAACACGTTAGTAAAGCAAAAAGTTCAATGTTTATTCACACCAAAGGAAAAAAGTAACACAAACACTTTGCAGAGTCCTGGTGTTAATTCACACCGCACAAAGTCCACAGAACAAAGATCTCACCTGGCAGGCTGATTTGTCCACGGACATCCACAGCAGGCTTTAGGGCGCCTGATTCCCAGCAGTGTCACTCCAGCACGGTACCAAATGTTTAGGTCCCAAAACAGAGCCTGACCGAGCTCCACTGTCAGATGGAGTATACATTCCACACCCAACTGGACTGCTGGCTGGGTTTTTAAACCCAGCCCAAAACCTGGCCTGGACGTGGGGAACAGCCACCCACCCTGCTCTTTGGCTGCTCCCAATAAGAACCGGCCCGGATAGGCTTTACAGCCACGATAGGTAAAACAGTTTCAGCGAGCACTAGCTGCCGCTGACACACACAATTACTGGTTCTTATCTCACCGAGGCCAGGAACCTCGGTGACACGTACCTTCCATCAATAACGGACCCTTGCGCCTTCCGACAATATATATATATATATATATATATATATATATATATATACATACAGTGCTGTCCATAATTATTCATACCCCTGGCAAATTTTGACTTAAAGTTACTTTTATTCAACCAGCAAGTAATTTTTTGACGGGAAATGACATAGATGTCTCCCAAAAGATAATAAGACGATGTACAAGAGGCATTATTGTGGGAAAAAAATACATTTCTCAGCTTTTATTTACATTTGAGCAAAAAGTGTCCAGTCCAAAATTATTCATACCCTTCACAAACTGTCATAGTCTGTGGGAAAATCTAAAGTTCTATACCATTCCAAATAGTCCAAGCTGCTCTAAAGCATCCTAATTACCCTGATTAATTGGGAACAGCTGTTTTAATCAACTCAACAGGTGAAAAACAGCAGCTCTCTGCAGTTGGTTTGTGGACAGTCATGGCTAAGACAAAGGAGCTCAGTGAGGACCTGCGGCTGCGCATTGTGGCTGCTCACAAGTCAGGAAAGGGCTACAAGGCCATTTCTAAATGTTTTCAAGTTCCAGTGGCTACTGTGCAAAGTATTATAAAAAAAATACAAGATGTTCCGCACTGTGGAAAATCTCAGAGGACGTGGTCGGAAGCCAAAAGTGACACCTGTGCTGGCCAGGAGGATAGTTAGAGAGGTGAAAAAGAATCCAAGGATCACCACCAAGGCCATCCTGGTGAATCTGGGCTCTGCTGCTGGCAATGTCTCAAGGCAGACAATCCAACAGACACTGCACACTGCTGGGTTCCATGGATGCAGACCAAGGAGGACGCCACTTCTCCAGATAAGGCACACAAAAGCTCACTTGGCCTTCGCAAAAGCTCACCTGGACAAAGAAGAAGACTTCTGGTCTTCTGTGTTATGGTCAGATGAAACAAAAATTTAATTGTTTGGTCACAATGATGTTTCCTTCATTTGGCATAAAAACGGAGAAGCCTTCAACCCAAAGAACACCATCCCCACTGTCAAACATGGTGGTGGGAACCTACTGCTTTGGGGGGGGTTTTCAGCCAATGGACCAGGGAAACTAATCACAGTAAACGGCACCATGAAAAAAGAGTAATACATGAGGATTCTATACTACAACATCAGGCAGTCTGCAGAGAAATTTGGCCTTGGGCACCAGTGGACATTTCAGCATGACAATGACCCAAAACGCAAAAGTGGTGAAGAAATGGTTAGCAGATAACAACATTAATATTTTGGAGTGGCCCAGCCAGAGTCCAGACTTGAATCCAATAGAAAATCTGTGGAAGGAGCTAAAGATCAGGGTGATAGCAAGAAGACCCTTCAAACTGAAAGATTTGGAGCTCATTGCTAAAGATGAATGGGCATAAATACCTGTGGAGACATGCAAAAAGCTGGTCTGCAATTATAGGAAGCGTTTGATTGCTGTAATATCCAATAAAGGCTTTTCTATTGATTATTGAGAAGGGTATGAATAATTTTGGACTGGACAATTTTTGCTCAAATGTAAATAAAAGCTTTTTTTCACAATAATGCCTCTTGTACATCGTCTTATTATCCTTTGGGAGACACCTATGTCATTTCCTGCCATAAAATTACTTGCTGGTTAAATAAAAGTAACTATAAGTCAAAATTTGGCAGGGGTATGAATAATTATGGGCAGCACTGTATATATATATATATATATACACTCACCTAAAGAATTATTAGGAACACCATACTAATACGGTGTTGGACCCCCTTTTGCCTTCAGAACTGCCTTAATTCTACGTGGCATTGATTCAACAAGGTGCTGATAGCATTCTTTAGAAATGTTGGCCCATATTGATAGGATAGCATCTTGCAGTTGATGGAGATTTGAGGGATGCACATCCAGGGCACGAAGCTCCCGTTCCACCACATCCCAAAGATGCTCTATTGGGTTGAGATCTGGTGAATGTGGGGGCCATTTTAGTACAGTGAACTTATTGTCATGTTCAAGAAACCAATTTGAAATGATTCGAGCTTTGTGACATGGTGCATTATCCTGCTGGAAGTAGCCATCAGAGGATGGATACATGTTCTCATTCTGTTTACGCCAAATTCGGAATCTACCATTTGAATGTCTCAACAGAAATCGAGACTCATCAGACCAGGCAACATTTTTCCAGTCTTCAACAGTCCAATTTTGGTGAGCTCGTGCAAATTGTAGCCTCTTTTTCCTATTTGTAGTGGAGATGAGTGGTACCCGGTGGGGTCTTCTGCTGTTGTAGCCCATCCGCCTCAAGGTTGTGCGTGTTGTGGCTTCACAAATGCTTTGCTGCATACCTCGGTTGTAACGAGTGGTTATTTTTTAGTCAACGTTGCTCTTCTATCAGCTTGAATCAGTCGGCCCATTCTCCTCTGACCTCTAGCATCCACAAGGCATTTTTGCCCACAGGACTGCCGCATACTGGATGTTTTTCCCTTTTCACACCATTCTTTGTAAACCCTAGAAATGGTTGTGCGTGAAAATCCCAGTAATTGAGCAGATTGTGAAATACTCAGACCGACCCGCCTGGCACCAACAACCATGCCACGCTCAAAATTGCTTAAATAGCCTTTCTTTCCAATTCTGACATTCAGTTTGGAGTTCAGGAGATTGTCTTGACCAGGACCACCCCCCTAAATGCATTGAAGCAACTGCCATGTGATTGGTTGACTAGATAATTGCATTAATGAGAAATAGAACAGGTGTTCCTAATAATTCTTTAGGTGAGTGTATATATATATATATATATATATATATACACACAGTATATAACTAAAACATAAAATCATTAGATAAGTCTACAGCAACTATCAAAGGCATTGTCCAAGTGCTTAATACGGATGACCTATCAACTTCTGATCGGTGGAGGTCCAACTCACGGCACATCTGTCGATCAGCTGCTGAAGTCACCATGGCACTCACAGAGTACTGAGGCCTCTTCCTTGGCCAGTGATGTCATTCATTGGTCACGTAGGCTAGGCGCAGATCACTCCCATACAAGTGAGTAGGGCTGAGCTGCAATATCAAGCACAGCCACTATACAATGGATGGCTCTGCTCTTGGGAAGCTGCAAGGATGTCATGGCATTCACCGGAGTGCCGCAGCCTCTTCAAACAGCTGATCGGTGGGGGTGTCGGATGGCCTATCCTAGAATTAAACACTCAGACAACTCCTTTAACAATACGGTCTATTAGAACATATGGACATTGTAGAAGATTTTCCCCCAAAGGAAAGCTGCCCTCTTTTTAGCGATATTAGAGAGGCATTAACAAATGGCGTCTCTTGCTCTGCCGAACTCAGTCCATCCATTAGATGTATACACTGTAATACAACATTTTCGGTTGATATGTTTTGCAGTCCGTACACACTCTGATTGGTCAGACAATGTACAGTAGGGACACTACTTATTAACCTAATATTTCTTCGTACATGTATTTCTGTGTTTGCATAGCTTCCCTTTTAACTTCTAATCTTTAATTTTAAAAAAGAGCTCAAATGAAAAACGAAAAACAGGGTGAAAGTTAAGGCTAGTTTCACACTAGCGCTAAAATGTAATGGCCGGCTATTCCCGTAAAGGAAGAACCTGCTGGAGTTCTTAATATCCGGCTTAGCTAGATAGATAGATACTATCTTTCCCCGCCAGAGACCATTAACTTTAATGGGATCCAGCAGAGATCCTGCCTGTTTCTGGCATTAGTGCCGTGATTCGGTCAGAGAATGAACACTGCTTGAAGCATTATTTGTCTGTCCAAATCTTAGCACTAATGCTGGAAACAGGACATCTCTCCGCAAGGTCCTATTATAGTCAACGGGGCCTGGAGGTGCTCCGGCACTTTCCGGCTATGCCAGATGCGATGAACTCCAGCAGGCTGTTCCTCTATCAGAACAGCCTGCTGGAACATGTTAGTGCTAGTGTGACACTACACCAAAATGAAAAATGTATTCACCCATTTCCAGGAGGAATGATAGGGAAATGGCAAGACAAATGGTTCTAAGAATACATGCTCCAAAATTATTGTTTCATGGGGAATGCAAGTTTTTACTGAAATTGATATTTTGGGAGGTAACGTTTGCTAAGGTTAGCAAAGACAAAAGTAAAATTTAGGCCTCTTTCACACTTGCGTTGTCCGGTCCGGCGTGCACTCCACTTGCCGGAATTACACTCCGGATCCGGAAAAACGCAAGTGTACTGAAAGCATTTGAAGACGGAACCGTCTTCAAAATGCTTTCAGTGTTACTATGGCACCCAGGACGCTATTAAAGTCCTGGTTGCCATAGTAGGAGCGGGGAGCGGGGGAGCAGTATACTTACAGTCCGTGCGGCTCCCGGGGCGCTCCAGAGTGACGTCAGAGCGCCCCATGCGCATGGATGACGTGTCCAATGCGATCACATGATCCATACGCTTGGGGCGCCCTGACGTCACTCTGGAGCGCCCTGGGAGCCGCACGGACGGTAAGTACACTGCTCCCCCGCTCCCCACTACACTTTACCATGGCTGCCAGGACTTTAGCGTCCCGGCAGCCATGGTAACCATTCAGAAAAAGCTAAATGTCGGCTCCGGCAATGCGCCGAAACGACGTTTAGCTTAAGGCCGGATCCGGATCAATGCCTTTTAATGGGCATTAATTCCGGATCCGGCCTTGCGGCAAGTGTTCCGGATTTTTGGCCGGAGCAAAAAGCGCAGCATGCTGCAGTATTTTCTCCGGCCAAAAAACGTTCCGTTCCGGAACTGAAGACATCCTGATGCATCCTGAACAGATTTCACTCCATTCAGAATGCATTGGGATAATCCTGATCAGGATTCTTCCGGCATAGAGCCCCGACGACGGAACTCTATGCCGGAAGACAAGAACGCAGGTGTGAAAGAGCCCTTATACAACAATCAGAAAAAAAAACTATAAGTGCAACAAATGTCATGCAGACTATACATTGTGAAAGGGAGAAACCATAGCAAAATTAAAATGGGACCAATCTCCTTTCCCTTCACACCCCTTGTAGTGTTGTAGATCTTGGGATAGATGGGAATGGAAGTTAATAGACAGCAGTCCCTGTTTATGATCCTTACTATTAGACAGAGAGTGGCTATAAAGAGACTCTCTAGCCGTGAAAGACTCAATATGTCTCTGCATTACACAGTCCATAGATGTCAATGGAATTATGTAATAGTTCATTCCCACTGTGGTGGCACAACAGGGATATTGTACATGTGCTGCAGGTTACCAATGATAACTGGGTGTCCCAGCAGCAGAACATCTGGTTATTAGACTATCATCAGAAAACCCTTGTGAACTTTAACCTCTCCCGATATGTCTGTTTTAGCAACTATGTCTGTGAAGGTTCTCAGTTATCCAGGTCATGGTATATCTGTAAAGAATAAATCAAGGCAACTGGACTTACTGTAGATTTCTTGAAAACGTTTCACTCGTTCTTCCAACGAGCTTTCTCAATTCTGAGTGACTGTACAAGAATTCTCTGGGAATAAATATGTAACTGAATCAACATCTGGTAATTATACCCAGCATGGGGTCAGAGGTCATTATACCCAGCATGGGGGCAGAGGTCATTATACCCAGCATGCCACATACAATGCTGTCTTGATACCTTTTTCTGGGAGGTCATTATCACCTACTGACTCCAATTAGGATAATGGAATCAACACCTTTGACCCCATTCTGGGTATAATGACCTCTGACCCCATGCTGGGTATAATTACCAGATGTTGATTCAGTTACATATTTATTCCCAGAGAATTCTTGTACAGTCACTCAGAATGGAGAAAGCTCGTTGGAAGGACGAGTGAAACGTTTTCAAGAAATCTACAGTAAGTCCAGTTGCCTTGATTTATTCTTTACAGATATGTTTTAGCATCTACTTCCATCCCTCTAGTAATTACAATTCTAGAGCATCTACTCTTATAAATCTATTGTGTGCCTTTCCTTTATTATCTCTGATAGAAGTTATGAATGAATTACTAGCAGTTTGTAGTGAAGATCCAGATGGATGTTACCAGTTGGGGGGGGGGTGTCCCTGCACAGTCTGCAGTCAGTGTTTCCAGTGTCAGAATTTGCAGACACTTCCCCAACTGGTAACATCCATCTGGACCATCATTGCGACCTGCTAGCAACTCACTTCTAGCAGAAATAATAAAGGAATGAAAGGAATGGATCGACAGTCATAAGAATAAATTCTTTAGAAATGAAGGAGTAGTTATTAAATCAGACATGTCACGAGAGGAGACAGGTCCTCTTTAAGAACGGCATCATTTAATTGGCTCCTTCATTTCCAAGGCCCAATAGTAGTTGTTGCGTCTGCCTCTACGAAAGTGCACCATTTCTTTTACTTTCTTCCACTTGTAGGAAAAGTTAGTTATGAATTTTCATTAATTTCAAAATGACTTTACTGAAATGCATATGCACCTTTAAGAGCCTTGCTGTAATTTACAATGCTACTTAAACCAAGCTGATTTATTTAAATTTAATTTATATTTTTATTTTAGAATGTAAAATAGCTCTGTATTAGCATGTACACATTATGCCCGAAAAGTACTTTGGCTGAAGGGGCATAACAAATAATAATAATAAAATATTAATAATCGTTATCAATAAATAATAGCTTTTGCAGGCATAGAAATAAGTTCCTATTCCAGAATGAATACATGCATAATAAAATCTGTAGGGAATATTGAGAATAAAGAATTATATTTGTTTGTTTTTGTTCGGCTATTTTTCTCTCTATAATTTCATTTTATATATATATATATATATATATATATAATCTGTCATTTTTTTATTCGGTTCGTGAAAACTCAGTTTGCAAATAAAACCATTTGGTTTATAACACAAACAAAATTGTTACATTCTGAATGGCATGCAAGTACCTGATTCTTTTGCCTTTTTACTCATCCCTACCAAAAAATAAATAAAAAAATAAAAAAAGAATCTGCAAATCCATTAGCTAACCAGCTGCACCTCTGTACTGAACAGATAACAACCTGTTCAAGCCAGGCTTTTGCTGTGAATCGGTGCTGATAGGCCTGAATCTCAGAGCTTTTTTTAAATGCTAATGACAAGAAACATTTCCTAAGCCAAAACGCTCTTGTAGATCTGTCTACTTCTATTATGACAGATATTTGCTTGTAAGTACATAGAACACTTGTTCGCGGCGCCTTATCTGCTACGGTGCAGCCTGCTGACCTACATACCATTCAGCACAATATGATGCACAAACATCTTCTATACAATTTTTCTTTTTCGACTTAAAAACAGTAGAGTGAAGATAGGATTGCCACAAATCTAACAAAGAGATGGTGTTACTTCCAAATAAAAAATGTGCATTTCCCAAAGAATGCATTTGTCTGGTAGCATTTGAGTTCATCCACAAGCTGTGCTTAAAAGGGTGTTCAATGGCGATTAGGTAGTGGAGACTTTAGAATAAGCTATATCCTCTCTCCTCAGGATAAAAGAGAAAACTAACTTATTTCCCAGAACAATTAAAAGTTCAACCATTCCGAATTACATTGAAATGATGTTTCCAAAAGCTGAAAGTTAAATAGGGAGACAATGAGATAATGCGACTGTAGACGGCGTGTGCAGAAAATGATATGTGTGGGAAAGGAGAATGATATTCTATTACCTGTCGTTTTAGGATCACCAGACATCAAACCCAAGTTGACTTACATCATGATACTGAGAAATGCCTAAAATCCCAGTTGACATTATTTTGTAATGACTGTTGTGGGGAAGTCTTGGGAAAGTGATAAACACATGCGGCAGTCATTGGGGCATTATGGATAGGATTGTGGGCTACGTGGCACCAGGGGATTTGATGAGGTTTTAGGTGTGGATTAAGTACAAGAACTTATCCCTTTACACGGTCCCCACCGATCACTAGAATAGGGTCTGTTTTACAGATTGACTGGATGTCAACCCCTTCATTCAACTGTATGGGACTACCGGAGATAGCTGAGCGCTTGTACTTGGCTATTTCCCTTCTGTTCCCTAGAGTTGAATAGAGCAGGAATCTAGTCAAATGGAGAGCATGGACCCTCATTCTCGTGATCAGACACTTATCTCCTATTCTTGTAATAGGACAGCTCCTAAGTCAAAATCCTCATTAAATCTGCTAACATTACGTATCCAATATAAGTGATCAGAGTATTTTATATCCCATGCTGAGGAAAAAATATGTGCAGATGTTTGTTCACACCGCCAAAAAAAAGAAGGCGATTCCGCATAGATAAGCCACAGATTAATACTATTGATTTATAATAGGGCCGAATTATAATGGGGCCGTGCCGAGTCAGTTGGGCGTCTGCGTGCACGCCCGAGGGGCGATTCGCAAAGGAATGCGCGGCCGAGTGTGCGTGCATCTTATGCGCTACGTCGGCCACTGGAAGGTAAAGCATCTGTGCACAAATTCAAAGTTGATTAGGGATTTGCTGCATATAACGGGGTTCCGAAGGTGCACTCGGTCCCCCATTGCCCGCAGAACTGTTGCTTAGCTTTGGGAATGAGGATCTGTGTTTGACCTCATTCCCAGGGCGGCTTTACTGCTGGGTGGCTTCCTGCTCCTAAGTCTGCCTTGAGCGCCGAGCTGATAACTCGGTGCTCAACTGGTTGGTCTGTCGGTCATGTGACGCTGGCCACGTCACATGACCCTCAAGTCCCACTATAAATAGAGGCAGCCTGCTAGCCACAGGTTGCCTGTTAATTTCTAGGTTCCTGGCTATTTGTTGGACTACTGAATAGTCACCTGATTCCGTTCCCTGACGATCCTTTGCCTGCTCCTCCTGTACTGCGCATCCGTTCTGGTATTGTGACCTCGGCTCCCATCTGACTACTCTCTTAGGACTCCTCTTGTACTTCTCTACTCTCCTGGTATTTGACCCTGGCTTCTCCTGACCATTCTTTTCTTAACCCTTTGTACTGCGTAGCTCTCTTGGTTCTGACCCGGTTCGTTCATGTTCCGTATTTTGTCTTGTCTGTCTTCCCTGCACGTATCCTAAATTAGGGACTGTCGTCCAGTTGTCCCCTGTCATCAGGACTCGTGAGGCAAGTAGGCAGGGCCAGGGGTGAGGGTGGAGCGCAGTGGTCACTATCCTTCCCCCTGTGTGTGTGTGGACGTGACCGTTACAGATTAACAGGCCCAATAACCACTGTATCATAAATTTTTCTGTAATTGCATTGACCGAACTTACTAAGAAAGGGGGCGGATTTGGAGAATTGGTCTACCAAGGCCATTTCTTCATTTAAAACATTAAAAAAGGCATTCAGTAGCGCTCCCATTCTGATCCAGCCTGATCAGGAGAAACCTTTTATTGTGGAGGTGGATGCGTCCGAGGACGGCGCAGGAGCAGTCCTTTCACAAGGTCCTGCTAGCCTCACTAACCTGAGACCGTGTGCCTTCTTCTCTAGGAAATTCTCTCCCACGGAGAGAAACTACGACATAGGGAATAGGGAGCTGCTGGCTATTAAATGGGCATTTGAGGTGTGGAGACATTTTTTGGAGGGGGCAAGGCATCGAGTAACGGTTGTCACTGATCATAAAAACCTAATGTTTCTCGAGTCTGCTAAGAGGTTGAATCCCCGACAAGCCCGATGGGCTCTGTTTTTTACCCGTTTTGATTTCTCCATTACGTTCAGGCCGGGAAGTAAAAATGTGAAGGAAGACGCATTATCTCGGAGCTTCCATGCTTTTCAACCCACTGAGACGCCGCCTGAATCCATCCTACCAGCAAACATCTTCTTAGCGGCTCTAACCCAGGATATCTCGGCTCGCATTAGGTCTGAACAACATCTGGCACCGGCATCCACCCCAACAGATAAGTTGTTTGTTCCCGTACAATTTCGTCTCCAGCTGTTGGGTGAGTGTCACGATTCTGCCTTTTGTGGACATCCGGGTGTTGAGGGCACTAAGGATCTGGTTTCTAGATCTTATTGGTGGCCCACTCTGACCAGGGATGTCAAGTCCTATGTGTCAGCCTGTGAGGTTTGTGCCAGGTCTAAGACACCTAGGACTCGCCCTGCTGGTAACCTACGACCCCTACCCATTCCCAGTAGACCCTGGTCCCATATCTCGATGGACTTTATAACTGACCTACCGCTGGCGGAGGGTAAGACTGTGGTTTGGGTAGTGGTTGATAGGTTTAGCAAGATGGTTCATTTCATTCCCTTGTCTAAACTTCAGAATGCTAAAACCCTGGCGTCTATTTTTGTGAGAGAGATTGTTCGTTTACATGACATCCCGGAAAATATTGTTTCGGACAGGGGTGTGCAGTTTGTGTCCAAATTCTGGAGGGCCTTCTGTCAAAGATGTAAAATTTAATTGTCTTTTTCTTCCGCCTACCACCCTGAGAGTAATGGGCAGACTGAACGCCTTAATCAGTCTGTGGAACAATTCCTGAGGTTGTATGTTGCTGATGACCAGCAATTATGGGTCAAATTCCTTCCGTTGGCTGAATTTGCTTTGAATAACCGTGTCAATTCTTCTGCTGGGGTCTCCCCTTTCTTTTGTAACCATGGTTTTCATCCCCGTTTTCATTCTGGGTCGTCCGTCTCCTCCTCTAACCCTGAAGCTGATAAACCCTCCTCCGAACTGTGCACAGTTTGGGCCCAGGTTCAATCGAACCTAGAAAAGTCTCAAAGTTCTCAAAAACTCAAGGCCGATAGGAGACGTTCAAGGGGGGTGAACTTTCAGGTTGGGGATAAAGTATGGTTGTCCTCCAAGAATCTATCTCTCAAGGTAGCTTCTAGAAAATTTGCTCCTCGTTTTATTGGACCATATAAGATCACGGAGGTGATTAACCCGGTATCATTTAGGTTGGAGCTGCCCGAGTCATTCCACATTCATAATGTGTTCCATAAATCTCTACTTAAAAAATATTTTGAACCGGTAGTAGCATCAAAAGCCTCGCCTCCGCCGGTTCTTGTTAATGATGCTGTCGAGTATGTCGTTTCTAAAATAGTGGATGTCAGGAAGGTGCGTAACTCCTTGCAGTACCTGATTCACTGGAAGGGGTATGGACCCGAAGAGAGATCTTGGGTACCTGCCAGGGAGGTTCATGCTCCTAGACTGGTTCGTAAATTTCATTTAGAACACCCTGAAAAGCCATCGCCTGAAGTCTTAGGTCCGGTGGCCCCTCGTAAAAGGGGGGTACTGTAACGGGGTTCTGAAGGTGCACTCGGTCCCCCATTGCCCGCAGAACTGTTGGTTAGCTTTGGGAATGAGGATCTGTGTTTGACCTCATTCCCAGGGCGGCTTTACTGCTGGGTGGCTTCCTGCTCCTAAGTCTGCCTTGAGCGCCGAGCTGATCACTCGGTGCTCAACTGGTTGGTCTGTCGGTCATGTGACGCTGGCCACGTCACATGACCCTCACTCCCCACTATAAATACAGGCAGCCTGCTAGCCACAGGTTGCCTGTTAATTTCTAGGTTCCTGGCTGGTTAATTTCTAGGTTCCTGGACTACTGAATAGTCACCTGATTCCGTTCCCTGACGATCCTTTGCCTGCTCCTCCTGTACTGCGCATCCGTCCTGGTATTGTGACCTCGGCTCCCACCTGACTACTCTCTTAGGACTCCTCTTTTACTTCTCTACTCTCCTGGTATTTGACCCCGGCTTTTCCTGACCATTCTTTGCTTAACCCTTTGTACTGCGTAGCTCTCTTGGTTCTGACCCGGTTCGTTCATGTTCCGTATTTTGTCTTGTCTGTCTTCTCTGCACGTATCCTAAGTTAGGGACTGTCGTCCAGTTGTCCCCTGTCATCAGGACTCGTGAGGCAAGTAGGCAGGGCCAGGGGTGAGGGTGGAGCGCAGTGGTCACTATCCTTCCCCCTGTGTGTGTGTCTTCATCTAGTGAATGTGGGGGTACCCCCTTGAAAAAGCTAACGCGAAACGTGAGTTGGGGAGTGGACTGGTGGTGGTCATGTGCGGTATATCAGTTTGGTTGGTCAGTATTTGCTAGGTGTCTATTATATTTCATTGTCTCTTTTGCTACAGTCACCCCTTGTGGTGTGTATTATCACCCACATGGTTAAGTGTGTGTTGCATATATGCGCATATGAATTTTTGCTATTATGTATTTTTGAGCCATAGTGGTTTCTAGTGACCAATCATGACTATTGCACTTGCACTTTTCAACATATACCGACAGCCCACCATAGGTCCTCTTGGTTTTAAATTTTTTTAATGTATTGTGGCCTGTGTTAATTGTTTTTTTGTGGCTTGTGCTAATCATGTCTCTATGTCATTCTCAATAAAATTATGCTATTTTGTGATTATTTTAGTCTGATATGTGTTTTTGTACTTTATTGACCCATTATCTCTGGTTGGTTTTCATGAACTTTAGCCTGGTCTGGCTTTTCTCTGACGTTTTCCCACAGAGGTTATTATTTGGAGTACGTTATTTCTGTATGATTTCTGTCTTGGAATTTACTGCTGTGTTTTCAATAAATCCACGTTTGTTCAAATCTTTGCCTGGTTGCTTGGGGTTCTGCAGCATTACAGTCCCAAATCAGAATGAAATCTTGATGTTACTACATCGACCTTCCGACACTAGTCATTTTTTCCAGAAGAAGGGGAAAGGGAAAGAAAGAGGGAAGAGGAAGAGGCCAGGGGACAGGACAAGGAGTATTAGGAACATCTAAGAAAGAAAAAGGAATGAGAAAAAAGGGGGGGCATGGGGTTAGTAACGCAACTTAGAAACCATAAATTTCCACCCAGCAAACCGCAGGGTAGGCAGCAAGCAGTAAGAAACAAATGCCCAACGTAATAACCTCCCCTCCACATTTGGTACTGTACAAAACTAGGCAGAAACGCAGCACGCGAGAACCCCAAGTAAGTCATCAAGCGGAGTCATGTCCCTGAGATTGGCGCACAGCCTAATAAAACATGTGTCTGATACCAGGAGGTGAGCTGAAACTAGTCCTGGATAGACCTTTTGACCTGGAGGGGCAACATATCTATGAAACTTTCTCAGCATGTAAAGAACTGCTTCACATGGGCCTCCTTCCTGGAAGGTGCATTGGAGTATTTTATAACCCATTTCCATGCTGCAGAAAAAAATCTGTGCAGATTTTTGTCCACACCTGCAAAACAAAACAAAAAAATAAAAGACACCCCCGACTGGACACAGACAAGTCATGGATTAACCCATTAGAATTACAATGAGGCTCATGCTCACGTAGATCTGTGGCACATCTGCAACATAAATGTGTCAGACGCAGATTTCTGGTGCAGATCTTTTTGTAAAATATGTCAGACTTAATTCTGATATGTGAACATACACTACGCCCTTCTAAGTAATAAATAATTCTGTTATTTGGCAGATGGATCATTTCCCATTTCCATACAGTTTTAACAGAACGTACCTCAACATACGGTAGTTCTGAGAGCTGCTGCATGAATGCTAATGGGATTCCTTAACCTTTGTCTAAAGAGTGGAACCTACTGATTTCTTAAAATTCAAAATGGAGAACATGGATACCCTCTATTGTCGGTGAAGCAAGGAGTTAGATTGTGCTGAGTTACAGAGCTGCAGCAGTTAGGTTCAAATCCAAACATGGTCTACTTCTGCATGGAATTTGTATGTTCTCCTTGCGTTTGTGTTTCCTCACACACAATATTCATAAAAAGTTCACAATAAGTCCAGCATGTTATACCTTGCAATATACTACTATAGCTTTGCCATGCACTATGCAGCAATGCCTTCTGTAAATGGCGCTATGAACAGCGATCACATTTACCGATCACAATAATTTACTGAATTATCATTTTTACAGCAGCATGGTCCGTCAAGATAAATGCGAAAATTGACTAGCATTTCTGAAAGCTTTAAGGTTCCCAGAATACAAGTTTTTCAGATCCACCAAAAGATGGAAGAATATATCATTGAAATGTCATGATTTGTAAATGATTCTTTATTAACCATTTAAAAAATGATATCCAAATGTAAAACTTTTTACTTAACCAAACATTTTTATTAGCAAAAATCATTAAAAAGTATTGGACAAATATACAGAAGTGACATTTTTATTTTTCGTATAATTTATTTTTATTTTTCTATGCATGCCTTTCATTAGTACAAGATAAAAACATGCATGATTGTAGTGCCCATATTTTAAGACATATGGTTGTGAAACCATGACTGGTAAATACAATGTACAGCCAAAAATGGAGCATTCAGAGCCATGAAAAGTAAAGAAAGAGTGCATAGATCAAATGCTAATCCATAAATGATTACAATGGTTGTTTCCTGTCAGAAAACCTCCTATTCATATGCCCTAAAGAATGCTCATCTAATGGAGGAGGAGTCCCATAGGGACTTACATTGAACTTCTACTGATTTCAGTAAATGCCTTGTCATGCTTTGTTTTACCGGCAGCAGCCTGGAGGGAAAACAAGCAAACAAATTATTGAGGGAGGCAGGGGGTTCCCTTTAACAAAGCATACAATAGTTAAAAGTTGTGCTAGGAATATACAAAATGTAAACTACAATTCTACAGTGAAGTCCAACAATCTACAACCAAGAAGGTTCAGGAATAGATCTATTTATGTAACAATCAGTATAAGAATTGAGAAGTGTTTTCTACTTCTTAAGTGAGAATGCACAGTATACCAAAAGAGATATTGCTATTGCTCAAAAGTGAGTATTCATTGAGATTGTGGTGGATTATAGAGAAGACACAAGGGACAGGTCTCCTTGGGCTTACAGCACCTTGTGGACCCAGGGAGTGTCCAAAACTTATGTTTATGTTGTTTCAGTGATCCTATCCAACTGATAAAATGTGGAGAGATGGCCATGCACTTGTCTCTCCCCTTCAATGTTGCTGATTCGCCTATCTCCAAACCTTCCATAGACTGCGGTTAAGAGGGCCTACCAAACGTGCATTCAAATCTCCTACAATATATGTGGTTGTAATAGGAGGTGTCTTAAATCTCATAACGACCCAAAAACACAAGTGACCACTCAAATAAACAGGCACTGAAGGCAAAGTTTTCCCACCACAGAATTTGTACAAAGTTACACCACTATTTGCTTACCTCCCAAAGACTTCAATGCTTAAAGGAAATTTGTCCCCAGGAAATTCATCTAAATTGAATGATACCTTTCACTTAGCAATCCATTGCTTCATTGTGCAGAAAAAGTATGCAAATGAGCAGATAAGTGCACTGAGGGCTGACCCAAGGCACTCTGTGCACTCTCACTCCTCTTCCTTCTTCTTCCAGTCCCTCCCTCTCCTTCTTGATTGACAGGACCAAGCAAGATGACTATACATGAACCTCTCTCTGTCAATCAAGGAAATGGAGGGGCAGGCAGAGGGAGAAGGTGGAGCAAGGGTGCACAGAGTGATTTGTTCCCACTGTCAGTGCACTTAACTGCTCATTAGCGTATGGATTAAAAGTACTTTTTCTTCAGAATGACACAATGGATCTCTATGTGAAAGGTATCATTTCATTCAGGTAATCTAGACCAACAAGGCATTGTGCCTGGTTTATCAGTGAATTTCTGATGACAGATTCCCTTTAAATCAAATCACATTCTCCAACGTTTCTCCAGTCAGTCTCCATCCAGAGGATGCCAATGCTAACACCTAGCCAAGCAAATGAAGAGAAGAGGATCCCCATTCCTCTGATGGGGGCATTACAGATGTGGGAACCATATGTGTCATACATTTTATAGCATTTCTTGAGGTACACTTTAAAGTCAAATGGATTTATAGCTCTTAATTAGAGCACACGTCTTATACTGTATATTCTATATATTCTACACATTAGTGTAATGTCGGCCAATGGTCTAATGTGTTTGAAGAGCTCCAAACTCTCGCTAGACAGATGATGTCAGGAGAGAGAAGGATTGGGCTAAATGAATATTTTCGGCCAATTCTTTTGTTCTCCCTGGAGATCCACCACCACCAGAAGTGTCTGTCAGTGTCTTTCTCCACTCTCCTCATTGAATACACATACACCAGGTTCGATACACATCTGAGACAAATGTGTATGTGTATGGGGGAGCCACAAGGGAGTCGGTAAAGATAGCTGTAATGATAGTTTAGCCAACAGATATTGAATCTGTATTGCCGTCCTAACACACAAACCCCATTCCTTCCTGCTAGACGTATTGTAGGGTTTTTCTAATGGTTTGGAAGATCTCACATTTTTATTTCAAGATATCATTTTTATTCTACTAAACATCTAAAGAAATCTAAGTTATGTAAGTGGTGGAAACTCTAGGTATTAATACATACCATTGTAGAAGCAGTGTCTGTGGGATAGGTTATCATTCCCCTTTAAGTCTCTTGACCAGAAAGAATAAAATGAATTGTGACAGTAAACGTGTAGCCGCAGCAGCCCCGTCAAATAGACATCTGGTCAAACGTCTGCAGTCATACTAGGGTCTTTAGACTATTGTTATGTCCCAATATGCTTTAAACATTGCCAATATGCTTTTAGTTCTAGGAGCAAAACTGCATGCCTTTGGGTTTTCAAGTCCATGTCTAGCACTGGCTTTTTCTTCTGTTAATAAGACACATAAAACCATCTAATGCATCTCCTGTGCCTGGCTAATAAACTAATGAAGCTCAAAGGAGGAACCTTGGGTGATTACAGCTTGTGACTGAATAGCCCAGGTCTACTTCATCTTACCAATAGCAAAAGAATCAGCTGTCACTTGTGCCATGCAGCAGATGGACAGTTAGTAAATAGGCGCCAAAGCCTTTAGAAGCTTTGGCAGCCCACGTGCCATCAGGAAGCAGATTTTGCTATTCTGCAGATGGTTAAAGAAGCCATCTTACATTTGCGTGGTATAGCTCTGTTTTGCCTATGACTGTAGCAATCATCTGATGAATTTGGAAGCTCTGCACTATCGTTTTGCATAAAATGTTGATGTATTAGTTAGCTTTAATTATTCCAGAACTCTCAGTCCTTTGTCTAATTAATATATCATGGACAAAGGTTAACAGAATAGCTTGCAGCATTGTGAAGGTCCTAAAATAACCTCATTCATGATACTGTATATTTTTCATTTTTTACTTCTCCTTCATTAAACTGACTTGTGCCAGTATTTCATGTATTGAATAATGTATTGATAAAACATCCTATTGCAAAGATGGAATGGTATATAGTGGTTATTGCTGTGAAAATATATAATGCATTTGTACATTTGTGTTCTACAGTATTTCAGTCATTTCTGTGGTTTACATAGCTTAGCTACATAGGTGCAAAATGATAATTTTCCAATAGAAAACACATACGTATTAGAAAGATATGTATGTGGTTGGAATAGCATAGGTAAGATTATAAGAAAAATATTGAGCTGTCCGAATAGCATCAGTCTGACTGCTAGGGACCCATCGACCATAAGAATGGGGGCCCTTGATCCCCCATCCGAATGGTGCAGCAGTCACATATGAATGCTACCGCTCAAGTCATCCCTATAGGACTGCTGGAGATAGACAATTCCTTTAAGGGAATAACTGTCTGAGGTGGACACTGATTTGCTCCGTTAGTAAACCCTTACTATTAAGGTCAGGGCAGAATTTAACTGTTGGAAATGTAGGCCCAGAGTGAAGGATACCAACTACGGTCATGTATTCATCTGTAAAACATGACCGTATGCGGAACCATTAATTTCAATGGGTCCACAAAAAAACTGAAATTACTCTGTGTGTATTCCGTTCCCGTATGTCCATATGTCCGTTCCACAAAAAAATTGATTATGTCCTATTATTATCCACATCACGGACAAGGATAAGACTGTTCTATTAGGGCCAGCTGTTGCTGCTAAATACGGAATACACACGGACGTCATCCGCATTTTTTGCAGATCCGTGTTTTGGAATCCATAATGGCATAGTTAGATAACCTGAACCTTGTACGCCAAACTTGAAAACACAAGTTCGCTAAACACTATAAATAAGGCTTTTATAAGGTGCCAGTCACACGGTTATCTATACTGGTTCTGGTTATTGTATTAGATCATGCTGTCTGTCTAAAAGCTCCTAAGTGCACCCCACAAAATACTGGCACCTCATTCTCCCCCACCATCACAAAGCCAGGCTGTATTCTGCAAAATTAATACATAACATGAGGTATTAGTTGATATTTTGGCCACAATACCCAAACTGACAACCTATGTCATGAATCAAGCAATTCACTCAAAAAGGAAATCAAATTTGCAACATTACTAAATGACAAATGTATATGACAGAAGTCACACAGGTACAAAATACTGATGAACATCCATTCACATAGCCTATGGAATAATTCATGGGAAGTAAATGCCTAATATATCATATCATCTGAAGTTTTACAAACTCCTAGGACTAACTGGAGATCTTTGGAGGTAAAAAAGGCCATACTATATGTACAGTAAAAAAAGAAAGACTCTTGCTTAGTGGAGGAGTAGTGCAGGTTTAATTATGTTTAATTACATTAGATGTTAACCATTTTTGTTTGAAGTATCTGAAATGTTGTTCGGCTACTTTTACACTAGCGTTTTTGCTGGATCCGGCAGGGTTCAGCAAAGACGCTTCCATTACTGATAATACAACCATCTGCATCCGTTATAAACAGATCCGGTTGTATTATCTTTAACATTGCCAAGACGGAACTGTCATAAACTCCATTGGAAGTCAATGGGGAACGGATCCGTTTTCTATTGTGGCAGATTGTGGCAGAGAAAACGGATCCGTCCCAATTGACTTGCATTGGGGCTCATGCCGGATCCGTCTTGCTCCGCATCCCAGGACTTAAAGCAAACTTCAAGATGTTGAATGTGGTATGGGAACGCAACGGAATGCGTTTTGGAGCATTCCGTTCTGTTCAGTTCAGTTTTGTCCCTATTGACAATGAATGGGGACAAAACTGAAGCGTTTTTTTTCCAGTATTGAGCCCCTATGACGGAACTCAATACTGGAAAACTAAAACGCGAGTGTGAAAGTAGACTTAGTTTGGGGAATGTGCACCACTTTTTCTATGCTCTTTTGCAGGTACATATCACAATATATACACTCATTGACGACAAAAATAACGCCTCAAGAAGTTGTTGGAATCAAAAGGAAGTTTTTATGTGTGAATGTCATGATGTTATATGGAAGTGATTACAATATTAGAGCGCAAAATAAGTTTATTGGGAAAAATGTACAACTGAAAGGAGACACATCAGGGACGTAACTAGACTCCACAGCAGGCCCCCTACATAACTCCCTCCTCAACTGCAACCCCCCCTTCTTGTTAAGACTGCCCATGCTCACCATACAGCACCCCACACACTCAGCATGTCCTCCTAGTGCCCCTACACAGTAGAATGTCCTGTTAGTACCCCCAAACAGTAGTTATAATCTCTTAGTACTTCCACACAGTACAATACCCCTTAGTGCCTCCACACAGTAGTTATGGCCCATTAGTACCTTCACTATATTAGTGAATATTAGTGAGATATTAATAAAACAAAAAACACTAATACTAACCTAGTCCTGTTCCACCTAAGAACAGTTTGCCTCCAGCTCTTCCTACCAGGTGCAATGCAGTGAAGTCATTGCACCTGCTTAGTAGTAGAGCACACAGGCCAGGAAATGATCCTTGGCCTGTGCGCTCTTCTACTCAGCCCAGCAGGTGCAATGAAGTTATGGCATCACATCTGCTGGGAAGAAGACAGGCTCTAACAAACATCCATTACAGCCTGAGCCCCCTGCCACTGCAGACCACATACACTCACCTAAAGAATTATTAGGAACACCATACTAATACGGTGTTGGACCCCCTTTTGCCTTCAGAACTGCCTTAATTCTACGTGGCATTGATTCAACAAAGTGCTGATAGCATTCTTTAGAAATGTTGGCCCATATTGATAGGATAGCATCTTGCAGTTGATGGAGATTTAAGGGATGCACATCCATTGCACGAAGCTCCCGTTCCACCACATCCCAAAGATGAACTATTGGGTTGAGATCTGGTGACTGTGGAGGCCATTTTAGTACAGTGAACTCATTGTCATGTTCAAGAAACCAATTTGAAATGATTCGAGCTTTGTGACATGGTGCATTATCCTGCTGGAAGTAGCCATCAGAGGATGGATACAAGTTCTCATTCTGTTTACGCCAAATTCGGACTCTACCATTTCAATGTCTCAACAGAAATCGAGACTCATCAGACCAGGCAACATTTTTCCAGTCTTCAACAGTCTAATTTTGGTGAGCTCGTGCAAATTGTAGGCTCTTTTTCCTATTTGTAGTGGAGATGAGTGGTACCCGGTGGGGTCTTCTGCTGTTGTAGCCCATCCGCCTCAAGGTTGTGCGTGTTGTGGCTTCACAAATTCTTTGCTGCATACCTCGGTTGTAACGAGTGGTTATTTCAGTCAACGTTGCTCTTCTATCAGCTTGAATCAGTCGGCCCATTCTCCTCTGACCTCTAGCATCCACAAGGCATTTTTGCCCACAGGACTGCCGCATACTGGATGTTTTTCCCTTTTCACACCATTCTTTGTAAACCCTAGAAATGGTTGTGTGTGAAAATCCCAGTAACTGAGCAGATTGTGAAATACTCAGACCGGCCCGTCTGGCACCAACAACCATGCCACGCTCAAAATTGCTTAAATCCCTTTCTTTCCCATTCTGACATTCAGTTTGGAGTTCAGGAGATTGTCTTGACTAGGACCACACCCCTAAATGCATTGAAGCAAATGCCATGTGATTGGTTGAATAGATAATTGCATTAATGAGAAATAGAACAGGTGTTCCTAATAATTCTTTAGGTGAGTGTAGCAGCCCCTATGACTGCTATGGTGGTAGTTGCGCTCATGGGTTCTATATGGTTTCCTGCAGCACATTTGCCTAAAGATGTTGCAGCTGGGCCTGTAAATCCTACACACGCATAGGTTGCCAAAGCTGATGCCCCAGCTGGTCCCATGAATGCTCAATTGGCAATAAATCTGGTGATCGGACAGGCCAAGGAATAGTTGCAATCTGGTAGAGATATTCCTGGGAAACCTTTGCTGTGTTTGGGGCAAGCATTATCCTGCTGAAAAATGACAGGGGTGAAAGTGCAACCTGTGTCTGGATGGTGGTCAATGAAACCGTGGGAGATGCTTGTGATTGTTGGTGGATCAAATGATCCTCTCCACTTGTCCTCTGTCTGTCCTGTCTGTAACCTGTTCACCATGTGTGCACACCCTTACGTAACCACTACTCTGAATAACTGCTAATAGCTAGGTTAGAATGGAATAGATGGCGGGCAAGTTGTAGAAAGACAACCCTGCTTCTCTCAATCCAGTGATGTGCCCACTCTCAAAATCTGTCAACTGGGCAAAATGTATTGCATCATAGAAGTACACTACCCAAAAATTTTTAGAGGGCAGCAGAAGAAGCATTTTTGTAGCCACTTGTGGCAAGACCTGTCTAGTCTAAGAAGTGTCTAATCAGATCATACCTGTAATTATACTAGAAATAATTTACATACATGCCTGAGACATACTATAACTGTACGCTGAGTTTTGCAGCATATTTTTTGATGACGGTGACAATTATCTTTGAAGATTTTTTAGAATGGCTGGTGAGCTGATGCTGCCACTACCATGTTCATATAAATTCTGGAAATGAGATGGTTGGTATAGTTTTTGTGTCTTCTCATGATAGAAAAAGAAATGTTAAAACTAGTGTTGAGCACGAATATTTGAATGGGGAATATTAATCGCGAATATCGCAACTTCGCTAATTCGCGAATATTTCGAATATAGTGCTATATATTCGCTATATCGAATATTCGTCATTTTTTTACATTTGAAAACATGATTCCTCCCTGCTTCTTTCTTGTGGGTCAATGAGTCATTGGCCCACAAGCAACTTAAGCATGAAGGAATCATGTTTTCATATGGAAAAAAAAATACAAATATTCTAAATAACGAATATATTCGCTATATTGCTATAATTCTAAAACAAGAATATATAGCAATATAGCGAATATTCGTAAAATACACATATAGACTGCAATTTAGCTAATCTAGTGTTATAATATTTTTTTTTAATAGTGTAAATTATTTCCAAATTTGAAGTTCAGAAGAGAAAAAAAAATACTATAAAAAAAATTATAGCACTATATTAGCTAAATTACAGTCTATATGTGTATTTGATGAATATTCGCTATATTCTAAAACAAGAATATATTGCAATATAGCGAATATTCGTAAAATACACATATAGACTGCAATTTAGCTAATCTAGTGCTATAGTATATTTTTTTAATAGTGTCAATTATTTCCAAATCTGAAGTTCAGAAGAGAAAAAAAAAAATGATACTATAAAAAATTTTTTATAGCACTATATTAGCTAAATTACAGTCTATATGTGTATTTGATGAATATTCTCTATATTCTAAAACAAGAATATATTGCAATATAGCGAATATTCGTAAAATAGACATATAGACTGCAATTTAGCTAATATAGTGATATAGTATTATTTTTTTAGTTCAGAAGAGACAAAAAAAATTTGACTATATAAAAAAAAAGATTATAGCACTATATTAGTTAAATTGCAGTCTATATGTGTATTTTACGAATATTCGCTATATTGCTATAACTTCGGTTTTTAGAATATTCGTCATATTCTAAAACAAGAATATATAGCAATATAGCAAATATTCGTAAAATGTATAGCCATTATCCAACCAATAGGAAAGTTGCCTTATACAGGTAAAATCGCAATACGTGAATAATTAAATCGCATATTATTCCCGATAAATAGAATAATGACGAATATTCGATTTCGACGAATATTCAATTGAATATTCACGAAATATTGCGAAATCGAATATGGCACTTCCCGCTCATCACTAGTCAAAACACACAAAAAAAATCTCATATATGTCCCATTCTGCTTATTACTCTGAGTGTATGCTGTTTTAGGGGTGATGACTACTGCCTTTATTCTGAACATAACTTTTGGAAGGTTTGGGCCAAATTTTATCAGCTGTCCACAGAATAGGGTATAAGAGTCAAACCAATTCAACCACCATCAATCATTAGTAGTTCTGAGTCTCCCTGTTTGAATTGAGCTACTGCTCTATTCATTGCTATGGGACTGCTGTAGAGAAGCCTAGTACAGTGCTTGGCTATCTCTGGCATTCCTATAGAGATGAATGGAGCAGCAAAGTGCATGCTCAACCACTGCGCCTTTCATTACTATTAGATATAAGACCCCTGTTCTCTTGATCAGTGGGGGTCCCACCAGTTGGACCTTCACAAATCAGACTCTTATGTTCTATACTGTGGATGAAGGATGCATTTTAAACTGGACACAAACCTTTTAAGGAGAAAATCTTTCCTTTTGGCAACAAGACCAAATGGTTTGGACGATTAGATGGCTTTGTGCAGTGTCCCACCGCAAATGTTAATGAGACTGTATGCCATGCACTGTATATCCCATAGGCTATATAATTGGTGTCTGTCCCTGGTAACTGTTTCTTGGCAGAGGTGGCAACACCACTTCCTCTCTAGGAGGAAGTGAGTCAGTCTAGTGTGAGCTGTGGATGTGTGGGCAGCAAGAGAACAGAGTTTAACAGGAAATGCTTCACCCTGTGGATTAAAAAGCAGCAAAGTGACAGCATACTGAATGTGCCAGCCAGGGGTGCACCTAGCTTTTTTGCTGCCTGAGGCAAAAAGTGAAACCTAGCCCTGATTCCTGTCAGTATGAATACACCCTGAAGGTGGGAATATTCATACACCAGAAAGCTAGACCCCAGAAACCCTGAAAATCACTAGGCATAGTGACAGGGTCTGAGACCACTGGTTCTATCCAGATGAACAAACCAGCATCTCCTTCAAGCCTAGGAAACAATGAGCAAAAAGGGACAACAAAATACAAAGGGGAGAACACTTATCTTCAATAGAAAATGGATGAGCAGGAACTCAGAAGAGGACAACACACCAGATAATATCAACCGCATGGTAAGAAGTGTGAGTCCAGACTAAATAGAAGAGCAGTGATGACCACAAGCTACACCTGAAACAAGAGGTGTGGTCATACCAGCAACAATACTGCAAAGTGAAAACCGAGAGACTGTCAGATAACCTCCCATGATGCAAGTCTCTCAGATCTTCTAACCTCTGTCACGGGAGGGATCATGACAGTACCCCCTCCCCTTCTATGGGTGACCTCCGGACACCCAGGATCGACCTTATCCGGATGAGCCCTGTGAAAGGCTCTCACAAGGCGACTAGCATTGACGTCGGCCGCTGGAACTCACATTCTCTCCTCTAGACCGTAACCCTTCCAGTGAACGAGATATTGGAGGGATCTACGGAGAATTCGTGAGTACACTATCCTGGAGATCTGAAATTCAAGATTACCGTCCACCATGACAGGAGGGGGAGGCAGAGAGGACGGTTCAGCAGGTTCGACATATCTCTTCAGCAATGATTTGTGGAAAACATTATAAATTGTTAAAGCCTGCGGAAGTTCAAGACGAAAGGCTACCAGGTTAATAATGGCAGAGATCTTATATAGACCAATAAAACTTGGACTCAGCTTCCAAGAAGGTACCTTCAACTTAATGTTTCTTGTGGACAGCCACACAGAATCACCCACTCTCAGGTCCGGACCACTCATATGTCTCTTGTCAGCCATCCGTTTACACTTGTTGCCCATTTTTTTCAAATTATTTAGAATTTTCCGCCAAATTGATGACAAAGAAGAGGAAAATCTTTCCTCTTCAGGTATACTAGAAGTCTCAGCACCAGAAAATGTGCCAAACTGCGGATGGAACCCATATGCCCCAAAAAACGGCGACTTATCAGTGGACTCCTGCATACGGTTATTTATGGCAAACTTGGCCAAAGACAAAAATGAAGACCACTCCTCCTGATTCTCCGAGACAAAGCATCTTAAATAAGTTTCCAGATTCTGGTTAGTGCACTCGGTCTGTCCATTCGACTGAGGAGGAAAGGCCGAAGAGAAGGACAATTGTACCACCAGGCAAGTACTGAACACCTTCCAGAATTTGGAAACAATATCCCCCTATCAGACACAACATGAGAGGGAATACCATGTAGCTTGACAATGTTATCGACAAACACTTGTGCGAGAGTTTTAGCATTAGGTAGACCTGATAATGCTATAAAGTGTGACATCTTGCTAAAGCGATCAACAATCACCAGATTCACAGTTTTTCCTGAGGAATTCGGCAAATCTGTGATAAAGTCCATGGACAAATAGGTCCAAGATCAGGAAGGGATGGACAACGGAAGTAGAGATCCTGAAGGCCGAGTACGTGCACAAGTACCACAAGCTGACACATAACCCTCAACACATTTATGCAACCCCGGCCACCAGAATCGAGAAATGAGATCAACAGTAGATCTGATCCCAGGGTGTCCTGTGAGAACCGTACAGTGATGTGCCTCGAACACCTTGTGCCGCAATTCAGCAGGAACAAACAACTTCCCCGGAGGACAGGAATCCGGGGACTCTCCCTGGGCCTCCAACACTTTTGCCTCAAGGTCGGGATAAAGGGCTGATATTACCACCCCTTCAGCCAAAATCCCCCCCCCCCCCCAGGAGAGCTATGCAACAAAGCATACGCCTTAACGTTCTTAACCCCAGGGCGATAGGTGACAACGAAATAAAATTTGGAGAAAAACAACGACCATCTGGCCTGTCTTGGGTTCAGGCGTTTAGCAGACTCCAGATAAGCCAGATTTATGTGATCGGTAATTACCATAATAGGATGAATTGCTCCTTCCAACCAATGACGTCATTCCTCAAAAGCCAACTTAATGGCCAGCAACTCTCTATTACCCACGTCATAATTTTTCTCAGCAGCTGAGAGCTTCTTCGAGAAGAAAGCACATGGGCGTCATTTACTAGGTGAAGGACCCTGCGACAAGACTGCTCCTATCCCTACCTCTGATGCGTCAGCTTCCACAATGAAAGCCTGTGACACACCAGGTTCCATCCGTATAGGAGCAGAAGCAAAACATTCCTTCACAGCTGAAAAGGCTTGTAATGCCTCATCAGACCAAACTGAGATATCCAAACCTTTCCTAGTCATGTCAATTAAATGTTTAACAATCGTCGAGTAGTTCAAAATAAATTTACGGTAGTAGTTGGTGAACCCCAAAAATCGCATAAGCGCTTTCAGATTTTCGGGTCAATTCCAGTCCAACACAGCACAGACTTTTTCAGGATCTATATGAAAACCTGAAGATGAGAGAAGGTAACCCAGGAATTGCACTTCCTGAACTGCAAATACACGCTTCTCCATCTTAGCATACAGTTTATTCTCTCTTAGGATCTGTAACACTTGTCGAGCATCGAGATGCTTGAGCCGAACAGATGTTCGGCCGAGCATGCTCGATCAACACTAGCTGTGACACATCAGGTTGCACCAGTATAGGAGCAGAAGCAAAACATTCCTTTACCACTGAAAAGGCTTGCAATGCTGCATCAGACCAGACTGAGAAATCCGCACCTTTCTTAGTCATATTAGTCAATGGTTTAACAATAGTCGAGTAATTTAAGATATATTTATGGTATTAATTGGTGAACCCCAGAAATCGCATGAGCGCCTTCATATTTTTGGGTCAATCCTAGTCCAACACAGCCCGGACTGTTTGCGGATCCATACTAAAACCCTTAGAAGAAAGTAGGTAACCCAAGAATTGCACTTCTGGGATCGGAAAAACACACTGCTCCATCTTAGCATACAATTTATTCTCACTCAGGATCTGTAAAACCTGTCTTACGTGATCCTGATGCGCCTCCATCCAGGTACACCACAACAAATCTGCCTACCAGATGATGAAATATGTCATTGATGAAATGTTTAAAAACCGCAGGAGCATTGGTTAACCCAAAAGGCATGACAATATTTTCAAAATGACCCTCAGGGGAATTAAAGGCCATCTTACATTTGTCCCCCTCCTTGATCCTTATCAGATTATATGCCCCCTTCAAATCCAAATTCGAGAACACCTTGGCACCAACATTCTGATTGAACAAATCTGGGATCAAAGGAAGGGGATAAGGATCACGGACAGTAATGCGATTAAGCTCACGCAAGTCTAAACATGGCCTAAATGTTCCGTCCTTTTTCTTAACAGAGAAGAACCCTGCATCCACTGGGGATTGGGATGGTCTAATATGACCGTTGGCCAAACTCTCGGTGATATATTCTCGCATGGCGGCTCTTTCGGGTTCAGAAAGATTATACAACTGAGACTTGGGAAACCTAGCTCCGGGATCAAGGTTGACCGAGCAATCATACTCCCGATGTGGAGGCAACTCCTGGTCTCCACTTTTAGAGAATACTTCAGAAAAATCTGAAATAAACGAAGGTACAACTTTAGTGGCTACCACAGAAAGTGAAGTGTTAAGACAGTTGTCGATGCAATAATCACTCCAATCAAGAATCTGTCTCGCTTGCCAGTCGATGGTAGGGTTAGGTTTGCTTAACCATGGTGACCCTAGCACCAAGGGAGCAGGCAGACCCTCCAGCACAAAACACAAAATGGATTCTTGATGAAAATCACCCAGCTTTAAACTGATGTCCTGCACCATTTGTGATAAACATTTCTGAGCGAGTGGAGCGGAATCAATAGCAAACACCGAAATATTTTTTTCTAATGCACTTGTCAATCCATGCATATGGACAAACTGACCATCAACTAGGTTAACCCCTGCCCCACTGTCAATAAACACTTCAATTCCCACCGTTTTGGAATCTAGCGCCACTTCGGCAGACAGAATAAATCGGGTACTACCGGCAAATGACAAAAGTAAATTCTCAGATTCCCCACCCACACCACCAACAGTGAGATGAGGATTAAACACATTTTTTTTTCTTTTTCACCCTGCCGCTGAACATAAGGACATACGTTAACAAAATGTCCCCTTTTTCCACAGAAAAAGCAGAGTCTCATCTTAAGCCTAAAGTTCTTATCACCAGATCCAGGGGTCGCTCCCCCCAGCTGCATTGGTTTGTCACCATACATAAACTCAAGTGTTTCTTTACCCAAAGAGTCGGAGGAGGCCGCCACCTTAAATGATAGTCCGTCCTGAGAGTGAGGAACCTTATATCTCTCCCTCAGGCGTCTATCAATATGTACAGCAAGGGACATGGCCGCTTCCAATGACTCAGGATATTCGTGAAACGCCAACGCGTCCTTCAGGCTCTCGGATAACCCTTGACAAAATTGACTACGGAAAGCTGGATCATTCCACTCCGTATCCGTAGCCCATCTCCTAAATTCAGAGCTATAGGTCTCCACAGAACGCTCTCCCTGCCGTAAGCCAAGCAACTCTCGGCCAGGGAGATCTGATCTGGGTCATCATAGATAAGACCTAGAGCTCTGAAAAATTAATTTACCAACGGGAGGGACTGTGATCCGGTTCGGCAACGAAAAAGCCCCAGATTGAGCGTCACCTTTAAGTAATGAAATGATTATACCCACTCTTTGACTCTTGTCCCCAGAAGAGTTAGGGCGTAGTCTAAAATATAATTTGCACGACTCCCTGAACTGGATAAAGTTGTCACTTCCCATGGAAAATCTGTCCAGGAAAGCGACCTTAGGTTTAGGGCAGGCCTTGTTCCCGCTGCCGGAACCAGCTGCCTGTGGTCTCTGGATCTGTGAGACGGTCGTGTGGAGGTCAGCTACCTCCAAAGACAGTCCCTGCAGTTGTCTGACCAGTGCAGAAATCATATACATTGCTGCACTGACACAAACAAAATGTCGGTTTTAGGGCGGTTGATAATGTCACAATGTAGGGGAAGGGGAGGAACACCAGAATGACCACAGAAGAAAATGACCCGAAACTAGGCCTCAAGGCTAGGGAAAGGAAGAAGGTCACCACCTAGGAAACCCTAAACCTAGCCCTGACTCCTGTCAGTATGAATAGACATTGAAGGTGGGAATATTCATACACCGGAAACCTAGAAACCCTGAAAAGCCCTAGGCGTAGTGACAGGGTCTGAGACCACTGGTTCCTTCCAGATGAACAAACCAGTGTCTCCCTGAGGCCTAGGAAACAATGATCAAAAAGGGACAACAAAATACAAAGGGGAGAACACTTATCTTCAATAGAAAATGGATGAGCAGGATCTCTTCCAACTCCAGGCAGATAATATCAACCGCATGGTAAGAAGTGTGAGTCCAGACTAAATATAGGAGCAGTGATGACCACAAGCTACACCTGAAACAAGAGGTGTGGTCATACCAGCAACAACACTGCAAAGTGAAAACCGAGAGACTGTCAGATAACCTCACGTGATGCAAGTCTCTCAGATCTTCTAACCTCTGTCACGGGCGGGATCATGACAGATAGAAGGGCCCTCTGTTCAGCGACTGTATTCCACTGAGGATACTGCAGACCTACCATATAGTGGAAGCGAGAGAGATCAGTTGCACCCCTTAGGTCGGGAAAAGATAGATTGTACAGCCTGATTGAAAATAAAGAGAGAGAGACAAGCCTCCCATACACAGCCTTGGGAACAGCATATGGCAAATATAAAGACTGAGCTTAAAGAGTACAGTACCTGTGTGATTCATCTATTGAACTGCCTCAGTAAAGTGGACTTGTATAAAATCTGGTCCCATTGCATGCACGAACATCTGCATTGCTGTCACATCATTTAGTGACCTGGCCTTGCACCTCAAAAATCCATCTACACAAAAGGCACCAAAACTAACACAATTTTTTTTAAAACTCGCCTACATTTTTGTCAGTTGCTACATGGTAGACCCTTGGCAAAGCAGACTATAAATTTAGTCAGCATGGTTTGAAGAAAGGTTTTCTGCCATTGCACTCAATATATTATAAAAAGCATGTAACTGTTCTTTCCTTAAGATACCTGCATCACATTCAGATAACATGATATCTTCCACCATTAAGTCTTGAAAGTCTTTACTAGGTAATGTAGTTATATCAGGACACTGGTCCATGGACAGAGTGTTTTATTTCTCAGCATTCATTTCTAACGGTGTCCTACAGAAAAAAAAATATATATATATAGTACTTAAACCCTGGTATGGTACATCAGCAATGTCTACTATATATCATATTACCATGATACATCTAGTTTTGATTCCTTGTGTCATTAGTAAGCGATACATGGCTCTGATCTATGGTATATATAGTATAGTAAAATATAGCTTTAAAAAATTGTACTTCATCAACGTGAAGTTTTTGTGATTTTCAAAATAAAAGGAAAAGCAGTATTAAAGGTTGATTGTAGTTATAGGAAGTTATTCACTATCCACAGAACTACAGCGCTTGGCTATCTCTGGAACTCCCATAAAAATGGAGTGGAGGCGCACATTTCTGTCCAGCCGCTCTGTCCATTTCAGAGTAGTATGGTGCCCAATAGGGTTGAGCGGACCTGCCTTTTGGCAGGTTCGAGTTTGGAGTTTAAGTGAATTAGGTAATGGATTCCGTTCGTACAGAATCCATCACGAAATTCAATGCCGGCATGCCGCATAATACAAGTGTATGGCCAGCCCCAAAGGTTCCGTTCTGCTGGCCACACACTTGTATTATGACGGCATGCAAAACGGAATGCCTCTAAAAGGTATTGAATTGTGTTACATAATTCACTTAATTGCCCAGTTCTTGTGATCGGTTGAATTCCCAGCAGAGACACCCCTATCAGTCTAATAGTTATCCCCTATGCTGTGGACAGGGCATAGCTTTCTGTAACGGGAATACCCCTTTATTAATGTAAGTGGTTGAGCTGTGTTATTCTACCAAGAGGTTCTCTGGGCTACAGATACTGATGACCTATCCACAGCTCAAGTTCACCAGAGGAAGGGGAGTCCATCACAGCAGGATGTGCTCTTACAGAATGGCTCACTGTTCTGGTACAAAGAGTGGGTTCAACAGAACAGGAATTGTGTTATGCCAGTAGCTGCCCCATTACAGAGGTATCCTCCGTATAAGTAATATGGTGACATACAGAGGCACTAGACATTGGCACACCGAGTACTTACATCTATGTACTAGCCACAGCTCCTCCATGTGCATGCACCCTAACGCTTTAAGTTGTAATGCATTATCTCACATTGTTTAACAATATATCAAACTATTATTAAAATGTATCACAAAAAGCAAACAAAATGAAAAACTTTCACTTTATATAACGCAAATTGGAGAGCTAACAAACGAAAACAACCTAATATGCACTTTCAAGATGCACAGAATGCAAGTTTTAATCATTTCACAAAAAAAAATCCAGTCTCAAATTCACCAGAATTTTCATTAAACAGCTTAAATTTAATGTTTCCTTTTTTAACTTTTTTTTCCCTTTAATCAGTCATTTTCGTGAGGCTGTAACTGGATTTGATGACTGTCCCAGATCATATCCAACTGAGGAGTGGGTGTCTTTGCACCTGGCGCAGGGTATGTAGCTTAACAATACATATCATTACATTATTTACAGCTCATTTTATTTTATTCATCATCACCAGGCTGCAGGTTAACTCTTCACCAGCCGCCAGGAGAGTGTTCCGTGCTAGCACAGGATTACTGGATATTTTATGATGGTGGGGAGAACATCTTAAACTTCATTGTATTTCTAAATAGGGAAACATGTTCATTACAACAGGGATCAGCATCAGAGCTGCCTAATTCCTCTCTCAGGAAATCTGCTCCATAATTACATTCCTTACGACACTGCACTTGTACTTCTGCTGATAACACAGGTTGTGAAGGCAGCTCTGTACCGTACTCAATTAATGCACTGTCTTTTTAACTTCTTTTATTAGACTACATCCAGTTCCTATGGGACTTAATGTCAAGCTGTTGGCAGTCAAAAAACCCATAGGGCATTGATTTTATGCAGTGTCAGCCCTGTCTTTAGTGTACTGGTAAAAATAAGATTACATGACCCCTCTCTCCCTTCCGAAAAATTAAAAGCTGACTTAGCACCTATAGGGCTATGACAATATAGAACAAAATAGGACATATACGCAGAAGAGGGAGGAATATGACATTCTACTCTGGGCACAGAATATGACTTCATGGCTTGGGCCAGATAAAGCTATGCATGGGTCAAAATATAAGCGCACAGCTGTTGCATAGGCAGAAATGGATATTGTGAAAGATAATCATACAGCAAAGCTGACTCTAGATTTCCAATCTTTTAAAGCACCTACCAATGACTCTGCTTCTAAATTAATCAGCCTCAAAATTATCAGCAATTTAGCTGCATTTTGCTCATAATTAGCTTGATAAATTAGCATCTGCAATGGGGAAAAAAACTTGACATCTTTTCTCAGATTCACAAAATGGTGCTTTCTTAGCAAATGATCCTTTCAATCAACATGTGGAAAATACAAAAACAAGGCTCATCAGGCAGGGAAAATATATGTATTAATATACATGATGAATGGATAATATTTACCAGGAAGATTGGTTTTAAACAGTGGAAATTGAAAATGTATTTACCTGTAAAATATCCTAAGAAAAACCATCAGAGCACGTGATTTACTACTATAGCATGTGTAAACTGCACATGGTAAATACACATTATTAAAAACAGAACTGATGACATCATCTAAAAGCTTGAGGTCACCCACTAAAACCAAACAATTGTTTTCATTTCCCTAAGGGCCCATTTAGATGGCCACATGAACAGGTCCGCAACCTTTCCGCAATTTTGCGGAACGGGTGCGGACCCATTTATTTCAATGGGGTCGCAAAAGATGCGGACAGCAAACCGTGTGCCGTCTGCATCCAAGTTCCTTTCCGCGGCCCCGCAAAAAAAATTGCAGACAAGAATAGGCATTTTCTATGACAGTGCCGGCCATGTGCGTCCGGCACACAGGCCATAATCAGTGTTTTGCGGTTCCGCAATTTGCGGATCCGCAAAACACTACGGTGGTGTGAATGCGCCCTTAAGGAAAACCTAGAATTAAGTTTGATTTGTCTCGGACATATGTAATAAAAGCATAACAATGCTATTTGTGTGCAAGACCACAGAACTGGACTTCACCTACAGCAGTCACTTTTCCCAAGTCTTAACAGTTGGTCTTGGTACTCAGATATCCCCAGAACTTACAGTAGGTCTGAATTACACAGCAAAAGGAGAGGCGCAAAAAATATACGTATGAAGCAGGTATCAGAATTGCAGGAAACAAGACACTATTTAAAAACATCAGCGAATGACAGGTACCAAAAACAGAGTCTAGGAGGGAGAATATGACCCAGCAATAGAGTGGAGGGAAGATACAATAGTATGCAAAAGTTTGGGCACCCTTGGTCATAATTACTGTTACTGTGAACAATTTTAAGCAAATTTTTTTAAATATATTTTTACCTTTTACATTTTTAAAATAACAAAATAGGAAAAGGGCCAGAAGAAAAACTTTCGGCACCCTGCATGGTTACTACCTAGCATCTTTTACATTTTCAAAATAACAAAAAAGGAAAAGGGCCAGAAGAAAAACTTTCAGCACCCTGCATGGTTACTACCTAGTAGCACCCCTTTTGGCAAGTATCACAGCTTGTAAACGCTTTTTGGAGCTAGTCAAGAGTCTTTGAATTCATGTTTGAGGGTCTTCCTTGCAAAAGTCTTTGTCGCGGATGGTGTACAGGAAACAAGACAATGCAATATAATTAATGACTCACTGGATCCACAACTAAGGAACAAAAGGGAGACCCCTGCATGAGACCTGCCACTCTCCCTGACTGCTCAGCCTATGCGAACACCCCAAAGGTGGATGGGCGCATATCCACGTACCTCGGCTATCTAATACCTGAAGACCCTACAATAGTGAGGGGACACGACCACCGGCTCCCTACACTAGACACGGAGGGAGTCAGGGTCACCTGAAAATCCAGCAGACAGAAAATCACAAATAAAGGAACAGCACTTATCTTGCAGAGGACTGGGAAAAAGGAACAGCATGCACACACACTCCAGGAAGTTGTATAAGCCGCACACTACTGCATTATGGGGAGGAACTTAAAGGGAAGCAATCAGTCCAACTGCATGACAGCTGAGATAGACTAACGAGATGAGGAACTGAAACCAAAACAAAGAAACTCAAGGAGGAGGATCTGGAAGGCTCCTGTCAGAGCTTCTCAGCTGTCTGATTGTGACAGTACCCCTCCCTCTACGAGTGGACTCCGGACACTCAGGGCCCACCTTCTCAGGATGGGACCTATGGAAAGCCCTGATGAGACGAGTGGCCTTAATGTCCGTCACTGGGACCCACATCCTCTCCTCAGGACCATAACCCTCCCAATGAACGAGGTACTGGAGGGAACCGCGGACAAGACGAGAATCCACAATCCTAGAGACCTGAAATTCAAGATTCCCATCAACCATAATCGGAGGAGGAGGCAAAGGCGAGGGTACAATAGGTTGAACATAAGGTTTCAATAAGGACTTATGAAAAACATTATGGATCTTCCAAGTCTGAGGAAGATCAAGACGGTAGGCAACAGGATTGATGACAGACAGGATCTTGTAAGGCCCAATAAACCTAGGACCCAACTTCCAGGAGGGAACCTTCAATTTGATATTCTTGGTAGACAGCCACACCAGATCACCAACATTCAGGTCCGGACCAGGCACACGTCTCTTATCTGCCACACGCTTATATCTCTCACTCATGCTCTTTAGATTATCCTGAATCTTTTGCCAAATAGATGACAAAGACGAGGAGAATCTGTCCTCATCAGGTAAACCAGAAGACCCCTCTCCCGAGAAAGTCCCAAACTGCGGATGAAACCCATATGCACCAAAAAATTGTGACTTATCAGAGGACTCCTGACGACGGTTATTTAAAGCAAACTCAGCAAGGGACAAAAAAGAACACCAATCCTCCTGATTCTCCGCCACAAAACAGCGCAGATATGTCTCCAGATTCTGATTGACGCGATCTGTCTGGCCATTCGACTGCGGGTGGAAAGCAGAAGAGAATGACAACCGAACCCCCAAGCGAGAACAGAAAGCCTTCCAGAATCTGGAAACAAACTGCATGCCCCTATCAGAGACTATGTCTGAAGGAATACCATGCAATTTGACAATGTGGTCAATAAATGCCTGCGCCAGCGTCTTAGCATTGGGCAAACCAGGAAAAGGGATGAAATGCACCATTTTGCTAAAACGGTCCACCACCACCAGAATCACAGTCTTCCCCGAGGAACAAGGCAAGTCCGTTATGAAGTCCATGGACAGATGTGTCCAAGGACGGGAAGGAATGGGTAAGGGAAGGAGAGGACCTGATGGCCGTGAATGAGGGACTTTGGCATGAGCGCAAGTCTCGCAAGCTGCCACAAAACCCTCAACCGACTTACGAAACGCAGGCCACCAGAATCTCCGAGCGATGAGATCCAGTGTGGCTCTTGCCCCCGGGTGCCCAGCAAGGACCGTATCGTTGTGTTCCTTAAAAATCTTGTGTCTCAAAGCGAGATGCACAAACAACCTCCCAGGAGGACAAAGATCAGGAGCCTCCACACCTTCAGCCAAAATGGGACCCGGGTCTTCAAAATTCCCACCTCCCGGAAAACAACGTGACAGGGCATCTGCCTTCACATTCTTAACCCCAGGGCGGAACGTGACAACAAAATTAAACCTTGAAAAGAACAAAGACCATCTGGCCTGTCTCGGGTTCAGACGCTTGGCTGACTCCAAGTAGGCCAGATTTTTATGGTCAGTAAACACGGTAATAGGGTGTCTGGCTCCCTCTAGCCAATGGCGCCATTCCTCAAAAGCCAACTTGATGGCCAACAATTCCCTATCTCCCACATCATAATTTCTCTCTGCGGAGGAGAGTTTCTTTGAGAAAAAGGCACACGGTTGCCATTTGGCAGGAGAGGAACCCTGAGACAAGACCGCACCCACCCCTACCTCAGAAGCATCAACCTCAACTATGAAGGGTAACGAAATATCAGGTTGTACCAGGAAGGGAGAGGAAGCAAAACTCTCCTTGATATTAGAAAAGGCCTTACGCGCCTCTACCGACCAGGAAGAAAAATCTACCCCCTTTCTGGTCATATCAGTGAGTGGTTTAACAACAGAGGAATAATTCAAAATAAATTTCCTGTAATAATTGGCAAAGCCCAAAAAACGCATAAGCGCCTTCTGATTCTCAGGAAACTCCCACTCAAGCACAGCGCGGACCTTCTCGGGGTCCATGCGAAAACCAGAAGCGGAGAGAAGAAACCCCAGAAATTGAATTTCTGGAACCGCAAACACACATTTTTCCAGTTTCGCGTATAATTTATTCTCCCGCAGGATGAGCAAGACCTGACGTAAGTGTTCCTTATGAGTCTTGAAATCAGGAGAAAAAATCAAAATGTCATCCAAATACACTAATACAAATTTTCCCATTAAATGATAAAAAATGCTGTTCACGAAATGCTGAAAAACGGCTGGGGCATTCATCAAACCAAAAGGCATAACCAAATTCTCAAAATGGCCCTCAGGGGTATTGAAAGCCGTCTTCCATTCGTCTCCTTCTCGGACCCTGACCAGGTTGTATGCCCCTCTTAGGTCTAATTTGGAAAAGACTTTAGCCCCAACAACCTGGTTAAACAGGTCCGGGATCAGAGGAAGCGGATAAGGGTCACGAATAGTGATACTGTTCAGCTCCCTGAAATCCAGACAAGGTCTTAAAGAACCATCTTTTTTCTTAACAAAGAAAACACCAGCGGCAACAGGTGACTTCGAGGGTCGTATGTGTCCTTTTCTCAGACTCTCAGAGATATAAGCACGCATAGCGACCCTCTCAGGTTGGGAAAGATTGTATAAACGAGATTTAGGCAGCTTGGCGCCTGGGATGAGATTAATAGGGCAATCGTACTCCCTGTGCGGAGGCAAATCCTGAACTCCACTCTCAGAGAAGACATCCGAAAATTCAGAGAGGAAAGGTGGTACAGTCTTAGTAGAAACCTCTGTAACAGATGTCATGAGGCAATTCTCTCTGCAAAAGTCACTCCAACCATTTATTTGCCTCGCTTGCCAATCAATGGTGGGGTTATGTTTAGTGAGCCAGGGTAGCCCCAACACTAGAGGAGTAGGCAAACCGCTAAGAACGAAACATGACACATCCTCAACATGAGCATCACTCACAATTAAACGGATATTGTGAACTATACCCTTTAATGATTTCTGAGAAAGTGGAGAGGAATCAATAGCAAAAACAGGAATATCCTTTCCCAAAGTGCATACCTGGAAACCATGAGTTATTGCAAATTGATTATAAATGAGATTGACAGCTACTCCACTATCCACAAAAATCTCACAAAAAATGTTCTTGCTCTCTAGCGCCACCCTAGCAGGCAGGCCAAAACGGGAACTACAAGCAAACGGAAAACCTTCAATTTCCGCCTCAACCCTGCCAATAGTAACAGACGGAACATTTTTAAAATATTTTTTCCTTTTTGTTTCTTTATTACTCCCAGAAGACTGCCTGAATCTCCTAGAGGGACAAACATTTGCCAAATGATTTATACCTCCACAACAAAAACAAACCCTCCCATGCGGGCTGAATCCTCTATTGTCAGAGGCAATCAACCCCAGCTGCATGGGCTCCTGCTCAGAAGGGGCTGACAGCGACTGAGACCCCTGCGCACAGAAAGAGACCGCTGCACTGTCCCGGGACTGAGTATGACAGGAAGGAGAGATCTCTCCTCTCTCTCTAAGACGCCTGTCAATACGAACGGCCTGAGACATAGCAGAATCCAAGGAGGTAGGTCTCTCATGAAAGGCAAATGCATCTTTCAATCCCTCTGAAAAACCATGGCAAAATTGACTTCGGAGTGCAGCATCATTCCAACCAGTATCAGCTGCCCATCTCCGAAATTCTGAGCAGTATATCTCTGCGGATTGTTTACCCTGGCATAACAGACGTAGTCTAGACTCAGCCAGAGCAATACGATCCGGATCATCATATATCTGACCCAGGGCTAAAATGAATTCATCTACTGAACGGAGGGGCCATGCCCCCTCCGGCAGCGAAAAGGCCCAGGATTGAGCGTTACCCCTGAGCAGCGATATAATGATCCCCACCCTCCGTTCCTCATCACCAGAGGAATGGGGAAGAAGGCGAAAATGGAGTTTGCAAGCCTCTCTAAAACGCACAAAATACTCACTACCCCCGGAGAACGTATCCGGGAGCGAGATCTTAGGCTCAGAACAAACTCCATGAACGCAAGCTGAACCGGTCACTTGAAACTGAGAAAAAGTCTTACGGAGATCAGCTACCTCCAATGAAAGACCCTGGAAGCGTTCAGCCAAAAGTGAAACCGGATCCATGCTTGAGATGGTTTTGGCGGCTTATAATGTCGCGGATGGTGTACAGGAAACAAGACAATGCAATATAATTAATGACTCACTGGATCCACAACTAAGGAACAAAAGGGAGACCCCTGCATGAGACCTGCCACTCTCCCTGACTGCTCAGCCTATGCGAACACCCCAAAGGTGGATGGGCTCATATCCACGTACCTCGGCTATCTAATACCTGAAGACCCTACAATAGTGAGGGGACACGACCACCGGCTCCCTACACTAGACACGGAGGGAGTCAGGGTCACCTGAAAATGCAGCAGACAGAAAATCACAAATAAAGGAACAGCACTTATCTTGCAGAGGACTGGGAAAAAGGAACAGCATGCACACACACTCCAGGAAGTTGTATAAGCCGCACACTACTGCATTATGGGGAGGAACTTAAAGGGAAGCAATCAGTCCAACTGCATGACAGCTGAGATAGACTAACGAGATGAGGAACTGAAACCAAAACAAAGAAACTCAAGGAGGAGGATCTGGAAGGCTCCTGTCAGAGCTTCTCAGCTGTCTGGTTGTGACAGTCTTCCAGTTCTGTGAGATTCCTTGGCTGTTTTGCATGCACTGGTCTTTTGAGGTCTATTTGCAGATTTTCAGATGAGGGGACTGTGAGGGCCATGGTAAAACCTTCAGCTTGCGCATTTTGTGGTAGTTTCTGTTTGCTATTTCCTCATTATGAAATGTGATAAAAAAATGGCAGTTAACAGGAATAGTGGAGGTCAACAGAACTTGCTTGTAGGATTGCTAGAACGTAGAGATAAGCGAACTACTCAGGATTCATTATGGGTCTGGTTCGCAAATTCTTTTTAAAAAAGTTCGGTTCGGACCCAAATCAATTCAGGCTGAACCGAAGTTGCTCCAATTGTCCTGAAATTTGGTATATAGCCCCCTAGGACTCTGAATTTTTAGTAAATTTTAGGGAAACTTGATATCTATTTGCATTTTTTTATTTTTTTTGTGAAATCTCCCCCCCAAGCTCTGGAATGCAGTTACAGCAATAGCAAATGATGTCTGAGTGACACTAAAATACATAGCTATGGGTAAACGCACATTTCACAGCATTAACATATAGCGTGTTTTAAAACACACCACACAGGCACATGTATTATGCTTTTCATATTTGAAAGCTTCGTCATGCTCCTCTGCTTGGGGTGATACCTGAGAGGGTGGTCCAGGGTGTAAAGCCGTGTTGTGTTCTGTGCTACCGCATTCTGTGCATGTCACACTGACCTTACAGTTCCTGCGCGTTCCTGTTCAGTGCGATGTTGTAGTGCAGCACCTGAAGCAGATGTTTTCTTGGAGGAATTCTTTGCGGTCCTCTAAAGACTTCTCCCTGAAGGCTCTGCATTTTAGTAGAGAATGTTGTTTCTTGTGCAGGGGGCATTGTTTGGTAAGATCATTGGGTATGTTCTCTTCTTGAGAAGACTTAAACTGCCTGTAAGAAGAACCTATGGAGGCAATATTAGTTTTGTGGACCGCCACTGGTGTTTTATGAGGTTTGACACAGTGGCATACATACAGGGGTCGCAGGGGTCGCACTTGCGACCGGGCCCGGCACTCCAGGGGGCCCGGCCGCCTGTGGACCCGCCCTGCAGTAGTACTGTGCCTGTATAACCTGGGTGGCCGGCCCGGGGCCCGCCCCCCCCGTGTTAAGTTTCCTTGCTGCCAGCCCTACCCTCCCTTGAGTCTCCTCCCCCTAAGTCTCCTCCCCGGCCGCCTGTGGACCCGCCCTGCAGTAGTGCTGTGCCTGTATAACCCGGGCGGCCGGCCCGGGGCCCGCCCCCCAGTGTTGAGTTTCCTTGCTGCCAGCCCTACCCTCCCTTGAGTCTCCTCCCCCTGAGCAGTGGCTTACCTACCATATAGGCAGAAGGGGCCCCGAAGTGGAGGAGAGGCCCCGCCCCCTAATTGCTCCTATTTATCTTTCTAAAGCTAAAGGGCCTTTGATGATGTCATCAGAGGTCCTGTAAGGGAACTGCACAGTGTAAAGTGTAGTTCCCAGGTTAGAACAGTGCATCTGCCAGGACCTGTGATGACATCATTTTCAACATCACAGGTCCTGCAGAATCTAGCAAAGGAACTGCGCCAAAAATGGTGTCCTAGGTTTCAAAGGTATATCTGCCAGGACCTGTGATGACATCATCACAGGTCCTTCAACCCCTAACAGCAAGTGTTAGAAGTTATCAAGCAGCTCTGCATTGATCCATACAGACTGGAATAGAGAGGTAAGAGGAGGTCCTCCACTTCTCATCATTTACCCCCCCCCCCCTCCATGCCCTGTTTTACTCATTGCTCACAGTTACAGTGACCACTACCTCATGTACCTCACAGTGACCACTACCTCATGTACCTCACAGTGACCACTACCTCATGTACCTCACAGTGACCACTACCTCATGTACCTCACAGTGACCACTACCTCATGTACCTCACAGTGACCACTACCTCATGTACCTCACAGTGACCACTACCTCATGTACCTCACAGTGACCACTACCTCATGTACCTCACAGTGACCACTACCTCATGTACCTCACAGTGACCACTACCTCATGTACCTCACAGTGACCACTACCTCATGTACCTCACAGTGACCACTACCTCATGTACCTCACAGTGACCACTACCTCATGTACCCCACAGTGACCAATACCTCATGTACCGCACAGTGACCAATACCTCGTGTACCGCACAGTGACCAATACCTCATGTACCTCACAGTGACCACTACCTCATGTACCTCACAGTGACCACTACCTCATGTACCTCACAGTGACCACTACCTCATGTACCTCACAGTGACCACTACCTCATGTACCTCACAGTGACCACTACCTCATGTACCTCACACACAGTGACCATAATGTATAACTGACCACATATTTATATAAACACTGCATCTACAGTATTATACCTTCTATGTCTCACATCAATACACTGCTCTGTGTATATATATATATATATATATATATATATATATATATACACACACACATACTGCATATATTACACAGTATTAGAGATGCAATATGTACAGATATATAGTATATACCGCAGTGCACTGATATGTGAGGTATGAGGTATAATAGATGCAGTGTGTACAGATATATAGTATATACAGCAGTGTACTGATATGTGAGGTATGAGGTATAATAGATGCAGTGTGTACAGATATATAGTATATACAGCAGTGTACTGATATGTGAGGTACGAAGTATAATAGATGCAGTGTGTACAGATATATAGTATATACAGCAGTGTACTGATATGTGAGGTACGCGGTGTCAATAAACTGCTGTATATACTGTATACCTGTACACACTCCATCTATTATACCTCGTACCTCACATATCAGTACACTGCTGTATATACTATATATCTGTACATATTGCATCTATTATACCTCGTACCTCCCATATCAGTACACTGCTGTATATACTATATATCTGTACACACTGCATCTATTATACCTCATACCTCACATATCAGTACACTGCTGTATATACTATATATCTGTACACACTGCATCTATTATACCTCATACCTCACATATCAGTACACTGCTGTATATACTATATATCTGTACACACTGCATCTAATATACCTCATACCTCACATATCAGTACACTGCTGTATATACTATATATCTGTACACACTGCATCTATTATACCTCGTACCTCACATATTAGCCTACATATTTATTATATAGACTAGTAGCTCAGAATTGAACCAATATCCATTTACTATTACTGCCAGAACATGTTGGGTGTAGTAGTTTCAACTGGGCAGTCAGAGGTTGTAGGCTACAGAAATATAGCAGAGTTAGTTATAAAGCCATTGATAGGCCAATGAAGTATTTTACTATATGAAGGCAAAATAAATGCATGACAAAACCAGCACTGCTACATAATGTAGCAGAGCTGGTTTTACGTGGGAATACCGTGGGTTATACCGAATATCATCCTCTTGTATATAGTAATATACAGTATATAATATATATATATATATATATATATATATACACACATACATACACGCGCGGCAGCGGGTTGGGGGGGGGCGTCGACGGGAAGGGGGCCCCATGGATCAGTTTCGCACCGGGGCCCCGTGGATTGTGTGTACGCCACTGGTTTGACACCAGGGGTAGTGGGACATGACAATGTATAGTCAAAACTGGGATCATTTCTGATCCTTGCCTGTTCAGCGACAAAGTCTGCAAACACCATAAAAGGGGGAAATGGTACATTGTAAACTTGTTTATAACGGGAACCATGCGTGATCCATTTCTCTTGTAGATTATAAGGGTGATTTTGCACAATTGGATTGATACCTCTGGCGGTGTCCAGGAATGCTAGCCCCAGCAGATCTCCTTCTGCCTGAGCAACCTGTTCCTCTATCAACAAGTTGCTGAGTTCCTTGAGCTTCTGGTAACCCCTACCCACTATTCTGGGAAAATTATCAATTCTCTTATATAAAGCATTTTCTATAGCTTCTATTGACCCATAACACTCATCAAGTCTTTCCCACACCATCTTTAGGCCTTTGCCCGGATAGTTTATGTTAATGTCTGTGATTCTTTTGGCATGTTCAGCAGACGCGCTTCCAAGCCACTTTACCAAGAGATCCAACTCCTCACTACAGTAAAGATCTAAGTGTCTTATGGCGTTTTGGAAGGAGGCTCGCCATGCCCTGTTGTTCTTGGGGTGATCGGTGAACTTTATAAGTTTATCAAAGAACTTAGTGAAATCCATGGTGGCCTGGTTAGCGCCAATACTACCCGGTGTGTTGTTGTTATGCTGCATGTGTGGTGTATTACCATACCTTTTAGGGGTTTCTGGCTTAGGGAAGTCTGTATAATACCAATCTGAAGCGAAAGTTGTCCCTTGAAGTCGAAGCAAAAAGTTGTAGCTTTCGTTCTGTAGGGTGGTAGTTGCGGTTAGCATCGCTTTGTCGCATACCGTCCTGCTCGAGGTACTGTGGTTCAAAGTAGGATCTTTGACACTCTGTATAAGCTGGCTAATATACTGGACCATAGTTGTCAGTCTGACATTCAGCATAAACCATTCTTGTCTTCAAATAAGAGGACTGTTCTTTGTAGTCTAACTTGTGTATTGGTCAAAAGGTTGTACTCTCTGTGTGGTGCGCGTGATTGTACAAGTGTGCAGTAAAACTACAAGAATACAAATAACATGTATAAGTTTAGTCCTGATCAAAAGTTTAAGACCACTTGAAAAATGGCAAAGAATCATATTTAGCATGGCTGGATCTTAACAAGGTTCCAAGCAGAGCTTCAACATGCAACAAGAAGAAATGAGAGAGACAAAACATTTTTTGAGCATTCAATTTAATGAAAAAAACGAATAAACTGAAACAGGCAGTTTTTCAGCTGATCCAAATTTTAGGACCACATGCCTTTAAAAGGCCAAATCTGTGCAAAGATGTGGATTCATTGTCATTTTCTGTCAGGTAGTCACACGTTGTGATGGCAAAGGCAAAAAAACTCTCCCTTTTTGAACGTGGTCGGGTTGTTGAACTGCATAAGCAGGGTCTCTTACAGCGCGCCATCGCTGCTGAGGTGGGACACAGTAAGACAGTCATTTGGAATTTCTTAAATTCTTAAATGATCCTGAGGATTATGGAACAAAAAAGTCAAGTGGAAGACCCCAAAAAATTTCATCAGCAGTGAGCCGGAGGATCCAATTGGCTGTCCGTCAAGACACTGAATGATCCTCAACCCAAATTAAGGCCCTTACTAGTGCTGACTGCAGCCCCATAACCATCAGACGGCATCGGAGTCTGAAGGGCTTCAAAAACAAAAAAGTCTTCAAAGACTTCGTCTCCTTGAACGCCACAGAACTGCTCGTTTGGACTTTGCAAGAGAGCACCAAACATGGGACATTCAAAGGTGGAAGAAAGTTTTATTCTCTGATGAGAAAAAATTTAACCTTGATGGTCCTGATGGTTTCCAACGTTACTGGCATGACAAGCAGATCCCACCTGAGATGTTTTCTACGCGCCACAGTGGAGGGGGAGCCATAATGGTCTGGGGTGCTTTTTCCTTCAGTGGAACAATGGAGCTTCAGGAAGTGCAGGGGAGCGTCAAACGGCCGCTGGCTAAGTCCAGATGTTGCAGAGAGCATTCCTCATGACTGAGGGCCATCATCTCTGTGGTAACTACTGGGTTTTTCAACAGGACAAGGCTACAGTACACAATGCCCGCAGAACAAGGGACTTCTTCCAGGAGAATAACATCACTCTTTTGGCTCATCTTGCCTGTTCCCCTGATCCAAATCCAATTGAGAACCTTTGGGGATGGATGGCAAGGGAAGTTTACAAAAATGGACAACAGTTCCAGACAGTAGATGGCCTTCGTGTGGCCGTCTTCACCACTTGGAGAAATGTTCCCACTCACCTAATGGAAACGCTTGCATCAACCATGCCGAAACGAGTTTTTGAAGTGATAAACAATAACGGCGGAGCTACTCATTACTGAGTTCATGTTTGGAAGTTGGATTTCTGTTTTGGGGGGAGTTTAGTTTTTTTTTGGAGGTGTGGTCCTAAACTTTTGATCAGCTGAAAAACAGCCTGTTTCAGTTTATTCGTTGTTTTCATTAAATTGAATGCTCAAAAAAATGTTTTGTCTCACTCCCATTTCTTCTTGTTGCATGTTGAAGCTCTACTTGGAACCTTGTTAAGATCCAGCCATGCTAAATATGATTTTTTGCAATTTTTCAAGTGGTCTTAAACTTTTGATCAGGGCTGTATAACGTATAGAATAGAATGTAGTGTAACATTTGCATAACACTGAAGCACATGGTAAAATGGCTGCCTAACATAGGACTACATGTCTAACTAACAGTAGTAACAACTCCCAGAGTAACAATTACAACTGACTGAACAACACTGCATAACATAATATCCCTGAAACAAAGGTAGATCTCTCACCAGATATGCATTCACAAGGATGGTGAAGTTTGAGAAGGAGATATGCAGAAGTTAGCTCTGCTGGTATGTCCTGGTGACTGGAGACTTCTCTTTCCCAGGAGCAGGATGCTTTGCACTCCCACAATGCAGTAGTCTTTGTAACAGAAAAACAAAGTGTAATACAACTTAACACCGCTAAATGGTGCTATAACCACACTAATCACTACAGAAATACCAAAACCCTGGCAGAATGAAATAGAATCATTTTCTAACCCTGCTGGGCAGAACACCATTACTTTAGCATGCATCATTGATCATTATCACAAGGTAATTTTTTACAATTTTTATTAAGGAACCTGACACTAAGGTAAACTAACATTGAATTCAAATGTTAATATGCATTTCCCCCCCTAAGATTTAGTTGCAGAAATATATGTGACAGAAAATCAGTTCTTTACATCTAAGGCTACTTTCACACTCGCATTTTGGGCGGATCCGTCATGGATCTGCAAAAACAGATCCGTTACAATAATACAACCGCATGCATCGGGTTGTGTCGTCCCTTTACCTCAAAGATTGTAAGCTGTTGTGAGCAGGGTCCTCATTCCTCTTGTTGTAATTATTGACTTGTCTGTTGCTATGTTATTTATGATTGTTTGTACATGAACCCCTGAACTGTAAAGAACTGAGGAATATGTTGGCGGTATATAAATAAAAGTTAATTTTATTGTATGAGAGAATGTACAATCTAGAATGAGAATACACGACAATTCCCTCTAATAGTATGTTCTTAATGATCCTATGTTATCGCATTTCTGGAAAAAGGGACATTGAAGCATTGAAGGAAATGCTTTCCAAATTTGCTTTTACAGCCATATAAAATTGCTACCAATGCTTATTTTTAGAAATGTAATGTTTACATTTATTCACCAGTTTACAGACATATTACGGTCTGCTTCTAAGTTGAAAGATTTTTTCAAACCTTTTTATACTGGAGCTGATCTGCCAGAATTAAGGCCTCTCATCCAGTTAGGCCAGTTTTCTCTGCTCTGCACTGATGAGGGACGATCATCCCGAAACAGATGAGGTACTGGCTTAGTTATCTTAAATTATGTCTGAAGGCACATTTAAAAGTTTGAGCATTGATTTATAGAATAGCTACCTTTATAGCCAGTGGCATTATCTTTTCTTTCTGTAAAGTAAGCTAATTTGCATACCAGATCTACTTCTCAGTGGAATGGGTAGGGATGCCCTATACCAAAGATCAAAAATGAACCCCCTTATGGCACCCAGGGCAGAACAACCTGATGTTTCTTTCTTCCTCTGGGTCCATTTCATGATCCCCTCACCCTCTCAATTCCTCTTTAAAGGTGTGTCTTGCGCAGGTTTTCACCACCCAGTAATAAAGTTGATAAGGCCAATCAATGCTGGGTAATCAATCTCTAAGGGTCACATAGCAGTTAAATTGCCTGTCGCTAAAATTGCATGTGTGAATCTGGCTGTAGAAATTATTCTGTTGTATTACCAACATAAATGTAATGTTTTGATGAAGAATAACTTGATATGTCATAGCGAAATATCAAAGGTTTTGATTGGTGGGGGTCTGAGTGTTGAGACCATCACCAATCACTAAAACAAGGAGTTAAAGTGCTAGGTCGAGAACTGTCTCTCCTCGCTGCTGAAGATGAAAATAAAAAGGGTCACAATAGATAGCTTATGAGGCCATCTTCATTTCTGTCTTAAACAGCGAATATTGACATGCTGAGCTGAGCTCTCATAACTCCTCATTTTAGCGATCAGCAGAGACCCCCACTGATCAAAATCTTTGTTACGACACTATGACAAATACATGGTTTTTCTAAAATGTTTTTAGGTTCAACTAAGTGTAGTTATTCTTTAATCATCTCCTAGCTTTAATCTTTAATCTTTAATCTAAAAATGAAATGATTCATTAAAAATGAAATGATTCACTGTGTGAGGGAACTTTTTTTGCCTTGGCGTATGCCATTTATTATGCCTCTGCCTAATTTACTGTAGATGGTCATAAAACATTTGGCCCATTCAAAAAATGTGTCACACCTTCAAAGGGTAAACGCTAGCGATGAATTAATCAGATCTAAATGAATCAAATTCATAGTGAATTTCTTCCAAAACAAAAATAAGATTCTTGTAAAACCGAAACATTTGCGATTTGTTTCAGATGAATTGCTTAAAATGGCAGCCACTAGTGTTGATCGAGCACCATAGTGCTCGGGCCGAACACATCGGAATGCTCGGGTGCTCTACCAAGCACCCGAGTATAATGGAAGTCAATGGGAAAACCCGAGCATTAAACCAGGCACCCCCTGATCTGAAGAGGGGAGGGTGCCTGGTTCATAGGAAAAGGTCCGAAATTGATGGAAACACCACCAAAATGGTTCAGGAACAGCATGGGGAGGATGTAATAATAATAATAATAATAATAATAATAATACACACAAAATGAAGATAAAATCGATTTTAGAGGAAACATTGTTAGGAAACATTCTTTCCTGTATATTTACTTGTATATAAAGTGCAAGTACTGCCAAAAATTACAAGGAAGAGGCACTCCGATACAACCTGTATATCACATAAAGGACGGCCTCATTCACATTGTGGTACAATTATTCAGGTAGTGGGAGTCCTACACTCATAAAGCTTTGACGTTGCCCGTCCTCGGCGCAACACAAGGGGCCCGCCCAGCTGGAGACTGCAACCTGAAAGACAAAAATCAAATGCAAAGCAGGCACACACATCTACTATTGCAATACAAATATCAGGCAGCTCCGCTGGCAAAGGAACAAGTCCGGTGAAAAGGGGCGTCGTTCTCTTCACTCAGGATAGTATAGGGAACAGGGGCGCTGACCTGGTACAGCGTATCAAGGATACCCAGGATAGTCCATAGTAATAATAAAATAGTCCCATAAAACAGCATCTCAGAGATCCATAAGCACTGTGGTCATCTCCGGGCACATTTCTTGTATTTTAATATTATCACATAAAAGTCACAGCATAAAAAGTCCACATAATAGTGCTGCAATGTCCCTATTCAACCTGAAAAGGGGGTGAAAAAGGGTTAAAGTGCAAAAACAACAACAGGCACAACTTGGTTTTGATACTTGAAGCAGGCAGGGGGTCCTGTAAACTGTATGGCAGCAGAGCAATGGACTTCTCAGTGGTCATGCAACCACCACTGGGCTGTGGGGAACTGGCAGCAGCTCAATGGTGCCAAAACAAAGGACTCCTGTCCTGAAACAGTTAAGTTCACTGTACTAAGGATCCTCAAGCAAAATTAAATACGGCCTGGCAGGCCTACTCACAGGTATGGTAGTTGCAACATAAATGGGCCTGTTACGGGTATAGGCCCCATGGGTCTGGGGGTGAATGCTACAGGAGGCTCCATGGGTCGGGGTGACGCTGACGGCAAGCGACAGACCCGACACCTCGAATAACAGAGTCTCTCCGGTGCCGCGACAGCGGGCGCAGTTACAGGGGTCACCCAACTGGCAGGGACAGGAACCCTGACTATAGGCTCAGGGACATCTGAGTTCTTTGGTGGATCCTCTTTTTCCGGTGGCGTAGGCGCAGTTCGGGATGCAACAAGTTGGCGCAGGCCATGAAGGTGGACTTCCAATCTGGCAATCTGGTCCTCCAGTCTCTCGGGCACTGCATCGCTGCAGGGATCCGTCACAGTCGCAGCAGGCTCAGGCACGGGATCCGAACTCTCTGGTACGGTCGCAGTAGGCTCCGGCGCTGAGTCCGATTTTCTTTCTTTCCGCAGGGCATCAAGTGCGGCATGGAATCTTTCTAGATTTTCCATTTCTTTCTGGGTCTTTTCCCAGCGGGGCAACTCAGGTGAGGGGAAAGGACTCACCCACTTCTCGAGTACTGTTGGCTGCCAAAAGACATTGGGGCCGGTAAAGGAACCCCTTTTCTGATAGGTGTTGTGCGCCGGTTCCATCGGGCACTCCGGTTCGCGTCCCGGACTGGTAGGCTCTTCGGGCTCCTCCCAATCTTCAGGTCCTGGCTTAGGACGGGCTACGGCTGTTGCGTATGGGCCTCTCAGGCCCTCGGCAGGGGTGAACTCTACCTCCTCTCCTTCGCGGAGGTTGTGCAGGTGGTCCGGCAGGTAACTGCACTGGACAGACCTCCGGTTCACAAACAAGTCTCTGCCGGTGGAATAGTCTTTTATGAAGCCGAATCCTCGGCTCTTGTCAAAGGCCACCACTACCCCCATCCTCCTTTCCAGGCGGGGTTGCGCATTGGCGTGGCACTCATATACAGTCTTGGCCAATTCCTCAAAGTAAATCTTCTTGCGCGTAGTTTTTTGTATGGCCACTTCTCGAATCTCAGCCATGAGCGCAGACCATTGCGCCGTGGGTCGAGCAAAATCCCTCCATGAGCCAAAGTATGGCTCGGGTTGCGATCCCTGTGGCAGGCAGGGTGGTCTCTCCGGTCCCGGAGTATAGGCCGGTGGAGCTTCTTCCTTGTCCAACATTGTAGATTCCATAATCGGGACCACAGGTGAAGCTAACAAGTCAGAGCAATCCTCACTCTGCAACATGCTCGATCCTTGTCTGGAGAGCGACAGGGCGGCACTCAGTATCTCGCCCACGACCTCCCACTGCTCCGGGAGGCCGCACCCCAGGTACTCCAACAAGGGGAGGCGGAGTCCGTCTTAGCAGACATGCAAATTTCAAGATAAGGCGGTGGCGCGGACATACAGTCTTTCCTGCTTTTTCAGCAGACGGCGCCAATTTTTCCCGCCAACACAGTACAAAGATGATGCAGAAATTAATCAGTCAACTTAGGCGGCCATCTTTGAGCATAACACAGTCTATTCACTGACAGCAAGCGGTGACTTAGAAGCGGCAAACAGTCCACAGCAATACAATTTCCATACCGCAATTTTTACAGTTCTTGGCCCAGCAATTTGGCAAATAAACATATAGGGCTTTATCACTTTATGGCAATAACGGCACACAGTTTATATTCCACAATGGCGTAGGAATGATCGCATCCTGTTTGTGACGCCAAAATATGCAGTTTGCAGCTCTGCAGGGTATTGCGATGGTGAGGTCACGGTTACTAGGCAATCGAGGGTTGCTCTTGGTTACTCACAGTTTATAGGAAGACCCTGGGCAGGCGTACAGCAGTGATGGAGAGGCTGGCACAGAAGTCCTCTGGGGCATTCTGAATGTATAGGGACCAGGCCGGTGGTAGGTGAGGTGCCCTGGGTGTTGCAGGTTTAATGTGCCAGTGGCAAGATCCCTTTAAGTTCGTGACGCCAGTGCCGGTAACGGTGGCACACCGATTTGTAATAGGAATAATTGAGGAACACGATGTTGTGGTGAACCAAAACTTCCTTTTACTGGAAACAATTAACTATTTACAGTCTTTTGTTCAGTTCCATATGTCAGCAGCAGTCACAAGCAGGCTTATACAAATGGCAGGCACAAAGTTCTTGCAAGATACTCAGAGGGTTAACACACTTACAGATCAGGCTGCACTTTTCCTCAGAAATCCTGTCTGTCTTTATCCCAAGGCCCGTACACCCTATTGTTGGCTTTATCCTTGGTTAGGGAAACTTCTTCAGGTATATGTCCTTGCTTTCAAATAAATCCTTCTGCCCTTCAGCTCTCTTGTCTGGCTGGAATACTGGCTCTGCTTTGCTCTGTTATGGGAACTTGGTTTCTCAGGAGGCAGGCTCTTCTCCTGGTTGCAACTAGAAGCCTGGACTGTCTAGCTGCATATCAGAGGCTGGATCCCAGCTACCCTCTGCCTAGGGTGCTCACTGACTTCAGGAATCCACAACTCTGACTGAACTGCCTCTCTGGTCTAGAACTGGCTATAAATACTAGGGGCCCCCTAGCTCCCTCTAGTGTCTAGGAGGAGGAATTACACCCCTACAGGCCTGGTCAACTGGAGATAACATTAAATAACATGAAAATATACATTAAAATGACATATAAAATACAATGGCCCTGTTCCACAGGAGGTGGAGAACAACATGGCCCAATTTACCCTTGTGTAGTGCCCACATTTACCTAGTGGGACACTACATATGTAACCCTTACAGTTCTGGAATGATGCCAGTGTTATCCAATATATTCCAGAACTGTAAGGGTTACATAGCATCATAAATCAATGCTGGCATCGCTGGGAGTCAGGCCGGGAGCTGCGTTGCAGACTCTCTGCGGGAGGCATCTGCAAGGTGCCTAACAGTGCCGTGTTTTAATAAACAGGCTGTTTGCTACCACTCTCTACCATCCATTTACCCAGGGACATATACACTGCTGTCACTACATTACTATTTCTGTCTTTGCATTAAAGAAGTTAAAAGGTGTTGTATACAGTCCTAGGAAACCTCAGAGCATCATACACGACTTTTCAGGGCAGTTTTGGCACTGTCAATTCAGGTTGGACCCCGGATAAATTCCGACAACCGATTTGTGTGAATTGGCCAGAAACAATTTTCATCACACGGGACGGAAACACTGCAATTTTCTGTGCAAGATTCTCGATTTTTCCACATGGAAATTGACCTGCGTTTTTTTTTGGAGCAAAGATGTATTGTAGAATTTCTCCACTGTCTTTAATGGAGAAGTAAAAATATGCAAGGAAATCCTGATTACCTGCAGATCTGTGGCAAAACCGGCAGGTGTGAATGGTGGTGTAAAATAAAACAAAATTCTGTATAATACCCTTACCAATCCTCTGCCCTTATCCTGTGGCTTCTCTGTTTGATAGACCGGTCACTGTCTACTGGACTCCAGCGATGATGTGTCATGTCGAAACGTGAGTACTGCAACCAGTTAGTAGCTGAAGCAATCGCACATGTCAGCGTGACCAGGCCAGGTGAGATGACTATGCAGGAAGCTGGTCCTGTTCATCAAGAAGGAGAGGGAGGGATTGGTAGAGGGAACCAGAGGAGCAAGGGTGCACAGATTGGCTTGGGCCCACCCACAGTGCACTTAACTTCCCATTGGCATACTGATTAAAAGTAATTTTCTCTAGAAAAAAACCTACCGAACTACCTGCATAACTAACGTAGTCTTCTAATCAGTAGGATCAACTTTAACAGACATTATGCCTCATTTAATAGTATTGATCCTGCTGACAGATGATATTAAGCATTAGTATATTCTACAACCTGTACCTGGAATCAGCAATAGTGTTGATTAACCAAAAAAGAAATATGCTTTTATTAAAAGGTAGTTCTGCTGTAGCTTAGAACATCCAACCCTACGGAGGCACAAGCCGTTTTCGATGTCTGACAGCTCCAATTTCTATTAATGGGATTGTAGATTTTAGTGCATAAAGCAATTATAATATTCCTACTACGGCCCACACATACAAGGCCGTCTTTAACACGGGGCAAAAGGGGCAGCTGCCCCGGGCCCAGTTGCTCCTGGGGGGCCAAAGGCAACTGCCTCTTGAGCCCCGCTGGCCACTGGAGGACCTTTCATGGGTCCATACTTTATTAACTAAATAGCAGGACATGTAGGGCATACATGGGGTATGTCCCTGCACTTACTATTATTTCTGGGCCCCACTCCGTTGCGCCACTGTGGCCCCGTTACATTCTCCTGCACTGTATGCTAAGTAAAAGCATCGGAACACCAGGGAGGAGACATCAGCTTTTCTCTGTGGGCGTTCCTCCTCTCTGGCTGTAGCGCTGTCCAATCACAGCGCAGAATGTTACAGCCAGGGAGGAAAAAAAAAAACTCACCTTCTCCCTGGCTGTGAAGGAACGCCCAGGGTTTTCCAATGCTGTTACTTAGCATACAGTGCAGGAGAATGTAACGGGGGCCACAGCGGCGCAATGGAGTGGCGCCCAGAAATAATAGTAAGTTCAGGGACATCCCCCATGTATGCCCTACATGTCCTGCTACTTAGTTAATAAAGTATGGACCCATGAATGAGGCAGCGGCATTTGTGTTCTCCCTCTTGCCCAGGGTCCAATCAATATTAAAGACGGCCCTGCACACATATTACATTATTTATCAACATTCTGAGTACTGTAAAATGATATTGCATTTTTAAGAAGGTCTTCTTTTGCTCTACACAACAGAAGCTGATGGTAATTGACCTTGCTCCATCTGTAGCAGGAAGAAAATTCTTACCAGCGTTTTACTTCTGTTTTGCCATGTAAAACAATGGCCATAGAATCTTTCAAATTTACCGAAAACTGGGTCTGTAAATAAAAAAAATTATAATTCAAGGCTTTTGAAAAAATATTTTAAAAAAAGGCAAAAATAAACAGCTTCAGTAATGTGAACATGAGAAAATTCACACAATCTGTGTTACCTTTCTGCTGGCTGCAACCTTCTGCCAGATATTTTTTTTTCCATTCCTTTTAGGAAGCGCTTTGAGGGGAATATACCATGAGAACAATGCACAGCTGCTGCTGTATAGAGATATCTAATTGTCAATATTGTGGAATTTCTGCAGCTTATTACTTGCATTCAGTCTAATTCTGGGCAAATTGCCAGTCACTTCAGGGACATTTAAGGGATCCACATTACACGAGGTACGGCAGCCCAGCTTTAAGATACCCGGCTGTTTAGCCTCTGGCCAGGGAATGTTTTTACCGATGCTCACAAAAAAAGAAAGGAGGGGGTAACAACAAATAAATATAAAATTTGGTATTTTTTTTTCAAGTGGGCTGAATTTCAAGCCCAGATGTTGGTAATGAAAGATTCAATTTAAGGATTTAAATTACAAATAAATAAAGAATGAAACAGATGTGATTTTTAAGGAAGTTCAAATTATCCAGGAAGAAAAATATCTCCGTGCATGACAAAGTACTATGGATTGTCTCGAGAGTGTGTCGGAAACAATCTGCTTTGTTAGATACACCCTAAGGACAGGCTTGGTATAGAACAGGGAGGACTGGTGGAGCTTGTCATTAAACAAAAATTGTGTTTAATAAAACTTTATAACCGTGATTAATCCTATGAGGCCCTAAAGGAGTTTGCAATTTCTGATAAACACATTTTCCTTGTTTGCAATGGTAATGATATTTTCAAGGAAGGAAATCTGAAAGAAAATTACAAAGTTAACAAAAAAAAAAAAAAGCTCTTACCACCACCTAAAATGAGAATACTGCTGATGGCAAAAATATTACAAACATCATCATTTCTGTAATACAGCTTTTTCTAGTAGATTTTCTTATAGAAGAATACAAATTCATCATTGTAATCTCATCCTTGGTTCATTTAATTGAACTCATGAAAATGAGATAGATTAGATAGATTAGATAGATAGATAGATAGATAGATAGATAGATAGATAGATAGATAGATAAATAGATAGATACTAGCAGCACGGTGGCTCAGTGGTTAGCACTGGTGCATTGCAGGTCCTGACCAGAGACAGTTGAGTTTCTATGACCTCCCTGTGTTTGCGTAGGTTTCCTCCGGGTATTCTGGTTTCCTCCCACACTCAAAAAACATACAAATAGACAAACTGGCCTACGAAACTGATCCTAGTGTGCGTTGTGGAATCGGATCGATAAATGGCAGCCACTGACTTCCAAGGGAGTCGCCCCAGCCGCATAACTAACCCTGCAATTTGAGACCCTGTGAGGAAAGCGCATTACAAATGTTTGTAATTAATTGTCAGTAGATAGATAGATAGATAGATAGATAGATAGATAGATAGATATATGAGATAGATAGATAGATATGAGGTGCATAAACATTAGACAGATATTAGATTAGATAGATAGATAGATAGATAGATAGATAGATAGATAGATAGATAGATAGATAGATAGATATTAGATATTAGATAAAAGGTCACCAAAAGGTAGATTCAAAATAAAATTAGATAAAAGGTAGTGGGTGCGATCCCTCTGGGACCACTGGTGGGAAGTCCACTAGATATTCCAAAACATTCAAAAAAATTAAGCAGCACTCCAAAATACAGTGAAGGGGGTGGTAGTCCCACTTTATTAACCACACAACATTTCAGTCCAGCACAATTTGGTCTTTGTCAAGCAATGTGGTCAATGTCACGATAGTGTTTATATACACATGATAATCAGCAATAGTCAATCCATTAATATGTGATTATTATGAATAGAGATGAGCGAATCGAAGTTGACAAAGTGGAATTCGATCCAAATTTTAGGAAAAATTTGATTTGCACCAAATCCGAATTTCCTCACACTACCTTGGTAACGAATCACATTTTTTCCTAAAATTGCTGCTGCACGTGGACGTTAGGACATGGAGCAAGGAACTCTGGGAACAAGGGATAACCTACAATGCCATGCATGCAGCCAATCAGCAGCCAGCCCTGTGATGTCACAGCCCTATAAATAGCTTCAGCCATCTTGGATTCAGCCATTTTCCAGTGTACTTAGCGCAGGAAGAGACGTCAGCAGGTGCTTAGGAAAGACTTGAAAACTTATTTTGTGGTATAGAAGTTCAGGGAAAGGATAGGGAGGAATCATTCCACAGTATTGAAGCAGAACAGGGTTCAGTAGGGGAGTTTACAGCCTGGGTAATAGAAACAATCCTATTACACCTTGCTGCACTGACTGCGGATCCAAATTGCCATTATACAGCTCTGTAATTCCAACAAACCGTTTTTCTTTAGGGGTACAAGTGTTGTTTGATACAGCCATTACAGGGTTTATTACAAGGAAATATTTATATGTCTTATTTCCCTTGTGCGGTGCAGTTATATATTCTAAAGCATTTTTTTGGCTTGTATTAGTGGGAAAAAAGGGCTTATTAGCTGTTGTGTGGTGAAGTGAGAAAATTACAGCCCTTTTTGGCATGTATTAGTGGCAAAAACATATATATTTGCCAATCAGCTGTGCAGTTATATGTTCTAAAGCCCTTTTTGGGGTATATTAGTGGCAAAAAAAAAAGTATTTGCCGTTGTGTGGTGAAGTGAGAAAATTACTGCCCTTTTTGGCATGTATTAGTAACAAAAAAATATATATTTGCTATTCAGCGGTGCAGTTATATGTTCTAAAGCCCTTTTTGGCGAGTATTAGTGGCAAAAAAATATATATATTTGCCATTCAGCGGTGCAGTTATATGTTCTAAAGCCCTTTTTGGAGTGCATTAGTGGAAAAATAAAGGGCTTATTAGCCGTTGTGTGGTGAAGTGTGCAAATTACAGACTTTTTTTGGGGTGTTTTAATTTCATTTTTATTAATTTATTTGATCCAACAGTATGTCAGACAGAGAAGTGCCAGGCCCTGCACAGGGGAGTGGCAGAGGCCTAAATGTTTCTGGCCCAGGCACATGTCGCAGCAAAGAGAGGGGGCGTGGCAGCAGGAGTCGCAGCGAGAGGCTTGAATGGTTGACCCAGCGGTTCTTGAATGGTTGACTCAGTCATCCACTTCGTCCCAAGTGACATCAGACACCCCCAGCCAAGAGTCGGTGGGTTCGTCAGACACAACCCTTAGTTAGCATGGCCCAGGAGCAGGCCCTGTGCCCTTACCTGTCCTCAACATGCCTCTGTCCTTTTCTGTTCAGTCAGCCAGAGAAGTATTATATGCTGTGGGCTCAGCTCCACTATACAGCGAGGACGAGCTACTAGAGGACAGTCAGCAGCTACTGGCCAGTCAAGATGTGGAGGAGACATCCACCGCTTCCTCCAGTAGGCGGGCAAGTAGTGATGAGGAGAGTGGCGTGGGAGCTGGTGTTGCGAGCGGTCAGGCTCCTGACCCCGAGACCATTGAGGAGGACATCAGTGATGTGGAGACAGTACTCGATGATAATGTAGCTGATCGCACTTGTGAGCCAGGTGAATTAGGGGCTTCATCATCATCGGGAGAAGAGGGAGGCAGCTTGCCCGTGAGGCAGCGGCGAAGCCAGCAAGTCGCTATCATAGCCGGAAGTCAGCAGGGTGGTAGCAGTGGGAGGTCAGGAGCCAAACGTGCCCGGGGTAGACCACCCGATTTGCAGGAGCCTACCTGCCCGGAAAGTAGTGGTGCAAGGGTTCACGGAAGCAGCGGCAGTAGCAGTCAGTCAGTGCGGAGTGTTGGGGGTAAAATCACCTACTCGGCGGTGTGGCAGTTTTTTGTTAAGCCGCCGGAGGAGGTGAACATGGCCATTTGTAGAATCTTTGGGCAGAAGTGTAAGCATGGCCAGGGTGACAATGTTAGCACCACAGGCCTGCATCAACATATGCAGTGTCACCATAAAGTGGCCTGGGAGAACCGTGGCTCCAATGTGGTGGTCCAGCCTGCCGCTGCATCACCCAGTGGCACGCACAAGATTTCAGGCAGTCAAGGCTCCACCACCTCAGCCGAAGGGAGCTGTCTGTCCTTCCCATCATCTGCTGGTCCTGATGCTCCTGCTTCTCCTACTCCTCGTCAGTCATTCCGTGACCAATGCCATGTAAAAATCTATTTTGAGTAACTTGAGGGGTGTAGTTTCTACAATGGGGTCATTTAAAGGGGGTTTCTATTATGTAAGCCCCACAAAGTGACTTCAGACCTGAACTGGTCCTTAAAAAGTGGGTTTTGGAAATTTTCTTAAAAATTTGAAGAATTGCTTCTAAAATTCTAAGTCTTCTAACGTTCCAAAAAAAATAAAATGACATTTACAAAATTATGGCAATATAAAGTAGACATATGGGGAGTGTTAAGTAATAAATATTTTATGAGGTATCACTTTCTGTTTTAAAAGCAGAGAAATGGAAATTTTGAAAATTGCGAATTTTTAAAAATTTTGAGTAAAATTTTTTCATAAATAAAGAGGAAATATATTGACTCAAATTTATGACTATCATGGAGTACAATGTGTCACGAGAAAGCAATCTCAGAATGGCTTGGATAAGTAAAAGCGTTCCAAAGTTATTACTACATAAAGTGACACGTCAGATTTGCAAAAATCTGTCTGGTCCTTAAGGTGAAAAATGGCCCAGTTCTTAAGGGGTTAATGGTACACACTCATATTGGGTCACTGTCACTAGTGGGGTGCCTCAGGGGTCAGTATTGGGCCCTATTCTTTTCAATATATTTATTAATGATCTTGTAGAAGTCTTGCACAGTAAAATATCAATTTTTGCAGATGACACTAAACTGTGTAAAGTAATTAATACAAAAGAGGACAGTATACTACTACAGAGGGATCTGGATAGATTGGAGGCTTGGGCAAAAAGTGACAGATGAGGTTTAACACTGACAAATGCAAGGTTTTGCACATGGGAAGGAATAATGCAAGTCACCCATACATACTAAGGCTCCATTCACACGTCCGTACTGTGTTTTGCGGATCCACGGATCCGTAAAACACGGACACCGGCAATGTGCCTTCTGCATTCTTTACTGATATATTTATACATAGTTATTAGATCTCCCCTCAGTCGTCTTTTTTCTAAAGTGAATAAATGTAATTTTGATAGTCTCTCAGGGTACTGTAGTCCCCCCATTCCAGTTATTACTTTAGTTGCCCTCCTCTGAACCCTCTCCAGCTCTGCTATGTCTGGCTTGATCACAAGAGCCCAGAACTGTACACAGTACTCCATGTGTGGTCTGACTAGTGATTTGTAAAGTGGCAGGACTATGTTCTCATCACAGGCATCTATGTCCCTTGGCAGCAGCTGCCTGACACTGGTTTCTACAGCTTAGTTTGCTGTTCGCTAAAATTCCTAGGTGTAACGAACCAGCAGGTGTGTACCCAGGGGCGTAGCTATAGGCTCATGGGCCCTGGTGCAAGAGCTCAATTTGGGGCCCCCCCTACCCTCAATATCGTTTCTAACACCACCAGACCCCTGCACGCCCACCATGCCCAATTGCAGAACTAAAATCTCACAGAGAAAATACATTTTAATCCAATAAGTGCATAATAATAATGATGATGATGATAAGGATGCCATCTAAAAGTAGTAATTATTTTTATTTTTATTGAAGTACACTTCATACATATGGCAGTATGTCATCACCAGGTGTGGAGCACAATCCTGTTAGTTTAGCTTTATGACAGTGAGACATATGATAGTGGCTGGGAGGAACAGACCGGTCCAGTCCTATCTCGCCGTACCAGGACAATTGCACGCCTAGTGGCGCATGTGCTCAGAGTCAGAGGCTCTGCTGGAACAGAGACTGTGCATTCACTGCAACCCATAAGTAGCAGCACGTGTACTCTGCTCTTCTACCATTGTAGCAGCAGTGCAGGAGGGAGACTTTTTAGGGCTCCACAACATGTCCAGAGCCTGCAGCCCTATCAGTCAAGAGGGAGGGACAGATGAGATTCCTCATCTGCAGCAGCCAGCAGGGACAGTCAAAGACTTGGGGGGGGGGGGGGGGTTAGTTTATCACACCGCCAGTTAATACATCCCTGAATCTGATGTATTAACTGACCAATAACATGGAGATCCCAGTGCCAGCTGCCTTGCTGGTGGACGATTGGCATATACCTTTGCTGTGGGCCACAGCAGAAGTATATGCCAATCGTCCACCAGCAAGACAGCTGGCACTGGGATCTCCATCCATGTTATTGGTCAGTTAATAATACATCAGGGACCCCCTGGCATGGGGCCTGGGCATAGCTAAGTGCAAACTGGGTGATCAATAGGCAGGACCGGGTGGCTGCCCTCATCCACCAGCCCGTCCCTAATGCCAGTCAATACCCCCTTAGGAAATCTCTCATCAGATGTGAGAGCAGCAGCGATCGATCGATCAGCCAGGATTAATGTGCACAGTGGGAGGCCCCCCCTTAGGAAAGTGACAAACTGCCCCCCCCCCCCCCCCCCGCTCATTCTTAGGCAAGTGACAAACTCAGCTCTGCTACATCTACAATGAGCAACTACAACAAATGTAATGCCAAACTGCAGTTCCTCTATTCTATGTGATGCCTTGGATAGCTTCCACTGGACCCACAGGCTGTGGGTCCAGTGGAAGCTATCCAAGGCATCACAAGGAACTGCAGTTTGGCATTACATTTGCTGTAGTTGCTCATTGTAGATGTAGCAGAGCTGAGTTTGTCACTTGCCTAAGATTGAAGTGGGCCAGTTTGTCACTTGCCTAAGACTGAGGGGGGGGGGGCAGTTTGTCACTTGCCTAAGACTGAGGGGGGGGGGGCAGTTTGTCACTTGCCTAAGACTGAGGGGGGGGGGGGCAGTTTGTCACTTGCCTAAGACTGAGGGGGGGGGGCAGTTTGTCACTTGCCTAAGACTGAGGGGGGGGGGCAGTTTGTCACTTGCCTAAGAGGGGCCTCGCATGCTATGCACATTAATCCTGGCAGACCTGGCTGATCGATCGCTGCTGGCCTGCTGCAGTCACATCTGATGACGAGAGTGACTGAGATTTCCTAAAGGGGGTATTGACTGGTCTGGGCTTGCTTAAGTTATCACGATTCACCACCGGCTCTCCCACCAGGCGGGTCAGGGGGGCCCGGACTCACTCAGGGACAGTCACTCACTGGAGTCTGGACTGGACCAGGACCCCGGTCGGATGGTCGTGCTCGGGCAGTTTATCACGCCGCCCGGCCGGCGCCACGCTCACCTGAGTAAGTCAGTAGTTAGTCAGTCAGTGTCAGTGACTGTCTCGCAGGAAAGGGGGAGAGGTCAGAGTCAGTGAGTCACTCACTCGTCTCGCAAGTTCGCAGCACCGCGCGCTGCACACAGCAGCTTCCTCTTCCGACCTCAACTGAAGGCTGAAGCCGCTCCCCCTCCTCACTTCGCCTGGCCCTGCCCTGCACAGTGCGCGTCACGCAGGGCTTGGCTCTCAGCCTCCGCTCCGCCCCCTGTCCTGTGAATCTGATTTCAGACAGTTATCAGCTGCGCCTGCGGGCCGCGTTCTCCTGGCTTGAGGCGGGGGCCCCGTGGGCCCCCCTGACTTAGGGGCCCTGTCGCAATTGCGACCCCTATAGCTACGCCACTGTGTGTACCCACTGACTCGCAATACTTTTTAGGGGCATAACTAAGCAACACCAGGTCTTCACTAGCACCTCTGGTGGTGAGGATAGACTTGAGCCAAGGTAGTTGCCAGGGCGACTCCAGAGCGTAAACATAGTCAGTAGCAGCTGGTCCAGTAGACCAGAAGATACCAACAAAGGTACCAGCAGAGACAGACAGTGATATAGATACTGATGCTGATGCAGATACTACAGACAGGCAAGGCATAACAAAGGCAGAAGCAATTACCTGCGCCGCAAGCGAAAGAAGCAAAGCGGCCCCAGGCAGAGCTGCACACGGATGGCGATTCCCCCGCCAGTGAAGCCAGGGACCCCCTTCCAGAGACAAACATAAAACAAGAGCAGAAGCAGACATGAACAGAATAGCAGCAGCAGTAAGGACTGCCAGACAGACAATAACAGGATAGGGAACAGACGCAGATAAGCTCTGCAAGGCTCTACAGGAATACAGACATGACAACGGACGCATTTAGGCACTGCTAGGAAATGAACAGGAGCAAATAACATAATACAGGGCAGATACAGACCAAACAGGACATGGCAAAATAAGGAACAGAATACAATATAAACCTAGGAGGAACCATACAAACAGGCAGATGGTAAGACCCCTTGGGTCAGCAGCAAGGAGCTATACTGTATTACCTAGAATGAAACAGGACAAACTGACAGACAGAACAACTAAACCAGCACTGAACCCCAGGAACAGGAGACACAGAGAGAAATCGGTGCTGAACAAGTGCACCTGCAAAACCACACCCAGGCACAGCAGACAAGGGAGTTAACCCCATCAGCACCAGAGCTCAGAACAGGACACACAAGAACAGAACTGGGCGTTGCCCATGGCAACCGGCATATACGGGATACAGAAATGGGTGTTGCCCATGGCAACCAGGAACACTGAACAAAACTACAAACACAGTCAAAGGGGCACACACGTACAAGGGCAGGTTCACACCAGATACCACAGCCAGCACGCAGCCAAAAGCAACCAGCGTGCATGGAATCACCTGCAGCCAGTACGCAAATAGCGTGCAGCCAGCCTGCACGGCAACACATGGCACAGTGAACCGCACCGTGACACTAGGTCCTTTTTCCATGTCAGTGTTACCCAGTGTTTTACCATTTAGGGTCCATTCACACGTCCACAATTTTGTTCCGCAATGTGCGGCCCGCACTTCCGGATCCGCATTTCCGTTCCCCCAAAAAATAGAACATGTCCTATTCTTGTCCGCAATTGCTATTCATGTCCTATTCTTGTCCGCATGTTCTATTAGTGCCGGCGATATGCGGTCCATAAAATGCAAAACGCACATTGCCGGTGTCCGTGTGAATGGAGCCTTAGTATGTACGGGTGACTTGCATTATTCCTTCCCATGTGCATAACCTTGCATTTGTCAGTGTTAAACCTCATCTGTCACTTTTCGCCCAAGCCTACCATCTATCCAGATCCATCTGTAGCCATATACTGTCCTCTTCCGTGTTAATTACTTTACACAGTTTAGTGTCATCTGCAAAAATTGATATTTTACTGTGCAAGACTTCTACAAGATCATTTATAAATATATTGAAGAGAATAGGGACCAATACTTACCATTGAGGCACCCCACTAGTGACAGTGACCCAATATGAGTGTGTACCATTAACCCCTTAAGAACTGGGCCATTTTTCACCTTAACCCCTTCCCGACTGCAATCCTTCTATATACGTGCTAATTATACATGCCCCGTGCAGCTAGCACGTGTATAGACGTCAGGCAGCTCTTTAATTCAAACGCTGCAAAACGCTTGATTTAAAGCTTCTGTCCTTGCACTGCTGCTGTCATGGACAGCAAACAGTGAGGTAATGCCGGCAAGGGACCAATCAGAGTGGTCCCTTGTGGCAATCGATCCGATTGGTTAGTCTGTGCAGACTAACCAATCGGATCGCGGCAGTGAAAAAATGCCTGTTCCAGGCTCTGATCTGCGCTCTGCAGATCACAGCCTGAAATCAGGTAATGTGTCTTGGGCCCTACTGATCTGTGCCCCCCCCCCCCCCCGTGCGCCTCCAACCCCCCCTGTCCCCGCCTGCCCCTGATGCAGTTCCCCGCCGCCCAATCCATTTTTATGTATCCTGCCCCTGATGCGGTCCGCCCCCTCCCCATATATTCATCCTGCCCCATTTGTGCCCGCTCAATGCTGGCAGTACCTCCCCCCTTTCCAGTGCTGCCCCCTGCCCCCGATGCGGTCACCCTGCTGTGTTTGATGGCGGCGGCTCCATTCGCTGTATGCGGACACTCTGTTGTAACCCCTTAGATGCCGCGGTAGCGGCATCCATGGTGTTAATAGAGGGAGGGGGCTCCCTCTCTCAACCATCGGGGCTGCCGCGCTGCCATGGGAACCGGAGGCTTTGCAAAGGCGTCCGATGTTGGCACCTACAGGAAATCTGATAGTATTATACACTGCTCAAAAAAATAAGGGGAACACTTAAACAACACAATGTAACTCCAAGTCAATCACACTTCTGTGAAATCAAACTGTCCACTTAGGAAGCAACACTGAGTGACAATCAATTTCACATGCTGTTGTGCAAATGGGATAGACAACAGGTGGAAATTATAGGCAATTAGCAAGACACCCCCAATAAAGGAGTGGTTCTGCAGGTGGTGACCACAGACCACTTCTCAGTTCCTATGCTTCCTGGCTGATGTTTTGGTCAGTTTTGAATGCTGGCGGTGGCTCAGGTAGTGCAGCTTATCCAGGATGGCACATCAATGCGAGCTGTGGCAAGAAGGTTTGCTGTGTCTGTCAGCGTAGTGTCCAGAGCATGGAGGCGCTACCAGGAGACAGGCCAGTACATCAGGAGATGTGGAGGAGGCCGTAGGAGGGCAACAACCCAGCAGCAGGACCGCTACCTCCGCCTTTGTGCAAGGAGGAACAGGAGGAGCACAGCCAGAGCCCTGCAAAATGACCTCCAGCAGGCCACAAATGTGCATGTGTCTGCTAAAACGGTCAGAAACAGACTCCATGAGGGTGATATGAGGGCCCCACGTCCACAGGTGGCGGTTGTGCTTACAGCCCAACACCGTGCAGGACGTTTGGCATTTGCCAGAGAACATCAAGATTGGCAAATTCGCAACTGGCGCCGTGTGCTCTTCACAAATGAAAGCAGGTTCACACTGAGCACATGTGACAGACGTGACAGAGTCTGTAGACGCCGTGGAGAACGTTCTGCTGCCTGCAACATCCTCCAGCATGACCGGTTTGGCATTGGGTCAGTAATGGTGTGGGGTGGCATTTCTTTGGAGGGCTGCACAGCCCTCCATGTGCTCGCCAGAGGTAGCCTGACTGCCATTAGGTACCGAGATGAGATCCTCAGACCCCTTGTGAGACCATATGCTGGTGCGGTGGGCCCTGGGTTCCTCCTAATGCAAGACAATGCTAGACCTCATGTGGCTGGAGTGTGTCAGAAGTTCCTGCAAGACGAAGGCATTGATGCTATGGACTGGCCCGCCCGTTCCCCAGACCTGAATCCAATTGAGCACATCTGGGACATCATGTCTCGCTCTATCCACCAATGTCACGTTGCACCACAGACTGTCCAGCAGTTGGCAGATGCTTTAGTCTGGGTCTGGGAGGAGATCCCTCAGGAGACCATCGGCCACCTCATCAGGAGCATGCACAGGTGTTGTAGGGAGGTCATACAGGCACGTGGAGGCCACACACTACTGAGCCTCATTTTGACTTGTTTTAAGGACATTACATCAAAGTTGGATCAGCCTGTAGTGTGTTTTTCCACTTTAATTTTGAGTGTGACTCCAAATCCAGACCTCCATGGGTTGAAAAATGTGATTTCCATTTTTTTATTTTTGTGTGATTTTGTTGTCAGCACATTCAACTATGTAAAGAACAAAGTATTTCAGAAGAATATTTAATTAATTCAGATCTAGGATGTGTTATTTTTGTGTTCCCTTTATTTTTTTGAGCAGTGTACTTTGCAATGCAATAGCATTGCAAAGTATAGTACAGCCATCAACCCCACTGGATCTTCAAGATCCAAGAGGGACTTGATAAAAAAAAAATAGAAAATAATAAAAGTTTAAAAAAAAATACACATATTAGGTATCACCGCGTCCGTAACGACTGTCTCTATAAATATATCACATGATAGACCCCATCCGATAAACACCATAAAAAATAAAAATAAAAAAAGCCATTTTTGTCACCTTACATCACAAAAAGTGCAACACCAAGCGATCAAAAAGTTGTATATCAAACAAAATGGTACCAATGAAAACCGTCACCTCATCCAGCAAAAAATGAGCCCCTACATAAGAAATCGCAAAAAAAAAAAAAAAAAAACTATAGTTCTTAGAACATTGAGACACTAAAACATTATTTTTTTTATTTCAAATATGCTATTATTGTGTTAAAGTGAAAAAAATAAAAAACAACATGCTCGACAAAATATCACATGACCTAACCCCTCGGGTGAACACCGTAAAAAATCAAGCTATCAAAAAGGCTTATAACCACCCAAAATAGTACCAATCAAACCGTTACCTCATAATTTTTTTGGTTTCAGAAATGCTATAATTGTGTTAAACTTAAATAAATAAGAAAAAGTATACATATTAGGTATTGCCACGTCCGTAACGATCTGCTCTATAACCTGTCACATGACCTATCCCCTGAGATGAACACTGTAAAAATAAATAAATAAAAACTGTTCCAAAACAACCAATTTTTTGGTCACCTTGCCACATAAAGTGTATTAATAATGAATGATCAAAAAATCCTATGTACCCAAAAATGGTACCAGTAAAAACCTCAACTCTCTCTGCAAAAAACGAGCCCCTGCACAAGATGATCGGCAGAAAAATAAAAAACATATGGCGTTCAGAAAATGGACACACAAAAACATAATTTCTTAAAAGAAAAAAGCTTTATTATGTAAAACTGAAACAAACAAACAAAGAAAGTAGACATATTTGATATCATTGCGTCCGTAACAACCTTCTCTATAAAAAATAGCACATGATCTACCCTGTCAGATGAATCTTGTAAAAAATTTTGGTTACCTTGCCTCACAAAAAACGTAATATAGAGCAATTAAAAATCATATGTACCCCAAAATAGTACCAATAAAACTGGCACCTTATCCCCTAGTTTCTAAAATAGGGTCACTTTTTGGGAGTTTCTACTGTAAGGGTGCATCAGGGGGGCTTTAAATGGGACATGGCATCTAAAACCAGTACAGCAAAATCTGCCTTCAAAAAAACATATGGCGTTCCTTTCCTTCTGCTCCCTGCCATGCGCCCTTACATTAGTTTACGACCACATGTGGGGTGTTTCTGTAAACCACAGAATCAGGGTAATAAATATTGAGTTTTGTTTGGCTGTTAACCCTCAATGTGTTAAAGAAAAAAATATTAAAATGGAAAATCTGCCAAAAAAGTGAAATTTAGATATTTTATCTCCATTTTCCTTTAATTTTTGTGGAACACCTAAAGGGTTAACAAAGTTTGTAAAATCAGTTTTGTGTAACTTGAGGGGTGTAGTTTCTACAATGGGGTCATTTATGGGGGTATCCACTATGTAGGCCCCACAAAGTGACTTCAGACCTGAACTGGTCCTTAAAAAGTGGGTTTTGGAAATTTTCTTCTAAGCCTTCTAGCGTCCTAAAAAAATAAAATGACATTTCCAAAATGATGCCAACATGAAGTATACATATGGGGAATGTTAAGTAATAAATATTTTATTAGGTATGACCTTCTGTTTTAGAAGCAGAGAAATAAAAAAAGCTAAAAAATGGGAATTTTTAAAAACTTTTGGTAAATTTGGGATTTTTTCATAAATAAAGGTGAAATATATTGACTCAAATTTATTACTATCATGAAGTACAATGTGTCACAAGAAAACAGTCTCAGAATGGCTTGGATAAATAAAAGTGTTTCAAAGCTATTACCACATAAAGTGACGCATGTCAGATTTGCTAATTTTGACCTGGACACTGGGGCATCAAAGGGTTAAGGACCAGACAGATTTTTTGCAAATCTGACATGTGTCACTTTATGTGGTAGTAACTTTGGAACGCTTTTACTTATCCAAGCCATTCTGAGATTGTTTTCTCGTGACACATTGTACTCCATAATAGTCATAAATTTGAGTCAATATATTTCATCTTTATTTATGAAAAAATCCCAAATTTACCCAAAATTTTGAAAACTTTGCAATTTGCAAAATTTATATTTCTCTGCTTTTAAAAACAGAAAGTGATACCTCATAAAATATGTATTACTTAACACTCCCCATATGTCTACTTTATATTGGCATAATTTTGTAAATGTCCTAAAAAAAAATTGGGAACGTTAGAAGACTTAGAATTTTAGAAGCAATTCTTCAAATTTTTAAGTAAATTTCCAAAACCCACTTTTTAAGGACCTGTTCAGGTCTGAAGTCACTTTGTGGGGCTTACATAATAGAAACCCCCCATAAATGACCCCATTGTAGAAAGTACACCCCTCAAGTTACACAAAACTGATTTTACAAACTTTGTTAACCCTTTAGGTGTTCCACAAGAATTAAAGGAAAATGTAAATTCAATTTCTAAACTTCACTTTTTTGGCAGATTTTCCATTTTAATCCATTATTTTCTTTAACACATCAAGGGTTAACAGCCAAACAAAACTTAATATTTATTACCCTGGTTCTGCGGTTTACATAAACACCCCACATGTGGTAGTAAAATTAAGTAGGGGCACACGGCAGGGCGCAGAAGAAAAGGAACGCCATATGGTTTCTGGAAGGCAGATTTTGCTGAAATGTTTTTAGATGCCATGTCACATTTAATGCCCCACTGATGCACCCTTACAGTAGAAACTCCCAAAAAGTGACAAAATTTGGGAAACTAGGGGATAAGGTGCCAGGTTTATTGGTACTATTTTGGGGTACATATGGTTTTTAATTGCTCTATATTACATTTTTTGTGAGGCAAGGTAACCAAAAAATGCCTGTTTTGGCCCGGTTTTTATTTTTTATAACATTCATCTGACTGGGTAGATCATGCTATTTTTATAGAGCATGTTGTTACGGACGCAAAGATATCAAATATGTCTACTTTCTTTGTTTCAGTTTTACATAATAAAGCATTTTTGAAAAAAATATATGTTTTTGTGTCTCCATTTTCTGAACGCCATATTTTTTTATTTTTCTGCCAATCGTCTGGTGCAGGGGCTTGTTTTTTGCAGGAAGAGTTGATTTTTTAATTTTTACCATTTTTGGGTACATATGATTTTTTGATCATTCATTATTAATACACTTTATGTGGCAAGGTGACCAAAACATTGGTTGTTTTAGCACAGTTTTTATTTATTTATTTTAGGTCATGTGACATTTTTATAGAGCAGATTGTTTACGGATGTGGCAATACCTAATATGTATACTTTTTCTTATTTATTAAAGTTTTACACAATAATAGCATTTTTGAATTAAAAAAAATGATGTTTTAGTGTCTCCATAGTCTGAGGGACATAGCTTTTTAATTTTTTGACCATTTGTCTTAGGGTCTCATTTTTTGCGAGATGAGGTGACAGTTTGATTGGTACTATTTTGGGGGGCATACGCCTTTTTGATCGCTTGGTGTTGCACTTTATGTGATGTTAGGTGACAAAAAATGGCTTTTTTGGCACTATTTTTTATTTTTTTTGTGTTCATCTGAGGGGTTAGGTCATGTGATATTTTTATAGAGCATCTTGTTACGGACGTGGAAATACCTAATATGTCTACTTTTTTTTATTTATTTCACTTTTACACAATAATAGCAGATTTGAAGCAAAAAAAAAATCATATTTTAGTGTCTCCATTGTCTGTGAGTCATATTATTATTTTACTGATTGTCATAGGTAGGGTCTCATTTTTTGTGGGATGAGGTGACAGTTTTATTGGTACTATTTTGGGTGGCATACGCCTTTTTGATTGCTTGGTGTTGCAATTTTTGTGATGCAAGGTGACAAAAATGGCTTTTTTTGGCAGTGTTTTTTTTTTTTTTTTTGCAGTGTTCACCTTAGGGGTTAGGTCATGTGATATTTTTATAGAGCATGTTGTTACGGACGTGGAAATACCTAATTTGTCTACTTTTTTTTATTTATTTCACTTTAATACATTAATAGAATTTTTGAAACAAAAAAAAATGATGTTTTAATGTCTCCATGTTCTGAGAGCTATAGTTTTTTTATTTTTTGAGTGATTTTCTTATGTAGGGGCTCATTTTTTGCGGGATGAGGTGATGGTTTTATTGGTACCATTTTGTGGGACATACGCCTTTTTGATCACCTGGTATTGCACATTTTGGGATGTAAGGTGACAAAAATAGCTTTTTTGACAGTTTTTATTTATTTTTTATGGTATTTATCAGACAGGGAGAATCATGTGATATATTTATAGAGCCGGTCGTTACGGACGCAGAGATACCTAATATGTGAGTTTCTTTATTTAATTTTTTTTACAAAATCTGGTGAATGGGGTGGAGATTTCCACTCGGGTGCAATGCGTGAGTTGAACGCATTGCACCCGCACTGAATCCAGACCAATTCATTTCTAAGGGGCTGTGCACATGAGCGGTGATTTTCATGAGCGGGGATGGGGACCCAATCATTATTATTTTCCCTTATAACATGGTTATAAGGGAAAATAATAGCATTCTTAATACAGAATGCTTAGTAAAATAGGGATGGAGGGGTTAAAAAAAAATTAAAAATTATTTAACTCACCTCATCCACAGCTTCTCTTCTGTCTTCTTCTTCGATGAAAGGGACCTTTGGTGACGTCACTGCGCTCATCACATGGTCCATCACATGATCTATCACCATGGAGATGGATCATGTGACGGACCATGTGATGAGCGCAGTGACGTCACCAAAGGTCCTTTTCCTCAAAGAAGAAGAAAGAAGAGAAGCCGGGCTGCGCGAACCAGTGAATTAAGGCGAGTTTAATTTATTTTTATTTTTTTAACCCCTCCATCACTATTTTACTAAGCATTCTGTATCAAGAATACAATTATTTTCCCTTATAACCATGTTATAATGGAAAATAATAAATCTACACAACACCTAACGCAAACCCGAACTTCTGTGAAGAAATCCGGGTTCGGGTCTGGGTACCAAACATGCAGATTTTTCTCACGCGCGTGCAAAATGCATTAAAATGCTTTGGACTTGCGCTGAAAAATCGCGCATTTTTCTGCGATGCATCCGCATCCTATCCGGCCCTCACATGCGACGCCCGTGTGAAAGAGGCCTTAGTGAATTACACGGAGTAATACACTAACAGGCTGCCTAGAGACCGGGCCTGAGGATAAATCTCCTCAGCACCCATAGAAGGCAGGTCCCAATGCCGTGCAAGGCATTGGGCAGCCTCTTCACAGCATCAGGCTGCCTTGTCACACATCGTATTCCCGCCACAGCATCGCAGGGACCCCATGGGCTCCCTCACCCGCAGCAAACCCCTTCTTTTTTGCAGTCAGCACTGACCCCGGCATAGATGGGGTTAATCTGCCAGCATCACTGTTTACAGCGATGCCGGTGGATACAGCAGGGGCCCGGCTATCAGGGACTGCCGGGCCCCTGCATTGAACGGGCAGGCACAAAACGCAAAACACTGTACATGTACGGCGTTTTGCATTAAGGGGTTAATAACCACCCTCTGTTTTCTATCACTAAGCCAGTTACTTACCCATATACAGACATTTTCTCCCAGTCCAACCATTCTCATTTTATATACTAACCTTTCATGCGGTACAGTGTCAAATGCTTTGGAGAAGTCCAGATAGATAGATAGATAGGTAGATAGATAGACTGTAGATATATAGATAGACAAATAGATAGATGATAGATAGACAGATAGATCTTACATGTTAGAGATACATGAAATAGATGACAGTGGTGGAACTCTTGAGCTTGTACCATCACCAGTTATCAGAATCAAGGGGCATCCATAGTCTATTGAAGCATAAACCCTTCTACCACCACTCAGATTTCCATTACTGGAAATCTCTGGTGGAACATGTGAAGCATTTTAAGGGGTTTGGTCTCTTTTTAGAAAATCTGTCAAATCGAGCTCATGGTCTCCACCTATATAACGCCCTGATATGTCTAAACTTCATGACAGAGCAGACCACTGAAAACCTGGTGTTTTTGATTTCCCCCAATACGCTATCTGTAAAACAAAAACCACAATATAATTAGGTAGTTACATAATGGGGTCATGACCCAATGCCATTTTACCAGTTTTACTTCTAAATATATGCAGCGTCCCACATATGTGTGTAAATGGGACACTTTAAACATCTGTATTTGCAATGTATGGTATTTCCTATTATCTGGCTGGCAATGTCAGTTACATCCATTCGCCCCTAGGTGGTGCTGGCACCACACTATATATAGCTTTGGGTGTGTTAATAAAGTTAGTTGAAGTGAAGGAGTTAGTGAGAGGAGGAGAAGCAAGTTCATGGAGGAGAGAAACAGGCATCGTCCAACATGTAGTCATATCTACCTCTTGGTCATGGCCAGGCTAAGGGAGTACTCCTAACATTTATCTATAGCAGCTTAGCACAGACAAGCAAGTCTATGTCTGGATATGGGGAGAGACTATTGAGGGTTACAGCTGAATCTAGCCTATGGACCTCATTAGCACAAGTGCCTGAGAGCAACTTTCCAAGTGCCAGGACACAAATGAACAGTTAGTGCGCAGAATTGTCCTTATCCACTACACAAACCTTCCGGGTCATAGTGGAAAAATCAAAACCTTTTCAGAAGAGTATCCTCCAAATAATGAAGCAGAAGTGTTTGCCTGCCGCGAGGGGAACACCCTTATTGGATAACTCAAAATATAAAGTAAGCAAATATCATATTCAGTACCAAAGTGCTAGAGTTGGAACTTAAAGTAAATCTTCAGTTTGCCTGTAGAGTATCAGCAGTAGAAGATTCCCTCCATTAAGGGGCGTAGCTAAAGGCTCATGGGCCCTGGTGCAAGAGTTAGGCTTGGGCCCCCCTTCCCTCAGTGCTTTGTGTGTCTTCTTATGCAGCACAAGGGTCTTTGGGCCCCCTCTGGCTCCTGAGCCGGGTAGCGACTGCTACCTCTGCACCCCCTATAGCTACACCCCTGCCTCCATTGACAACTGCTACTACCTGATAAAAGGATTACAATTGAGCCTAATTCTGAGTCATTACTTATATCATACATATGAACTGTATCTGTACTGACTACCTGAAGACAATTGATTCAGTAAACGTTTAACTGTTTATTACAACTGACTCCTCATCCTTTCTACTACTCTCAACATTTGCACCTAACTGTGCTGGCGTCACGAACCAGGGGTCCAGCCACCAAAGCACCATAAACACAAATTACCATCAAGGGCACCTCAACCAACATCTGGCTGGTGTTCCCTGCAACAGAGAGTACCCTGGAGGATTTTGTGCTGTCTTCCTCATCACTGCACGCTGGCCCAGGAAGGCATCTGCTAACCGTGAGTACAAACAACTACTGCCCCTATCGGCCCACGTCTTTTCCCCTGCATGTCCCAGTCGCTGCATATAAAGTATGGGATACATAACTTGAGTAGAAATTATAAAGACTGGTAAATTCTAGTAAATTTGCAGAATGATACACTGCCTTCCTCCAAGCCCTGCCCACACCATGCCCACTTTTGGAGTGCAGACCCCTATGATAATAGCTTACCATCCAAGACAAGAAATGATCGGCCATGTTGAAATCCATCATTCTTTACCCAGACATCTGCCATTGGGGAAGAGTTTGGGGACATTCATACACATTAAATTGTCTCATGATATTGACAAATTCAGACAACTTTTATTTACATGGGTTGTCTTTATAAAATTCTGCAAAAAGGGACAAAATGGTTTAAATGAATAGAACAAGCAGTACTCCCTTCCCCAATCCCACACTGCTACCTTTCAACCAGTGCTTGGCTGAGTGGGTCTTTCCTACATGTCAAGAGACCAGCAGGGACCTGGTAAGTGTCAGGACTGCAGCTTGTTTTATTTTTGTAACCTATTCTGCACCTTTTTTTTCAGAATGTTTTTTTTTTTCACCAGAAAACTCCTTTATTCTGTATGGCTAGTCTTAGGCTAGGATAATGAGTAGGGATGAGAGAATCGACTTCGGATGAAACATGGCAGGCACCGGGGAAGCCTATTAGAGGCATTTCGTATTCCAGTCTGCCATAATAGTAGTCTATGGCCAGCAATACGGAATGCCTCTTATAGGCTTCCGTGGTGCAATCAGTCATAGAATTCCGTTATGGTCAGTGGAATTCTTCGATAACCCAATCCCGAAACTTGTACGCCAAACTTAAAACACAAATTTGCTCAACACTAATTATGAGGAAAATAACTATTTTTGAAAGAAGACATGTCAGGAGTGGTGACTGGTCCTCCTTAACATACTCCGGTTTCTAACCAATTCAACCAATCTCCATATCTGTAAAACACACAAACATAAAAAAATATTATTATCAATCCAAATGATCATCAACAATAATTCCCACATTTATCATACTTTTCATCAGTCTCTCCTGTGTCACATCTTTCAGTCGTTACTGGTAAACATTGCATCCATATAATTCAGTTTACTATCGCCCAAGAAAGCAACGCCCAATATTCCACACGATATCGGTAATCCATGTGCTTCTTCATATAAGTGTGCAGAGTCTCATTTGTTAACACATTGACAAAAAGACTGCACATTCTTTTACAAGAACATATAACAGTTTTAGATACTTCTTAGTAGTACTGTAGATATTCTATTTATTGCTATTTCGTCCTCATCTTAGAGAGATGTTAGATCACGTCTGAATCTCCATTCATTTAAATGCTCGTATCTGCTGCAGCTGGAGACTCTAGGCCAGGCCGGTAAGATTCTTCTTGAGCAGTCGTTTTACACTATATGTAAGTTTTAACACTTTTCAATTAATTAGACTAATTAAGAACAATTTCAGAAAGCGTACGTCTTGTGTTTTGACTATAGTATTATGGTGAATGCACCTTACATTTTTTTTATACTGAGATGTTCTTCAAACACCATGAAATGATCGAGAATAATGGGCGAGTCAATTGTGCTAGTCAGTCCCCTTTCCCATAAAGTAATGTGCCCAGGGTAATGGGCACACGTTGCTATCCCTGGTCACACGGTCCAGAAAACAACACATCTTTGCCCATCAACTTGCAGCATGCACAAGCATAATAACTGCACTTATGTCTAACCACAATAACGAGACAATTTTACGAGTCCTCTCTAATACCGTGTTTCTCCGAAAATAAGAAAGGGTCTTATATAATTATTTTCTCTGGAAAAAAGGGCTAGAGCTTATTATTGGGGGAGGGCTTATTTTGGCTCCATGAACATATTTTATATAGACACATGCCAATTACAGAACAGTCCCTGGACAGTGTTTATATTAAATATGACTATAACCCCCCTCATCCATAGGAATGCACCCATATACTGCAGTACATTGGTGCATTCCTATGGATGAGGGGGGTTATAGTCATATTTGCCACACATTTTTTATTCTGGTACTGTATATTGCCCCTGAGCTGTCCTTAACCAAGGGACCTAGGCAGCAATCTACGGTACCAGGGAGAGCAGATACGGCACGGGAGAGATGTAGGGAGCTCCTCCAGGCAGCAGAGAGGAGAAGGAGATCCTCCTACTGGCTCCTTCGTGTAAGTAGGTATGTGCGGACTGGCAGCAGTACAGGGTATACAGAGAAGCCGCCAGCCAGCCCAACATGAAAGTGAAGGGAAGCACGGGCTGCCAGCATAATTTAGCATTTAGTGAAGCCGCCAGCCTGCCCGTCAGGTGCTGCTTAGTGCTGCGATATATGAGTGGGCTGGTGGCTTCACTGAAGACTAATTCACTAAAGCCTGAAGCCTGCGCTGCCCGCCAACCCACAGTTTCGTGGCAGCTCAGGAGCCATTAGTGAGCGCTCCTGAGCTGCTGCAGCCCGCACATTTCCCCCACCTTCCCTTTATATAAAATAAAATACGGCTGTATCTAGGGCTTATTTTTGGAGTAGGGCTTATATTTTAAGCCTACTCCAAAAACCCTGCAAAATAGCGCTAGGGCTTATTAGTAGTGCTTATTTTCAGTGAAATACGGTTAAGGCCTCCTGCACACGACGGTTTTTTTCCCCCGTTTATGGAATTCCGTTTTTCCGTTCCGTTTAAAGATAGAACATGTCCTATTATTGCCCGCAAATCACTTTCCGTGGCTCCATTCAAGTCAATGGGTTCGCAAAAAAACGGAACACATACGGAAATGCATCCGTATGTCTTCCGTTTCCGTTCTGTTTTTTGCGGAACCATCTATTGAAAACGTTATGCCCAGCCCAATTTTATCTATGTAATTACTGTATACTGTATATGCCATACGGAAAAACGGAACAGAAACGGAAACACAACGGAAACAAAAAACAGAACAATGGATCCATGAAAAACGGACTGCAAAACACTTAAAAAGCCATACGGTCGTGTGCAGGAGGCCTTAGCCTCATTCACAAGTCAGTGTTTTGGTCAGTGATTTCCATCAGTGATTATGAGCCAAATCCACAGCCTCCACAGACATAAGGTATAAGGGAAAGATCTGCACCTGTTCTGTGTTCACAGCTGCACCTGGTTTTGGCTCAAAATCACTGATGGAAATTACTGACTTAGGTCTCCTGCACACGACCGTATAGCTTTTTCAGTGTTTTGCGGTCCGTTTTTCACGGATCCGTTGTTCCGTTTTTTGTTTCCGTTGTGTTTCCGTTTCTGTTCCGTTTTTCCGTTCCTTTTTTCCGTATGGCATATACAGTATACAGTAATTACATAGATAAAATTGGGCTGGGCATAACATTTTCAATTAATGGTTCCGCAAAAAACGGAACGGAAACGGAAGACATACGGATGCATTTCCGTATGTGTTCAGTTTTTTTGCGGACCCATTGACTTGAATGGAGCCACGGAACGTGATTTGCGAGCAATAATAGGACATGTTCTATCTTTAAACGGAACGGAAATACGGAAATACGGAAACGGAATGCATACGGAGTACATTACGTTTTTTTTTGCGGAAACATTGAAATGAATGGTTCCGTATACGCACCGTATACGGAACGCAAAAAACGGCCAGTAAACGGGGGAAAAAAACGGTTGTGTGCAGGAGGCCTAAGGCTGCATTCACATGTCTGTGGAACATAGACCGTGAGATACCGGACTGGCATCCTGCTTAGTGCAGGAGCACATAGCGTCATTGGTTGCTGTGACGCCGTGCGCTTCCTGCTACCGCTTCCTGTACAGTGATACACTCGTATAGATCATATGAGTGTATTACTGTACTGCGGCTGCAGCAGGAAGCGCACAGCGTCATAGCAACCAATGACGCCGTGCGCTCCTGCACTAACTAAGCAGGATGCCAGTCCGGTATCCCAAGGTCCGTGTACCACGGATGTGTGAATGCAGCCTAAAATGTGTGAATGAGGCTTTAGACAATGTTGTCCTAGACCGGGCAGTCTAAACATGCGCCAGAGTTAGTGGTTCACAAGGTGTGATACATTTGTCGTATCTTGCTAAAATTTTGATACTTGTGTTTAACTTTCCCTCTGCATATTGGTTGGCTTACTTTGCACCAAATTTTGACACAATTTTAGTGTACGTTCTAGCATTATAAACTGCGCCTGGTTTTGCAATCTAATGTCAATATTTCCTTTACGTCACAACTCCTTGTCTGTACAGTGGTGATTCAAAGTTTGTGAATCCTTCATAAATTTTCCCCGAAAATAAGCCCTACCCGATAATAATCCCTAGCACTATTTTGCAGGGTTTTTGGAGTAGGCTTAAAATATAAGCCCTACTCCAAAAATAAGCCCTAGATACAGCCGTATTTTATTTTATATAAAGGGAAGGTGGGGGAAATGTGCGGGCTGCAGCAGCTCAGGAGTGCTCACTAATGGCTTCTGAGCTGCCATGAAACTGTGGGCGGGCGGGCGGCACAGGCTTCAGTGAATTAGCCTTTAGTGAAGCCGCCAGCCCACGCATACATCGCGGCACTAAGCAGCACCTGACGGGCGGGTTGGTGGCTTTGATAAATGCTAAATTATGCCGGCAGCCTGCGCTTCCCTTCACTTTCATGTTGGGTGGGCTGGTGGCTTCTCTGTATGCTCTGTACTGCCACCAGCCCGCACGTTCTTACTTACATGAAGGAGGTAGCAGGAGGATCTCCTTCTCCTGTCTGCTGCCTGGAGGAGCTCCCTACATCTCTCCCGTGCCGTATCTGCTCTCCCTGGTACCGTAGATTGCTGCCTAGGTCCCTTGAGTAAGGACAGCTTAGGGGCAATATACGGTACCAGAATGAAAAATGTGTGGCAAAGATGACTATAACCCCCCTCATCCATAGGAATGCACCCATGTACTGCAGTGTAGTCATATTTAATATAAACACTGTCCAGGGACTGTTCTGTAAGTGGCATGCGTCTTTATAAAATATGTTCATGGAGCAAAAATAATAAATAAGCCCAACCCCAATAATGAGCCCTAACCCTTTTTTCGGAGAGAAAAATTATATAAGACCCTGTCTTATTTTCGGAGAAACACAGTACATGTCCTATAAGTAGATAAAGATAACTAAATGATTAAAAAAATATAAGACTTTCCCGCACTGCTGTAGCTGGCCATACACAAGACAAAAATTGGCAGGATTGGCTAATTTTGGCCAACTGTTGCTTGAAAAACTAGCACGAACGATTATTTGTGTCAGTTGACACAGGCATTAATGGCATGATTTGCCAAATTTGCATGATCATGTGTCATTGTGCCAAGGATCAGAGAGCCTGTTTTATTTTTTTTTTAAACTGCCTCCCTGGTTGACCAGTTTAGTCTGGCATGTTGCTGGTGGGATCATTAATACAAATGATCTTGCAAAGGACTGATCAGCCACAATGCGGCTGATCGTTCTCTCAAACATATGGTTGAAAAAAAGCATGTGGTGTCAGACACGTATTCTAGATGCAGATACAATTCAATTTGCTGGGGACAACAAGGACCCACCTAGCCCATGGACCAGGACATGCTCAGACTGGCCCACAGGGGTACAGGTGAATCCCCTGGTGGGCCCCTGAGCAAGGTGGGCCTCTTGTCTTCTACCCCCTGCTCAAGTGGCACATAACACAGTAGACTTACTGCACTCTATATAGATAGGCAGTGTACACCAGCACTTCAACCAGCCTAAGTTCACATAAAAAACAGGGTTGAATATTTAAGAAACTGCCCAGTTTATTATTATAGACATGTTCATGTGGCTGAGATGACTGATAGGTACAGGCAGGAAAGCCAAAGTCCTTCAATCCCAGGGACCTGCCTTCTCAAGGACCCCATAATCAATCATCTTGTAGCGTCTTGCTGCTGACTGCTGCTGTGTGAGTATGTAATATTTGGATGTATCCGTATGGCGGGCAACCAAAATACATTTTACTGGTGGGCCCTAGATGACCCAGTCCGACACTGGACCAGGTATGAACCGGTATACCCATAGTCCCTAGCTGTTCTAAATAGAAAACTAAACATGACATCTCTATACAAACCCAAACTAATTTACAGTTTTATTTCTATAGAGTAACATCACAGACAATGGGAAGAGTTGAGGCAGGCCGAATGTATAATTCTACATAATAATGGGGAATTGGTGGAGTAAAGAGTTTAGTTCACCTTGGCAATGAAATATATCATTTTATGTTGGGAAAAGTTGGGAGAAAAAATTCAAAAAGTGGTCATTTACGAAGGTTAGCACATCCAAATATTAAAAGATCTTAATGCCAACATGGAGTAAGCGAGTAGGAATATTGGACACATTTATGAATGATGGTAATATACTCTTCAAATTCTATTATTATATTCAGAAATCCATCAAGAAGCCCCCAAAATGTCATGGAAATAAAACATAGGGAACAAATTTTTAGATTGTTCAAATATTTTACTATTACCTAGACATTGCATCTTCCAAGTTTGAAGACAGTGCTGTCTACATCTGATTGTGGTACAGTCATTCATTCACTTCAGCACATTCAATCCATCAGCTTTTCAAACAATTGCCAGGGGCTACAACAATTGCTGTTTGTGTTCGGGAAACACTGATTAATGAATGCAACAATTCTCAAATTTATCAATGTTACAGTAGCAATTTACTCCATACAAGAAATGCATTGCAAATATATTTTATATATATCTCACAACAAATGGCATTGCCAAAATTAATCCAACTGCCCCTAAATTCTTGATAATGATATTGAAATAGTACTTATGGCATAAAATGAAGTTTGCAACTGGCATGAATGTAAAATAGCGTGAATAGTCATAAATCACAAAGTCAAACCATTATGATTCATTAGAGAAAGGAAGAATAGACATAAAATGTGCCATCCCACAGCTGCTTTGCCATTAGTCTCGTAACATATTTAATATATATATATATATTCATTCCTTCTGGTATGTTTCCTGTATCACTGAGAAATAGTCAATGTAAAACGTATAAAACCAAATAAAGTCCGAACTTTACAGATAAAATCTACAACAAGCTACAAAAGTCTAGGTAAGGAGCATGAGATCACTTGAGATTATATATAAAAATTCCATAATGGAGAACATGGTCATCAAAGGTTCCTAACTGCCTTCAAACAAAATCAGATGAAAGTCCCAAAAAGCAGGTCTGTTAATAATATACATATGTAATCCCATAGAATAGCAGATAAGTGTGTAATCTGTGGGGTCCAACTGCTGGGATGTCCACAGATGATGATGAGAATTGGGGCCTTGTAGTTGAATGGGGCAGTAGTTCAATATGTGCCCTGATGCTAAATTCATCTCTATGAGACCGTCAGAGAAGGCTGAGAGTTGTACTTGGCTATCTCCAGCAGGTTCATAGAGATAAATGGAGCTGTAGAGCCACTCCATTCATACAGGAGGATCCCTACTATTTTTTGCACACACCTCCTCTACAAAGCTATGTGTCTCCATGGTTACAGTCTAGTCTGATCCAGCAGCCATGTTCTCTTATGCTTCTTGCTATCTTACATTCAGTGCGTTAGATGAACTGATGGAAGGTACTATACATACATAGAACTACAAGTAACATCACACTGCTTAATGCACAAAGACATAAGTAAATGGTGAATTCATAGGAAAAAAATAAACTGCATGGTTGTTATACTTATTATAAGAAAAAGTAGAAGCTCTTTGCGCATATTATTGATCAAAAATAAATGTTGGGCCCATCTACCGGCGACAAGGTGGCTTCTAACAGACGGGACCTACTCTAACACATGCCTCTCCTGGGCTTTTGGCCTATAATTGAGCAAAGTAGGATCCAGCTATGTAATACTACTGATTAAAAGCACCAGGTAGATGGGCGGGGGTGCACGGTTCACAGGGGACGCCACTACCCAATGATATACACCAAAAAATACTTTGCACACAAATTGTAGGCTGTAGTCTCAGGAGAGGCATGTGTTAGAGTAGGTCCCATCTGTTTGAAGCCACCTTGTCGCTAGTAGATGGGCCCGACATATTTTTGATCAATAATATGTACAAAGAGCTTCTACTTTTTCTTACAGTAAGTATAGCAACCATGCAGTTTTCTTTTTTTCCCATGAATTCATTGTTTACTTATGTCTTTGTGCATTAAGCAGTGTGCTGTTACTTGTTGTTCCATGTATGTATTGTATTTTAGCCAAGGTAGTGTGCACCTGCACCTTATCTATATGCATTATGGATGTGCTGGTTTAATATTCCTTTTTTTTTATGGAAGGTACTGTGGCTGCAGGATCTGACTACACAAGGTTTGTTTGTAGTCTGTTACCATGGAGACACATAGGGGGGAATGTATAATTTGTGGTGGTTCTGGTGTCGGTTTTAAAGAGGACTTGTCACCTCTCTTGACTAGTCTGTTTTACTAGCTACCTGCTTGCTCCATGTAATACCAACTCTGAAGCATATATTGTTATGATTCTATGTTGTGCTGTACACTTATTACTGCAATTAGTTTCTGGATAAAGGTACAGTTGGGTGGTACCCGTTGGGGGGGTCTCCCTGCACAGTCTGGTTCTGGCAGCACTGATTGGACAATGCCAGACTGTGCAGGGACACACCCTCAACTAATAACTCCCATCTGGACCTTTATCCATAAACTTCCAGCAAGAATAGAAGAAGAATGACAAAATATAGAGTCCTAAAAATAAATGTTCCAGAATTGCAATTTCATATGGAATAGAATTATTTACTAAAAGTCTGTCTTTGCTTTGTGAGGTTGCTCCAAATTGTCAAATGGGGCCCATTAATAATATATGTGGCACGCATGCAATATGGTGTATGCTTATGTTTGTAAAAGTACACCAGGGGACTTCTGAGGGTGGAGATGCTACATATAAAAAAGTCACACATCATTAATGAGACTTAAAGAGGTTGTATCATCTCAGACAATGCTAGGATATGCCCCCATTGTCTTATGGGTGCGGGTCCCAGCGGTATATCGGGAACGAAGCCCCGCAAAGTGGTAGCTGAAGGACTCTGGTCCGACCACCACCAAGCGCTCTCCCCATAGAAGTGAATGGGAGCGCACCGCGCATGACCGGCGACCGCTCCCATTCACTTCTATGGGCCCGACGGAAATAGCCGAGCCAGTGCTTGGCTATTTTCGGCGTCCCTATAGAAAATGAATGAAGGGTGTCTGCGCATGCGCAGTGCGCCATCCACCACTTTCGGGACTCCGTTCTCGATATAGGTGTGGGTCCCAGCGGTGGGACCCGCACCTATAAGATAATGGGGGCATATCCAGCGATATGCCTCCATTGTCTGAGATGAGAAAACCCTTTTAAAGGTGTGCTAATCTGAAATCTTGACCTACTTTTCACTCCACTTCTAGTGGCGAGGATTAGAGATGGTACATCCGAAGCCGATTTGCTAAAAACTTTGTTGCAATACTGTACGGAGTTCCCGCTCCATACAGTATTAGAATGTATTGTCTCCAATGAGCCAAAGTTATTACTTCGCGAAGTCTCGCGAGACTTTGTGTAACAACTTCGGGAATTAATTATTACTGTAAGAAACTTTATAACCGAACTCAGATTCTGTTCCAAGGTACCACTCAGAACCGAACCCGAGTTCGGATGCATCCGGATGTATTAAATGAAACGGAGGCGTCTTATTCAGGTTTTGAGATCCTGTGCCAGATCTCAAAACTGAATCAAAAAGGTTGATGTGAAAAAAGCCTAAAATCTACGGCAGCCTCCTAGCTCCTAGCAGTCATTATTCACATGAGAAAACTGGCAAGAATGCAGATGAAATTGCCAGGCCTGCTGCCCCACCCCTCCCACCCTCGTCATGACCCCTTTTCTTGCCACTTCTGAAAGGTGGTGGAAGGGGGAAAAGTTAAAAAAATTTACATTTTGCGCAAAATTTTGGACTTTTGTACTCCACAATGGTTGCATAAAGACCATAATAAATGGCTGCTATATTCTGCACATTATTTTTTTAAATATTTTTTTAGATTCCCTGGAGTAAAAAAAATGGTTACAAATGTAGACATACTCTTTTCTTGCCACTTGCGGCCCTCCAGCTGTTGTAAAACTACAACTCCTATCATGCCCTGCTGTAGGCTGGTAGCTCAAAGCTGTCTGGGCATGCTCGGAGATGTAGTTTTGCAACAGCGAGAGGGCCGCAGGTTGGGCATCCCTGCTCTAAGCCATCTCTTTAAGCCAAATTACCATGTTTTGAAGGAAGCCACTGCCCACAAAGTAAATTTCCCCTCAAAATCTGACTGCATGTAAACATCTTGTAGCGCCAGCTATTTAAAACATAATAGGATCCCATCATTCAATATGCCTCAGCTAATCCTGAAACTTTGACAAAAGATCTAACGGTAATTCCTGCTCACAACATCCCAGCCGAGCAGAACAGCTCGGTCAATGAACCTGTGCGGTATCTTTAAAATGCAAATATTGATGCATTGTTCTACTAGGTCTTATTTATCATAGAGAAGCAGATTTATATGACATCCTCTATATGCAATTGTAACCACAATTTACCATGTCAAACGTACTTGACTAAACAAAATGCCACTAAGTAGGCCATTCAAATCTGTTACTATAATACAACTGTAAAATTATGCAGGTAAAGATTTCTTTATGCCACCAGAGCACAGCTACATTTTGCTATGTATTTTTATTTTTATTTTTTGCCAAACATTTGTTTTCAAACTATATTGTTTTCTCAGCGCATCTGAATCAGCAGTATTTAAATGCCCAGTATATCAGAACAGATACGCACACAACAAATACAGCAGGTGTTTAATTGTGGTTTAGGATCCACATTGTTCACATTTTATAATCACAATTAAAATCAAACAATAACACCAAAGGAATTTCAGTACATGGCAATAATATTTAGCCATATAGTGGAATTGATAAGGATCCAAATATTTCCCTGCCTATTGTGGTAACCCTGTGGTGACTGATTGCTGCTATGCAGTCGGCGAGCAACTAAGAAATGCTTAATTTTTTTATTTTATTTTTTCTTAAATTATCAATTTGTTTCATGGATATGAGAACAATGTAAACCCCAAGGAGAGAGCCATAGTTAGTGTGGTATTAAAACAGTTATATAACTAATAAAAACACTAAATCAACTTAGATATGCAGCAGTGTGTCATTTTCATTTTAATAAAAAGGGACATTATTCTCCTCTCGAAATTATAAAATTGTGTTTTTTAACTCTGTGCCAGGACAATCTGGAAGTGAAAAGTAATAAATCCACGGCTTCTAAAATTGCTGTTTGAGCCATTTCACTAATCTCCAGAAAGGTAAAAAGTAACAATGGAAACGCTTGCCAATATCAGTATTCTGCATTAGAGAATTTAAACAATTCAGCTGCTTCATGTTCTCGCTTCCTATTTTCAGCTGGGATGTGCATTCACTCATTTGCCTCGTTGGGTACATACTGTACATAATGAAATAGATACAGTAAGACTGGATAAGCAGATCAAAATGTTGCTATTAAGTAGAATAAGTCATTTGTCTCATAGATTATTATGAAAAAGCGGTGGCTTCAATTGTAGGGGAATCAAACTGGAAGAGACCGAAATGCAGAATTTTTTTTTTACTATTGAAAGCATAGCTGACCTGAATACTAAAAAAATAAAAAATAAAAGCCCATAGGAATAAATAGGCTGTCTCCTCATTTAATAGAAGAGACTTCTGTATTTGGGGCCACAATCAATTAGATGGAGCACAGAATAGCGACGACTAACATTTTCCTCATTTTAGAGGACCCAGCACATCCATGCATTATTAGACAGCCCATTGATTTCAACTGGCAATGTGTAGCGTCTAATTTCCCGTATGGTGGCACTGCAGGGGTATCCAACAATTGCCGCCAGCTTCTGTCAAAGATTACAGCTGATTGTTGGGGTTCCAGAAAGATATTTCCCTTCAGTACAGTTTTCTCATAGAAAAATGGGTTGTTGTACATTGCTACATGTGAGTGTAACAATGTTATTGGATAATGTTTCCTTTTTAGAACACTGATAAATTTGATATCAATTTCCATCTATTGTTTTTCGTTTTGTTTTTCACTGTGGATGTTTCGGCTATGCCATAAAAGGGGCAAGAGACCTACAGTATCTCACAAAAGTGAATACACACCTCACATTTTTGTAAATATTTTATTCTATATTTTCATCGGACAACACTGAAGATCCTACACTTTGATACAATGTAAAGTAATCAGTGTACATCTTGTATAACAGTGTAAATTTGGTGTGCCCTCAAAATAACAACACGCAGACAATAATGTCTTGACTGCTGGCAACAAAAGTGGGTATACCCCTAAGTGAAAATGGCCAAATTGCGCCAAATTAGCAATTTTCTCTCCCCAGTGTCATGTGACTCATTAGTGTTACAAGGTCTCAGGTGTGAATGGGGAGCAAGTGTGTTAAATTTTCACTTAGGGGTATACTAACTTTTGTTGCCAGCGGTTTAGATATTAAGTATATTATAGATTGAAGACAGGCACTCTACACCTGAAACAATTCAGAGAAAGTATATCCTAAAATATATATTTTTAATATTGTACATCCACATTAATTTTTATATATGTATGTATGTTCCTAGGGTTGAGCGAACCCGAACTATAAAGTTCGGGTTCGTACCGAACTTTAGGATTTTTGGACCCCGGACCCGAACCCAAACTTTTCAGTAAATGGGTTTGGTGTTCGGCGAGCTAATGGCGCTTTTTGAAAGGCTGCAGAGAAGCCAATCAACAAGCGTTTAACTCGGTGCCCTTAGAAGCCATCACAGCCATGCCTACTAATGGCATGGATGTGATTGGCCAGTGCAGCATGTGACCCAGCCTCTATATAAGCTGGAGTCACATAGCGCTGCACGTCACTCTGCTGTTACTAGTGTAGGGAGAGGATGCTGCTGCTGTGAGGGAGAGAATAGGAAAGAATCTTTAATAAGAAGTGCTTGTTAACTCAGCGATCTACATGGTGGGCCATTTATATGGATACACCTTAATAAAATGGGAATGGTTGGTGATATTAACTTCCTGTTTGTGGCACATTAGTATATGTGAGGGGGGAAACTTTTCAAGATGGGTGGTGACCATGGCGGCCATTTTGAAGTCGGCCATTTTGAATCCAACATTTGTTTTTTCAATAGGAAGAGGGTCATTTGACACATCAAACTTATTGGGAATTTCACAAGAAAAGCAATGGTGTGCTTGGTTTTAACGTAACTTTATTATTTCATGAGTTATTTACAAGTTTCTGACCACTTACAAAATGTGTTCAATGTGCTGCCCATTGTGTTGGATTGTCAATGCAACCCTTTTCTCCCACTCTTCACACACTGTTAGCAACACCGCAGGAGAAATGCTAGCACAGGCTTCCAGTATCCGTAGTTTCAGGTGCTGCACATCTCGTATCATCTGAAGGCAATCGTCTATGCTGTGAAAATAAGAGATGTGCAGCACCTGAAACTATGGATACTGGAAGCCTGTGCTAGCATTTCTCCTGCGGTGTTGCTATCAGTGTGTGAAGAGTAGGAGAAGAGGGTTGCATTGACAATCCAACACAATGGGTAGCACATTGAACACATTTTATAAGTGGTCAGAAACTTGTAAATAACTCATGAAATAATAAAGTTACGTTAAAACCAAGCACACCATTGTTTTTCTTGTTAAATTCCCAATAGGTTTGATGTGTCACATGACCCCCTTCCTATTGAAAAAACAAAAGTTGGATTCAAAATGGCCGACTTCAAAATGGCCACCATGGTCACCACCCATCTTGAAATGTTTCCCCCCTCACATATACTAATGTGCCACAAACAGGAAGTTAATATCACCAACCATTCCCATTTTATTAAGGTGTATCCATATAAATGGCCCACCCTGCACATAGATTTAGTTTTGTGGGTGCAGTGCACAATCTTTTTACCCTGCCCTGAGCCCAGAGACACAGAAAAAAAACTTTTATCCGTCTGTTAGTTAGGTGGTCGGCGGCGGCGGACATTTTATGCAAGCTCAGTGCACCAGCACAGTATATGTGCATTTGTGACATTCAAATCCAAGCTTGATATACTGCAATAATAATCTGGGTTTTAAAAAAAACACCCATTGCCTTTGTCAGTGTGAAATACAAGCTTGCAATACTTCAATAATTTTCTGGGTTTAAAAAATCACCTATTTTTTGCAAAACACTACATCTGGGGCCTTTGCAGCATTTGTCAGTGTGAAATCCAAGCTTGAAATACTGACAAAATTTTCTGGGTTTAAAAAACACCCATTTTGGGCAAAATACTTAATTTGCAGCCTTTGCTGCATCTGCCAGTGTGACAAACAAGCTAGAAATACTGCAATAATATTCTGGGTTTAAAAAAACACCCATTTTGGCAAAATACTTAATTTGCAGCCTTTGCTGCATATGTCAATGTGAGATACACATGTTAGATACTGCAGTTCTATTCTGTTATAAAAAAAAAACACCCATTTTGGGCAAAATACTTAATTTGCAGCCTTTGCTGCATCTGTCAGTGTGAGATACACGCATTAGATACTGGTGTTATATTCTGTTAATAAAAAACACCCATTTTAGTCAAAAAACTAAATTTGCAGCCTTTGCTGCATCTGTCAGTGTGAGATACACGCGTTAGATACTGGTGTTTTATTCTGTCATAAAAAAACACCCATTTTGGGGCAAATAGTAAATTTGCAGCCTTGGCTGCATCTGTCAGTGTGATATACAAGTTTGAAATACTGCAATAATATTCAGGGTTTTAAAAAACACCAATTTTTGGCAATACCCTACATCTGGGGCCTATGCTGCATTTGTTAGTGTGACATACAAGCTAGAAATACTGCAATGATATTCTGTTATTAAAAAAACACCCATTTTGGGCAAAATACTTAATTTGCAGCCTTTGCTGCATCTGTCAGTGTGAGATACAAGCTTGAAATACTGCAATAATATTCAGGGTTTAAAAAACACCCATTTTGGGCAATATCATACATCTGGTGCCTTTGCAGCATTTGTCAGTGTGAAATACAAGCTTGCATTACGTCAATAATTTAGCATCTGTCAGTGTGAGATACACGCGTTAGATACTGCTGTTCTATTCTGTTATTAAAAAAACACCCATTTTGGGCAAGATCCAAAATTTGCGGAGAATGAGGAGAGTTTCGAATAAGGGACCTGGCCCCGGTCGTAGTGCTGCTGGTGGAGCTCCTGTTGCAGGGAGAGGACGTGGTCGATCTTTGCCAGCTATATGCACAAGTGAAACACCTTCCTCAGGTGCGAGTAGGCGACAGAATCTTCAGCGTTATTTGGTCGGGCCTAATGCGGCTCTACGAATGGTGAGGCCAGAACAAGTACAGGCGATAGTAGATTGGGTTGCTGACAGTGCCTCCAGTTCCTTCACATTGTCTCCCACCCAGTCTCCTGCTGAAAGATCAGAGTTAGAAACGGCAGCCGATGTCCATCAGTCTTTCACCTCAACCCCTTGCAAATCAGCCAAGCAGTCTGAGCCCCAAGTCATGCAGTAGTCTCTTCTGCTTTTTGAGGACTCTGATAGCAGGGTTTCCCAGGGCCATCCTTATAGCCCTGCCCCAGAGCTGTAAGAGATTGAGTGCACCGATGCCCAACCACTTATGTTTCAAGATGAGTACATGGAGCACCGCAGCACATCTCGGATGATGACGAAACACAGGTGCCAACTGCTGTGGCTTTTGAAAGTGTGCAGACCGACAAGGAGGGCAGGTGTGAAGACTGGGTGGAAGATGATGTGGAGGACGATGAGGTCCTCAACCCCACATGGAATCAAGGTCATGTGAGTGACCTGTGTAGTTCGGAGGAAGAGGCAGTGGTCGCACAGAGCTACCAGCACAGCAGAAGAGGGAGCAGGGTGCAAAAGCGGAGCAGCCGTCACCTAGACAGTACGCCTGCTACTGCCCACCGCAGCAAGGGACCGAGCACACCAAAGCCAGCTCCAAAGAGTTCGCTGCCGTGGCAGTTCTTCAGACAAAGTGCTGACGACAAGACACGAGTGGTTTGCACACTGTGCAATCAGAGCCTGAAGCGAGGCATAAACGTTCTCAAAATGAGCACAACCTGCATGACCAGGCATCTAAGTGCAAAGCATGAGCTGCAGTAGAGTAGACACCTCAAAAACCAAGAAAGGTCTCTGGCTCCTCCTGCTTCCTCTTCTGCTGCAGTCTCAGCCTCTTCATCCACCTCTGGAGTGACAGTGCCACCTGCCACCTCACAAACAGAGGGTCTGCCAGCAACACCACCACCTGGGTAACCAAGCATCTCCACAATGTCCTACGGAAGCGTTCAGCTCTCCATCTCCCAAACACTGGAGCGGAAGAGGAAGTACCCCCCTACCCACCCGCGATCCCTGGCCCTGAATGCCAGCATTTCAAAATTACTGGCCTTTGAAATGCTTTCATTCCAGCTGGTGAAGACGGGGAGTATTAAAAGCCTTATGGCGGTGGCTGTCCCACAGTACGTCGTGCCCAGCTGACACTACTTTTCCAGGCGAGCTATACCTTCCCTGCACAACCAAGTGGGGGACAAAATCAGGTGTGCACTGTGCAACGCCATCTGTGGCAAGGTCCACCTAACTACGTATACGTGGACCAGTGAGCACGGTCAGGGACGTTATATCTCCCTAACAGCACACTGGGTAAATGCAGTGGCGGCTGGGCCTGAGGCGGATAGCAGTTTGGCGCATGTCCTTCCACCACGGAGGATTGCAGGGGGATTTTCTTTGCCTCCTGTTGCTTCCTCCTCCTACTCCGCTTGTTCATCCATCCTCTACCGCCTCCCCATCCGGTCAGCATAACACCTTCACCACCAACTTTAGCACAGCCAGGGGTAAACGACAGCAGGCAGTTTTAAAACGTATCTGTTTGGGAGACAAACCCCACACCGCGCAGGAGCTGTGGACGGGCATGGAACAACAGACCGATGAGTGGTTGGTGCCAGTGAGCCTCAAGCCCGGCCTGGTGGTGTGCGATAATGGGCGAAATCTCGTAGCAGCTCTGGGACTAGCCGGTTTGACGCACATCCCTTCCCTGGCGCATGTGCTGAATTTGGTGGTGCAGAGGTTCCTTAAAAATTACCCCGATATGTCAGAGCTGCTGCAGAAAGTGCTGGTCGTCTATGCACGATTTCGGCGTTCTCACCCTGCTGCTGCTCTCCTGTCAGCGCTGCAGCATAACTTCAGCCATCCCACTCACCGCCTCATATGCAACGTGCCTACAAGGTGGAACTCCACCTTGCACATGCTGGCCAGACTGTGCGAGCAGCAGCAGGCGATAGTGGAGTTTCAGCTGCAGCACGCACGGGTGAGTTGCTCTGCGGAACAGCACCACTTTACTACCAATGACTGGGCCTCCATTCGAGACCTGTGTTCCTTGTTGCGCTGCTTCGAGTACTCCACCAACATGGCCAGTGACGATAACGCCGTTCTCAGCGTTACTATCCCACTTCTATGCCTCCTTGAAAAAACGCTTCTGGCGATGTGGCACAGGAGGAGGAGGAGGCAGAGGGATAATTTCATCGGGTTTCCAGCCAGTCATTCACAAGTGGCTCCAAGGTGGGTTCCTGCACCCACAAACGCCAGGTACACAATTGTCCAGCCAGGGCACAGTTCTGGAGGATGACGAGGTGGAGGAGATGGAGGAGGAGGAATCGTGTTCACAGCAGGGTGGCACTTAAACCAGCTCATGGCCATCACTGGTGCGTAGCTGGGGGGATACAGAGGACAGACGATACACCTCCCACAGAGGACAGCTTTTCGTAGCCTCTGGGCAGCCTGGCACACATGAGCGATTACATGCTGCAGTGTCTCCGCAACGACCGCCGAGTTGCCCACATTCTAACTTGTGCTGACTACTGGGTGGCCACCCTGCTGGATCCCCGTTACAAGGACAACATACCGTCCTTAATTCCGTCACTGGAGCGTGATCGTTAAGATGCGCGAGTACAAACGAACGCTGGTAGACGCGCTGCTGGTGGCATTACCACCTGACACCAGGGGCACAGTAGAAGCAAAAGGCGAAGGCAGAGGAGGAGAAAGAGGTCACCAATGCAGCTGGGGCACCGCCAGCACCTCAGAAGACAGGGTTAGCATGGCTGAAATGTGGAAAAGGTTTTTCAACACGCCACAACAACCAGCACCACCAGCTGATATGGAACGTACTAACAGGAGGCAGCATTTCAGCAACATGGTGAGCAGTATGTGTGCACACGCCTACACGTACTGAATGATGGCTCTGCCCCCTATAACTTCTGGGTCTCCAAATTGGGCACATGGCCTGAGCTTGCCCTTTACGCCTTGGAGGTGCTGGCCTGCCCTGCAGCCAGTGTATTGTCTGAACGTGTGTTTAGCACGGCAGGGGGCGTTATCACAGACAAGCGCAGCCGCCTGTCCACAGCCAATGTGGACAAGCTCACGTTCATTAAAATGAACCAGGCATGGATCCCACAGGACTTGTCCGCACCTTGTGCAGAATAGACATGTACAGTTGCAAGAAAAAGTATGTGAACCCTTTGGAATGATATGGATCTCAGCGCAAATTGGTCATAAAATGTGATCTGATCTTCATCTAATTCACAACAATAGACAATCACAGTCTGCTTAAACTAATAACACACGCAGAATTAAATGTTACCATGTTTTTATTGAACACACCATGTAAACATTCACAGTGCAGGTGGAAAAAGTATGTGAACCCCTAGACTAATGACATCTCCAAGAGCTAATTGGAGTGAGGTGTCAGCCAACTGGAGTCCAATCAATGAGATGAGATTGGAGGTGTTGGTTACAGCTGCCCTGCCCTATAAAAAACACACACCAGTTCTGGGTTTGCTTTTCACGAAAATCATTGCCTGATGTGAATGATGCCTCGCACAAAAGAGCTCTCAGAAGACCTGCGATTAAAAATTGTTGACTTGCATAAAGCAGGAAAGGGTTATAAAAGTATCTCCAAAGGCCTTGCTGTTCATCAGTCCACGGTAAGACAAATTGTCTATAAATGGAGAAAGTTCAGCACTGCTGCTACTCTCCCTAGGAGTGCCTGTCCTGTAAAGAAGACTGCAAGAGCACAGACTGCTCAATGAGGTGAAGAAGAATCCTAGAGTGTCAACTAAAGACGTACAAAAGTCTCTGGCATATGCTAACATCCCTGTTAGCAAATATACGATACGTAAAACACTAAACAAGAATGGATTTCATGGGAGGATACAACAGAGGAAGCCACTGCTGTCCAAAAAAAAATTGCACCTGGATGTTCCACAGCAGTACTAGCAAAATATTCTGTGGACAGATGAAACCAAAGTTAAGTTGTTTGGAAGAAACACACAACACTATGTGTGGAGAAAAAGAGGCACAGCACACCAACATCAAAACCTCATCCCAACTGTGAAGTATGCTGGTGGGGGCATCATGGTTTGGGGCTGCTTTGCTGCGTCAGGGCCTGGACGGATTGCTATCGTCGAAGGAAAAATGAATTCCCAAGTTTATCAAGACATTTTGCAGGAGAACTTAAGGCCATCTGTCCATCAGCTGAAGCTCAACAGAAGATTGGTGTTGCAACAGGACAACGACCCAAACGATAGAAGTAAATCAACAACAGAATGGCTTAAACAGAAAAAAATACGCCTTCTGGAGGGCCCAGTCAGAGTCCTGACCTCAACCCGATTGAGATACTGTGGCATGACCTCAAGAAAGCGATTCACACAAGACATCTAAAGAATATTGCTGAACTGAAACAGTTCTGTAAAGAGGAATGGTCAAGAATTACTACTGACCATTGTGCACGTCTGATCTGCAACTACAGGAAATGTTTGGTTGAAGTTATTGCTGCCAAAGGAGGTTCGACCAGTTATTAAATCCAAGGGTTCACATACTTTTTCCACCTGCACTGTGAATGTTTACATGGTGTGTTAAATAAAAACATGGTAACATTTAATTCTTTGTGTGTTATAAGGCTCCATTCACACGTCCGTGGTGTGTTGTGGATCCGCAACACACCCGCCTGGCACCCCTATAGAAATGCCTATTCTTGTCCCCAGCTGCGGACAAGAATAGGACATGTTCTATCTTTTGCGGAGCTGCGGACCCAAAGATCGGGGCCGCGCTCCGCAATTGCGGATGCGGACAGCACACTGTGTGCTGTCCGCATCCATTCCGTCCCCATAGAGAATGAATGGGTCCGCACCCGTTCCCCAAATTTGCGGAAAAGATGCGGACCCATTTGCGGACGTGTGAATGGAGCCTTAGTTTAAGCAGACTGTGATTTTCTATTGTTGTGACTTAGATGAAGATCAGATCAAATTTTATGACCAATTTGTGCAGAAACCCATATCATTCCAAAGGGTTCACATACTTTTTCTTGCAACTGTATATGGTGACATTAAATTAGAGGACAATACCTTTAAAAATAACACATCTTAAAAATAATAACGCAATTTGTTTAACCCGCTAGATTGCTGTTTTTCTTATAGAAATAATGTCTCCTTTGGAAATAGTTAACTCTTAATGATACTTGTGAGACTGTTAGTTGATTCATCAGATTAGATACATTTAGGTGTTCATATTGTATCCATTATACTTTGCAACAATTGTTTCCATTATGCTTTGCAACACTCAGCCTTGTTAATAACGGTGCTTCACTCAACCTTGTTAATAACAGTGCTGTCTCTCAATGATCAATATTGAATACTTGCCGTCAGTCACTATCATCTGCCGACCGTGGCGTCCCACGTGGTGATCGTTAAACTGACCTTTATTTCCTCCTTCCTATAGCTGATTCAGCTGGTATTGCCTCTACTCCCGGCTGCATTCTCTGTGATCCCCGAAGTTGGTACCTGGTGTCCCACGTGACTTGGTCTGCTGATACTTGGCGTTCCACGTGTTCCAATGCACCGGTCTAGGACCTGTAAGACCTCTCAGTCAAATGGGGGATTCTGCGAGGAGGATTATCCATGAGGCGCTTCACATTATTTGATATAGAGATATTTTTCATATATCCTTGGATTTTAACAAATAGGTCTCAGGGGTTGCAGGTATATCTCTAAACGCCAGACGCATTTCGGAGTCTTGACCGATTCCTTCCTCAGTGGCTACCTGCACATGGATCCCCTGCCAACTTTTATAGTCCACCATATAGTCATTGTGAAAACCAAAAACTGGATTTCTTACTTTCCTTCCTTTTTTGGGGGTTCTTAATTACAACAAATCAATCATTTTTTGGTCCAACCCAGCAGTTGGACCACAACTGACTGGTCTCTTATCCTTTACCCTCTGGATAGGGGATACGTTTACAGCTGTCACGGAACCATGAACCAGACGTACAACAAGAGATAAGTGAAAATAAGAAGGCTTTATTGAAAATAAAGCTGTAAAGCAAAAGTCCAAACGGATGGTGAAACCGAGCAGAGTCTTTGCGAAGCCAGAGGTCAGGAACCAGAAGGGTAGTCAGACGAAGCCAGGAACAGGAACCAGCAGGGTAGTCAGACGAAGCCAGGATCAGGAACCAGCAGGGTAGTCAGACGAAGCCAGGATCAGGAACCAGAAGGGTAGTCAGACGAAGCCAGGATCAGGAACCAGAAGCAGCAGCAGTCTTAGAAGCATGTGAACACAAGAGGACCAAGCAAGGAACTGAAGCCACAGACCTCCTATATATATGAGCTAGGCATCCAGCTCCTCCCAGGGGAAGGAGGAGCCGCAGGGTGGAAGGCTACAAGAAACCCAGGAACCAAGATGGCCGCTAGCACATGTCAAACGAAGGAGAGCAGCAAGCAGGTAAGACCATGACAGTACCTCCCCCTCAAGGGCCCCTCCTCCGCGGAGCACAAAACGGTTTCTGAGGGAAGCGTGCGTGGAAGGCTCGGAGCAAGGCAGGAGCATGGACATCTGCGGAGGGAACCCAGGAACGCTCCTCTGGACCATAACCACGCCAATGGACCAAAAACTGCAACCGACCGCGGACCAGGCGTGAGTCCAGGATATTGCTCACCTCATATTCCTCACGATTGCCCACTTGGACCGGACGAGGCCGAGGAACCGAGGAAGTGAAACGATTACACACCAGTGGCTTCAACAGGGAGACATGAAACACGTTGGAGATCCGCATGCCAGGAGGAAGCGCAAGGGCATAGGCTACCGGGTTTACCCTGCGAAGCACTCGGAAGGGACCAACAAAGCGAGGCGCCAGCTTGGGAGTGGGCACTCGAAGGTTGAGGTTGCGGGTGGACAACCATACACGGTCTCCGACCTGGTAGGAAGGAGCAGGCGCTCGTCTGCGATCAGCCTGGAGTCTCTGGCGCTGCGCAGAGACCTCAAGGGACTTCTGGATCTGTACCCAAGAAGCACGTAGGACGGAAAGGTGATCCTCCACAGCCGGAATATCCTGGGGAGAGAATACCTCCGGTAACACGGCAGGTTGGAACCCATAATTGGCCATGAAGGGAGACGTCCCAGAGGAAGAGTTCACCGCCGTGTTCCTGGCAAACTCAGCCCAAGGCAGGAGGTCAACCCAATTGTCTTGGTGATCGGAGACATAGCAACGAAGGAAATGCTCCAAGGCCTGATTGGATCGTTCTGCGGCCCCATTGGACTGAGGGTGGTAGGCCGAGGAGAAGGAGAGATGAATCCCCAACTGGGAGCAAAAGGCGCGCCAGAACCTGGACACAAACTGACTCCCCCGATCCGACACAATCTCCTTAGGCAAACCGTGCAACCGGAGGACCTCCCTGGCAAAAATCGTGGCCAACTCTTGTGCAGAGGGTAACTTCTTGAGAGGAACTGTCATGGTCTTACCTTCTCAGGATCCATGGAGAACCCCTCAGCGGAAATGATGTAACCTAAGAAGGTTACCTGGGATCGGTGAAATTCGCATTTCTCAAGCTTACCGAACAGCTTGTTCTCTCGTAACCGTTGCAACACTCGTCTGACATCCAGAATGTGGGCCTCCATGGATTCAGAATATACCAAGATGTCATCCAAATAGACTACCACACACTGCTGCAACAGGTCACGGAAAACATTGTTGATGAATTCCTGAAAGACTGCGGGCGCATTGCACAACCCAAAGGGCATAACCAAGGATTCGTAATGACCGTTCCTGGTGTTAAACGCGGTCTTCCACTCATCGCCCGCCTTGATCCTTACCAGGTTATATGCCGCCCTCAGGTCGAGTTTGGTAAAGACCGTGGCCCCTTTAAGGCGATCGAACAGCTCGGAAATCAAGGGTATCGGGTAAGCGTTCTTGATCGTGATGCGATTGAGACCCCTGTAATCGATGCAAGGCCTCAACTCACCGCCCTTCTTTTTCACAAAGATAAATCCAGCCCCTGCCGGGGACGAAGATTTGCGAATGTGTCCGAGTGAAAGCGCCTCCCTCACGTACTCCTCCATGGCCTCATTCTCCGCTACCGACAGTGGATAGACTTTGCCACGAGGAGGAACGGCACCAGATTGTAACTCTATGGCACAATCATATGGGCGGTGCGGAGGTAGGGCAACCGCGCGCACCTTATCGAATACATCCCGGTACTCCTCATATTCAGGAGGCAACAGAGAGTCCGAGGAAGTACACAGCAACTTGACAGACTCATGGATGCAACTAGCCCCACACTGCGGTGACCACGAGAGGATCTCGACCGATCTCCAATCGAAAGTCGGATTATGCTTCTGGAGCCAGGGGTACCCCAAGACCACCGAGTAGTGTGGAGACGAAATAACCTGGAGGCAGACCGACTCTCTGTGAACGGCACCAATGGCTATCCCCACTGGAAGGGTCTCATGAGTCACGTGTGGTGGCAGAAGGGGTCTGCCGTCTATCGCCTCAAGAGCCAGTGGGGAACCTCGAGCCTGCAGAGGAATGGAATTGGCGGCAGCGAACACACTATCAATGAACAAACCACCAGCACCAGAGTCCACCAACGCCTGGGTCGTCACCGAGCCCCCGACCCAGGAGAGGACAACAGTGATCAGTGGTTTGTCAACACGGGAAACCGGGGACGAGGAGACTCCACCCAAGATCTGCCCCCGACAGGATCTCAGGGTACGAGCGTCTCCCGGACGGTTCGGACATGCCAACCGAAAATGCCCACCGAGACCACAGTACATGCATCGGCCCTCACGTCTCCGGAGTGCCCTCTCCCCCTCGGACAGGCGAGCAAACCCCAGCTGCATGGGTTCACCCCCAGACAAGTCATCCCCAGGAGGCGTGGGAGGAGAGGGAGGCACGGGTGGGACAGCAAACGTAGGCACCAATCTGTTAGAAGACCTCCGCAGGTTCTCCTTAAAGGAAGGTCTCTCCCTGAGTCTGGTGTCAATCAAAATCAGGAAAGAAATAAGAGACTCGAGCTCAACTGGTAGGTCCTTAGCTGCAACCTCATCCTTCAAGGCATCCGAGAGACCATGAGAGAAAGCAGCGACCAGAGCCTCATTATTCCAGCCCACCTCTGCTGCCAGGGTACGAAACTCAATGGCGTATTCAGCTACGGATCGTGAACCCTGTCTGATGGACATAAGGAGCTTCGCAGCAGAGGCAGCACGAGCCGGCACATCGAATACCTTCCGAAGAGAAGCAACAAAACCGGAAAACTCGGCAACCACCGGATTGTTGTTCTCCCATAAAGGGCTGGCCCAGGCCAAGGCCTTGTCCGAGAGCAGCGAGATCAAGAAGCCCACCTTTGATCTCTCAGTAGGAAAGGCATGTGGCAGCAACTCAAAATAAATGCCCACCTGGTTAAGGAAACCTCGGCACTGAGTTGGCTCTCCCCCAAAGCGCTGTGGAAGAGGGGCAGAACCGGTCATACCCCGAAACACCGCAGGCGCAACAACAGGTGTCGGGGTAGACTCTGGCGCAACAACCGGAGCGGCAGTAGGAGCGAGCCCAGGAGCGACAACCGACCCATCGGCAACGGGAGCGAAATGAGCCGTGCGTTCAAGCAGGGTTTGCAACGCCACAGCGAACCGACCCAACAGGTGATCCTGCTGATCAAGTCTGGCAACCAGCGTGGGTAGCGAGGATGGCCCTGTACCGTCAGAATTCATGGCTTGGTCCTAATGTCACGGAACCATGAACCAGACGTACAACAAGAGATAAGTGAAAATAAGAAGGCTTTATTGAAAATAAAGCTGTAAAGCAAAAGTCCAAACGGATGGTGAAACCGAGCAGAGTCTTTGCGAAGCCAGAGGTCAGGAACCAGAAGGGTAGTCAGACGAAGCCAGGAACAGGAACCAGCAGGGTAGTCAGACGAAGCCAGGATCAGGAACCAGCAGGGTAGTCAGACGAAGCCAGGATCAGGAACCAGAAGGGTAGTCAGACGAAGCCAGGATCAGGAACCAGAAGCAGCAGCAGTCTTAGAAGCATGTGAACACAAGAGGACCAAGCAAGGAACTGAAGCCACAGACCTCCTATATATATGAGCTAGGCATCCAGCTCCTCCCAGGGGAAGGAGGAGCCGCAGGGTGGAAGGCTACAAGAAACCCAGAAACCAAGATGGCCGCCAGCACATGTCAAACGAAGGAGAGCAGCAAGCAGGTAAGACCATGACAACAGCGTACCATGAACCCTATTATAAGTTCTCACAAGACATAAAAATTAATTGGATTATGTTCATATTAGGATTATATATTGTAATAGATATTAAAATTATTTTAAATGAATGCCGTAAAAATGAAACCCAAAAAAAAATCATGGTTTTGTTTTATCAATTTCACCTCAGAAAACTTTTTCCCCATTTTCCAATAAAATATATGGAAATGGTGCCATTAAAAAGAACTTGTCCCACAAAAAAAAGGGTGCCTATTTATGGGTTGGACTTGATGTTATTTTAACATTTGTATGTCATGAGTAAGATCTGTTGATCGAAACACATTGCCGTCCTGTAATATGCCACTGGGATGATTTTAACTGATATGGAATAAAGAGATTATGGTTTTATCTTCAAGTACTGCATAACTTCTTGTGGATTCATGTACGTTATGCCCTTCACAATGTAGTATTTACAGATGCCCAACTGGGCAATAGAACCTGTCTTGACCCAGGTACAAATTAATACTTCACTTTTATTATAATTCGCTAAAAATTGAACTGTACTGAGCATGTGTGCAATTATACTCTTTAATTGAAATAGGACAAGACCAAGAAATTATAAATTAAAAACACAATGCACCTCTACACTGTAAGTGGCAAGCAGTGCACAGTAAAAGTGTGAGAGATGTGCACTATCTCCCACCTTGTATAGTTATGCACAAATTGCTACTAGTAATTCTACCAAGAGTTGACACTACCACAGCACCAAGTGTGGCTCACTTGTAACAAGCAGTATGGTTGTAATGACAACTTAATAAACTAGTAGGGGAGTAGTGATTACTCCCTCTACATACAAAGGGCTTTGCTGATGGGAGGAAGCAGTAACGTTAGGAACAGTTACAGCCAACTCAGTGGCCAGCAGTAGTCGCCCTGTTGATTTAACAGTGAGACCGACACAACGCTATCAGTGTCTGGCCGCTAGGTGCTGATACAGTGGGGAGGCGCAGAGCAATTTAAAATCTACAGCTGTCCCCCGACATGTTTCGCCAGACTTCTGGCTTCTTCAGGGGCAATGGACAGCAATGAGTGGCCGCAGCCACCTGGAGGTTTAAATAGTGTATGTGTAGGTATTGACACAATGAACTGCCTATCCAGCGCGCCACTCGTGACCGGAGCGGGACCAATGGGAGCCGTGTACTAGAAATCAACCAGTGGAGAGCCTGCAGCATCACCTCACTGACATCGTCAGCGGTGACGTGTTACATCCACAGCGGCTGCGCAGAGGGCAAGAACAGTCCCATAGAGGCCGACGCCTACTTACGTCACCAAATGGCCTCGTCATCCACTACTACCATACTGGATGACCCGCGCATGCCCACAGGACTCCCCAGTAAGCAGCCGCTGCGCATGTACTGCGCATCTCGAAGTGCGCACGGACTTACACATCGGTGGATGGTAACCCGCCTGCGCAGGTGAATGATGCGCAGGAACTTAGGAGAAAATCCCTATCATGGAGGCAACCATAAGGCACTAAAATTTTGGGGTATTTGCAAAAAAAACCTGGGTGCCAGGAAAGGTGACCTGGATTCCATCCGTCTGTTTGACCAAAGCATTAACCATTTGTTTGTAATCCAATTTGTCCATCAGGACAACATTGACACCTTTGTCCAACTAGTGACAGGTGATTTAAAATCCTTGAGTACTCGAACAGCAATCACCCAGTCCAACCTTGACCTAGATGAGCGACGGGCTTTGGAGGAACTCAGCTTAAATGACGAACTAGTAATAAAGCCTTCGGACAAAGGTGGAAATGTTGTCCTGATGGACAAATTGGATTACAAACAAATGGTTAATGCTTTGGTCAAACAGACGGATACCTATCATAGATTGGATCATAATCCAACTGATAGGTTTTTAGGAGAACTTAAAATAATACTCTCTGTAGCAAAAGAGGCTAATCTGATTTCAAAAGAGGAATTTAGGTATCTCCTTAAGGTGCACCCTACTATTGCAACTATCTACGCTACCCCCAAGGTGCATAAACAGAGACGACCAGTACCAAGAAGACCCATTATATCCGGTAACAATAGCCTTACTGAGAACATCAGTGAATATGTCAACCTGTTTATAGCACCCTTTGTACCGAGTTTACCCTCTCATATTAAGGACACAAAGGATGTGGTCATCAGGCTCCAGGATATTCAGGTCTCCCCAGACACGAAACTAGCTAGTCTTGATGTTGAAGCATTATATACTAACATCAGACATGACCTAGGGATCCAGGCTGTTTCTTCTTACCTTTCCACTAAAAGTATTCAGTTTCACGCACACAATGAGTTTCTTTTGAACCTCCTTAACTTTCTACTCACACACAACTATTTCCTCTTTGACGGCCAATTCTATTTGCAAAAGGTTGGGACCGCAATGGGAAGTAAGTGTGCACCTAATTATGCAAATTTATTTTTAGGATGGTGGGAGGACACTATTGTTTTTACACCTGATTATCTCGAGTTCACTCAACACATACTTTTTTGGGGCAGGTACATTGATGATGTACTAATATTATGGGATGGCCCCACTGATAAGTTTCACAATTTTGTTTCAGCACTTAATCACAACACTATAGGTATGGTTTTAACTTCTGAGATAAACGACAGCACTATCACTTTTCTGGACCTCAGACTTACCCTGGACCCTGATGGCCACATCCAGTCCGAAATTCACCGCAAGCCCACTGCCACAAATAATTTGTTACAGTGGGGCAGCTATCATCCAAAACCGTTGAAGAAGGGTATTCCTGTGGGTCAATACATCAGGGCCCGCAGGAACTGCTCTGATGAGGCTGCCTTTACCAAAGAATGTAACATTCTATATGACCGTTTTCGAGCTAGGGGATATCCTAAAAAGGTTCTGCATAAGGCCTTTGCTAGGGCCAAGAACACTGATAGGGGTGAGCTGTTAAAGTCTGAACCTAAAGATCCTAAACCTAAATTGGTTAGGTGCATTGGCACCTATGACGCCCGGAATGATTACATCTTTCGTATACTTAAAAAGCACTGGCATGTTCTGTGGGCAGATAACGACCTAAGATCTGTTATCACACAGAATCCAAGCGTGACCTATCGTCGAGGTAGGAATTTGAAGGACCTTCTGGTCCATAGTTACCTTTCTCCCGCTCTGCCTAAAACTACCTGGCTAAAGTCTAATGTAGTGGGCACTTACCCTTGTGGGGACTGTGTCTTTTGTCCTCTTGTCCAAAAATGTCGATCCTTCACGAACCCTGTAGATAGCAAAGAATATCAGATAAGACAATTTATCAATTGCAAGACCAAGGGCATTGTTTATGCTATCCAATGTCCGTGTCCCAAGATTTATGTAGGAAAGACATCACAGGAGTTCAGGAGAAGGATTTGTCAGCACATTAGCAGTATTAACACCAAAGCAGATACTTCGGTCTCTAGGCATGTCAGAGCCTATCATGGAGGCAACCATAAGGCACTAAAATTTTGGGGTATTTGCAAAAAAACCCTGGGTGCCAGGAAAGGTGACCTGGATTCCATCCTCCTGCAGGAAGAAACCAGGTGGATTTATCGACTTGATAGTTTGAGTCCCAAAGGGCTCAATGAAGGATTTGCCTTCACTGCATTCCTTTGATGACAATAAAAATTTAAAAAAAAGGAGAATTTTTGAAATTTCCCGTTTGTGTTCTATCCCAACAAAAAAAATTTGGTTTATATAATAAAATTTTTTTGTATATCTGTATACTTGCCAATGTTTACGTTAGTGGTTTGATTCAAGCCCGGGATTTTTGTGGGTGCACCTCATCCACCTGAAAGGACAAGGTCTGTCCTAGGTTTTAAGTAGTAACTGCCCTATAATATAACATATTTACAGCTATTAGTGTAAAAGTCACATAATCAACCATTATGCAGCGCATGAGCTATAGATTAGGTTCTATGCCTTTATGACAGCTTCAGGCTGCTTGGTTGTGAATAGTGGCATAAATATACCCCTAACTGTATCATTATCAATAAGCCTTTTGGCTCTAGACGCTAACCTGATCCTGCTGTTCTAATATGATTGGATAGCAGCCACCTTTTGAGTGGCGATCGTCTAGTAGTGGACCCTGCCGTCTCCAGCAGTAATGGACACTGTCTGCTCACTTACTATGGGATTTTCTCCTAAGTTCCTGCGCATCATTCACCTGCGCAGGCGGGTTACCATCCACCGATGTGTAAGTCCGTGCGCACTTCGAGATGCGCAGTACATGCGCAGCGGCTGCTTACTGGGGAGTCCTGTGGGCATGCGCGGGTCATCCAGTATGGTAGTAGTGGATGACGAGGCCATTTGGTGACGTAAGTAGGCGTCGGCCTCTATGGGACTGTTCTTGCCCTCTGCACAGCCGCTGTGGATGTAACACGTCACCGCTGACGATGTCAGTGAGGTGATGCTGCAGGCTCTCCACTGGTTGATTTCTAGTACACGGCTCCCATTGGTCCCGCTCCGGTCACGAGCGGCGCGCTGGATAGGCAGTTCATTGTGTCAATACCTACACATACACTATTTAAACCTCCAGGTGGCTGCGGCCACTCATTGCTGTCCATTGCCCCTGAAGAAGCCAGAAGTCTGGCGAAACATGTCGGGGGACAGCTGTAGATTTTAAATTGCTCTGCGCCTCCCCACTGTATCAGCACCTAGCGGCCAGACACTGATAGCGTTGTGTCGGTCTCACTGTTAAATCAACAGGGCGACTACTGCTGGCCACTGAGTTGGCTGTAACGGTTCCTAACGTTACTGCTTCCTCCCATCAGCAAAGCCCTTTGTATGTAGAGGGAGTAATCACTACTCCCCTACTAGTTTATTAAGTTGTCATTACAACCATACTGCTTGTTACAAGTGAGCCACACTTGTGGTAGTGTCAACTCTTGGTAGAATTACTAGTAGCAATTTGTGCATAACTATACAAGGTGGGAGATAGTGCACATCTCTCACACTTTTACTGTGCACTGCTTGCCACTTACAGTGTAGAGGTGCATTGTGTTTTTAATTTATAATTTCTTGGTCTTGTCCTATTTCAATTAAATAGTATAATTGCACACATGCTCAGTACAGTTCAATTTTTAGCGAATTATAATAAAAGTGAAGTATTAATTTGTACCTGGGTCAAGACAGGTTCTATTGCCCAGTTGGGCATCTGTAAATAGTATAGTTAAATAACCTTACCCAGGTCTGTCCCAAATTAAAATAGAATACTTCACAATGTAGACAACATTCTATCTGAAAAAGGAGAGACTTGTCACAACCAGACAGCTGAGAAGCTCTGACAGGAGCCTTCCAGATCCTCCTCCTTGAGTTTCTTTGTTTTGGTTTCAGTTCCTCATCTCGTTAGTCTATCTCAGCTGTCATGCAGTTGGACTGATTGCTTCCCTTTAAGTTCCTCCCCATAATGCAGTAGTGTGCGGCTTATACAACTTCCTGGAGTGTGTGTGCATGCTGTTCCTATTTCCCAGTCTTCTGCAAGATAAGTGCTGTTCCTTTATTTGTGATTTTCTGTCTGCTGGATTTCAGGAGACCCTGACTCCCTCCGTGTCTGGTGTAGGGAGCTGGTGGTCGTGTCCCCTCACTATTGTAGGGTCTTCAGGTATTAGATAGCCGAGGTACGTGGATATGCGCCCATCCACCTTTGGGGTGTTCGCATAGGCTGAGCAGTCAGGGAGAGTGGCAGGTCTCATGCAGGGGTCTCCCTTTTGTTCCTTAGTTGTGGATCCAGTGAGTCATTGATTATATTGCATTGTCTTGTTTCCTGTACACCATCCGTGACAAGACTTCAGGAAATCAGCATTTTGCCCTTTCCCAAACACCAATGTACCCCTAAATGAAAATCTTGTAACTCACTCGTGTCTTGTGTGCAGTGCACTCCAAAAACAGATTTTTCTGTTCAGTATTTTGTTCTACCGTATAACCAGTCCTACAGTCCCGCAATGCCCCTCACTCTACCAGAAAACAAAGTACACTACATTAGGATAGAATAGTAGCTCAATTACTCGAGCACCAACCCTTCAACATACAAGTATTCATTTCACTGAATATGTGTTTCTTCTATGTGCACAGCTTCCAAAAAGTTATTCGAAAAAACGAAAACCTTGATTCTACTAAACAATTAAAATGACCAGGACAGATAGTTTTATATTAATGTATAAACCTGGTGGTATAATTATTTCTGTCAGAGTAATACATTATTGTATTTAAAACATCCGAAAACCCACTGAAACCAATTAAAAAGATGTGAAAACAGAAACATATTGTCACTAGGTGAACCGACTCAAATCTAAGATAGTATATAGTGAACTCCTAGGTGAACGTATGTAGATTTCGATATTGAGAAGTTGATAAACATATTTCCAGCTGGCATACAAATTTAAATCACTGTATTAGCTATACATACAAATATGAATTCTCTTAAGTATATAAATCCATAAAGTGTTTTCTACGTGAGGCTTTATTGTATGCTCTAAAAATTATTTACAGTTATACTACCAGACTGGACCTACATTGGAATTGTAGAAAATACATGGTGACTAGTCCATTGAGGTGTATCTTGTGTATAAATGTATGTAGTGTGAACTTGTATCTAGGCCCCCTTATGAAGCACTCTTACTAATGTGTTACAGCTGTTCTATCCAACACTATCATGCCAATTGAAGTAAAGAATTTGCCATTACCAGCTCACAGGCCCATATGGTCAGTAATGTGGCCATTGTTACCTTATTGTAGGAGCGCCTCCCCGACTACACTTATCGGCCAAACAAAGGGGCAGAAGCGACGCTTAGAGCATTTTGAATCTTCGGCTTTTATTGACTCTGCTCAGCTTTCTGAACATGTGGAGTAAGGATCTATAAAAAGTATATAAGATATATGCTCCACATGATCGGACAGTTAAGCCAAGGCAATAAAAGCAGAGCACACAAAGCATAATTTCTGCACCTTTGTGGGATTTTTTAGTTACCCTTTAAAACCTGATTTAGGGCTGGTCATACACACATAAGATGGTCGGTCCTGCTGAAATTGGCATGTTCCACCTACTTTTATTTAATGTGTATTGCCAACTTATAAGGCTTCTTTTACACTGGTGTTAGGCTTTTCAGGCAGGTTGTTCCAGCAGGGGAACAGCCTACCGGATCCATACTATCGTTTGCACATGTGTGCTGACGGAAGTCCACCCGGTCTCATTCACTATAATGAGGACCGGCTGCACGCTGCACACTGCAGTTTTTGTCCGGCCGCCTCTCGGCATGCCGTGCTGCAGCCAGATCTATGGCCGGTCCCCATTATAATGAATGGGGCCGGGCGGACTTCCGGCAGCACACGGTAGTACGGATCCGGCAGGCTGTTCTCCTGCCGAAACAGCCTCCCAGAAAAGCCTAACACCAGTGTGACAGTAGCCTTAGAAAAATATTTTTTTTTACATTATCTATTGATCTATTGTCACGGAACCATGAACCAGACGTACAACAAGAGATAAGTGAAAATAAGAAGGCTTTATTGAAAATAAAGCTGTAAAGCAAAAGTCCAAACGGATGGTGAAACCGAGCAGAGTCTTTGCGAAGCCAGAGGTCAGGAACCAGAAGGGTAGTCAGACGAAGCCAGGATCAGGAACCAGCAGGGTAGTCAGACGAAGCCAGGATCAGGAACCAGCAGGGTAGTCAGACGAAGCCAGGATCAGGAACCAGCAGGGTAGTCAGACGAAGCCAGGATCAGGAACCAGAAGCAGCAGCAGTCTTAGAAGCATGTGAACACAAGAGGACCAAGCAAGGAACTGAAGCCACAGACCTCCTATATATATGAGCTAGGCATCCAGCTCCTCCCAGGGGAAGGAGGAGCCGCAGGGTGGAAGGCTACAAGAAACCCAGAAACCAAGATGGCCGCCAGCACATGTCAAACGAAGGAGAGCAGCAAGCAGGTAAGACCATGACAGTACCTCCCCCTCAAGGGCCCCTCCTCCGCGGAGCACAAAACGGTTTCTGAGGGAAGCGTGCGTGGAAGGCTCGGAGCAAGGCAGGAGCATGGACATCTGCGGAGGGAACCCAGGAACGCTCCTCTGGACCATAACCACGCCAATGGACCAAAAACTGCAACCGACCACGGACCAGGCGTGAGTCCAGGATATTGCTCACCTCATATTCCTCACGATTGCCCACTTGGACCGGACGAGGCCGAGGAACCGAGGAAGTGAAACGATTACACACCAGTGGCTTCAACAGGGAGACATGAAACACGTTGGAGATCCGCATGCCAGGAGGAAGCGCAAGGGCATAGGCTACCGGGTTTACCCTGCGAAGCACTCGGAAGGGACCAACAAAGCGAGGCGCCAGCTTGGGAGTGGGCACTCGAAGGTTGAGGTTGCGGGTGGACAACCATACACGGTCTCCGACCTGGTAGGAAGGAGCAGGCGCTCGTCTGCGATCAGCCTGGAGTCTCTGGCGCTGCGCAGAGACCTCAAGGGACTTCTGGATCTGTACCCAAGAAGCACGTAGGACGGAAAGGTGATCCTCCACAGCCGGAATATCCTGGGGAGAGAATACCTCCGGTAACACGGCAGGTTGGAACCCATAATTGGCCATGAAGGGAGACGTCCCAGAGGAAGAGTTCACCGCCGTGTTCCTGGCAAACTCAGCCCAAGGCAGGAGGTCAACCCAATTGTCTTGGTGATCGGAGACATAGCAACGAAGGAATTGCTCCAAGGCCTGATTGGATCGTTCTGCGGCCCCATTGGACTGAGGGTGGTAGGCCGAGGAGAAGGAGAGATGAATCCCCAACTGGGAGCAAAAGGCGCGCCAGAACCTGGACACAAACTGACTCCCCCGATCCGACACAATCTCCTTAGGCAAACCGTGCAACCGGAAGACCTCCCTGGCAAAAATCGTGGCCAACTCTTGTGCAGAGGGTAACTTCTTGAGAGGAACACAGTGGCACATTTTGGAAAACCGATCCACAATCATGAGAATGACCGTATGGCCTCGGGATGCAGGGAGGTCCACAATGAAATCCATCCCCAGGTGTGACCATGGGCGCTATGGGTTGCAGAAGGCCCAACGGAAGGTGCCGAGGGGACTTACTCTGGGCACAAACGGAGCATGCCGCTACATATGCGGCGATGTCGGAACGTAGGAAAGGCCACCAGAACAGACGTGAAACAGCCCAGGACAGCTGATTCTTTCCAGGATGCCCCGCGGTCTTGGAGTTATGGTAGGTTCGCAACAACCGAGTGCGCAACTCCTCAGGCACAAAACATCTGCCGTTGGGTCTCCCAGAGGGAGCGCCAGATTGAGCCGCCAAAATCTGCTCACCCAGGGGAGAGGTCAGGCTGGTGCGAATGGCGGCCAGGATCTGATTCGGAGGTATGACCGAAGTCGGAATCGACTCCTCCCTGGACAGCTCGGAGTACTGCCGTGATAAGGCATCCGCCCTGATGTTCTTGGAACCGGGTAGGTAGGAGACCACGTAATTAAAACGTGACAAGAACAGAGCCCATCTGGCCTGACGTGGTGTCAATCTCTTGGCCTCAGAAAGGTAGGTCAGATTCTTGTGGTCCGTCAGGATGAGGACCGGAACCACCGAACCCTCGAGCAAGTGCCTCCATTCTTTAAGGGCCTGCACGATGGCCAATAACTCCCTGTCACCAATCTGATAGTTGCACTCCCCGGAAGACAGTTTCCGGGAGTAAAACCCACAAGGAAGCAGAGGACCCTCTGGTGTTCTACGCTGAGACAGAAGGGCGCCTACTCCCGTCTCAGACGCGTCCACCTCGAGGACAAAGGGCAACCCAGGGTTGGGATGCGACAGAATCGGAGCCGACACAAAGGCGGACTTTAGGGCCTCAAAAGCTCGGATGGCCTCGAGCGGCCAGACCTGGGAATTACTGCCCTTCCTGGTCAGATCCGTGAGAGGCTTGGCCAGCATGGAAAAGTCCCTGATGAACTTCCGATAATAATTGGCGAAGCCCAAAAAGCGCTGCAGGGAACGAAGACCACTGGGCTGGGGCCACTGTAAGACAGCCGAAACCTTCTCAGGATCCATGGAGAACCCCTCAGCGGAAATGATGTAACCTAAGAAGGTTACCTGGGATCGGTGAAATTCGCATTTCTCAAGCTTACCGAACAGCTTGTTCTCTCGTAACCGTTGCAACACTCGTCTGACATCCAGAATGTGGGCCTCCATGGATTCAGAATATACCAAGATGTCATCCAAATAGACTACCACACACTGCTGCAACAGGTCACGGAAAACATCGTTGATGAATTCCTGAAAGACTGCGGGCGCATTGCACAACCCAAAGGGCATAACCAAGGATTCGTAATGACCGGTCCTGGTGTTAAACGCGGTCTTCCACTCATCGCCCGCCTTGATCCTTACCAGGTTATATGCCGCCCTCAGGTCGAGTTTGGTAAAGACCGTGGCCCCTTTAAGGCGATCGAACAGCTCGGAAATCAAGGGTATCGGGTAAGCGTTCTTGATCGTGATGCGATTGAGACCCCTGTAATCGATGCAAGGCCTCAACTCACCGCCCTTCTTTTTCACAAAGAAAAATCCAGCCCCTGCCGGGGACGAAGATTTGCGAATGTGTCCGCGTGAAAGCGCCTCCCTCACGTACTCCTCCATGGCCTCATTCTCCGCTACCGACAGTGGATAGACTTTGCCACGAGGAGGAACGGCACCAGATTGTAACTCTATGGCACAATCGTATGGGCGGTGCGGAGGTAGGGCAACCGCGCGCACCTTATCGAATACATCCCGGTACTCCTCGTATTCAGGAGGCAACAGAGAGTCCGAGGAAGTACACAGCAACTTGACAGACCCATGGATGCAACTAGCCCCACACTGCGGTGACCACGAGAGGATCTCGACCGATCTCCAATCGAAAGTCGGATTATGCTTCTGGAGCTAGGGGTACCCCAAGACCACCGAGTAGTGTGGAGATGAAATAACCTGGAGGCAGACCGACTCTCTGTGAACGGCACCAATGGCTATCCCCACTGGAAGGGTCTCATGAGTCACGTGTGGCGGCAGAAGGGGTCTGCCGTCTATCGCCTCAAGAGCCAGTGGGGAACCTCGAGCCTGCAGAGGAATGGAATTGGCGGCAGCGAACACACTATCAATGAACAAACCACCAGCACCAGAGTCCACCAACGCCTGGGTCGTCACCGAGCCCCCGACCCAGGAGAGGACAACAGTGATCAATGGTTTGTCAACACGGGAAACCGGGGACGAGGAGACTCCACCCAAGATCTGCCCCCGACAGGATCTCAGGGTACGAGCGTTTCCCGGACGGTTCGGACATGCCAACCGAAAATGCCCACCGAGACCACAGTACATGCATCGGCCCTCGCGTCTCCGGAGTGCCCTCTCCCCCTCGGACAGGCGAGCAAACCCCAGCTGCATGGGTTCACCCCCAGACAAGTCATCCCCAGGAGGCGTGGGAGGAGAGGGAGGCACGGGTGGGACAGCAAACGTAGGCACCAATCTGTTAGAAGCCCTCCGCAGGTTCTCCTTAAAGGAAGGTCTCTCCCTGAGTCTGGTGTCAATCAAAATCAGGAAAGAAATAAGAGACTCGAGCTCAACTGGTAGGTCCTTAGCTGCAACCTCATCCTTCAAGGCATCCGAGAGACCATGAGAGAAAGCAGCGACCAGAGCCTCATTATTCCAGCCCACCTCTGCTGCCAGGGTACGAAACTCAATGGCGTATTCAGCTACGGATCGTGAACCCTGTCTGATGGACATAAGGAGCTTCGCAGCAGAGGCAGCACGAGCCGGCACATCGAATACCTTCCGAAGAGAAGCAACAAAACCGGAAAACTCGGCAACCACCGGATTGTTGTTCTCCCATAAAGGGCTGGCCCAGGCCAAGGCCTTGTCCGAGAGCAGCGAGATCAAGAAGCCCACCTTTGATCTCTCAGTAGGAAAGGCATGTGGCAGCAACTCGAAATAAATGCCCACCTGGTTAAGGAAACCTCGGCACTGAGTTGGCTCTCCCCCAAAGCGCTGTGGAAGAGGGGCAGAACCGGTCATACCCCGAAACACCGCAGGCGCAACAACAGGTGTCGGGGTAGACTCTGGCGCAACAACCGGAGCGGCAGTAGGAGCGAGCCCAGGAGCGACAACCGACCCATCGGCAACGGGAGCAAAATGAGCCGTGCGTTCAAGCAGGGTTTGCAACGCCACAGCGAACCGACCCAACAGGTGATCCTGCTGATCAAGTCTGGCAACCAGCGTGGGTAGCGAGGATGGCCCTGTACCGTCAGAATTCATGGCTTGGTCCTAATGTCACGGAACCATGAACCAGACGTACAACAAGAGATAAGTGAAAATAAGAAGGCTTTATTGAAAATAAAGCTGTAAAGCAAAAGTCCAAACGGATGGTGAAACCGAGCAGAGTCTTTGCGAAGCCAGAGGTCAGGAACCAGAAGGGTAGTCAGACGAAGCCAGGATCAGGAACCAGCAGGGTAGTCAGACGAAGCCAGGATCAGGAACCAGCAGGGTAGTCAGACGAAGCCAGGATCAGGAACCAGCAGGGTAGTCAGACGAAGCCAGGATCAGGAACCAGAAGCAGCAGCAGTCTTAGAAGCATGTGAACACAAGAGGACCAAGCAAGGAACTGAAGCCACAGACCTCCTATATATATGAGCTAGGCATCCAGCTCCTCCCAGGGGAAGGAGGAGCCGCAGGGTGGAAGGCTACAAGAAACCCAGAAACCAAGATGGCCGCCAGCACATGTCAAACGAAGGAGAGCAGCAAGCAGGTAAGACCATGACATCTATCTATATCTGTCAGTTTATCTGTCTATATCTATCAATCTATTTCTCATCTCTACCTTCCTATCTATCTATTTATCAGTCTGTCTATATCGATTGATCTTTTTATCTATCTACTGTATCTATTCATCAGTATGTCTGTATCTATCTTACATTTTACTCCTTACAAATAGCATTTGGTTTTATGAATAAAGTTCACATATACAGTATATATAAGAATACACTACAGGACTATTAACTGCATAGCATTGAGCATATGTTGCAATTTATGACCAATAGAATACATTAAATAGCTACAGGTAAGTGACTTTCAGTATGGCATATTCAAAGTATGCCACCAACCCAAGATGTCATCCAACATCAGTATTCAACTTCCATGATGAACTTGATGGTGAATGGTTGAAGATAAACAAACCCTATTTAAATAAATCCAGTGGGAAAGTCTTCCTAGAACATGTCTCCATACCCATGAAAATGACTACTTCCCTATCCCACTTGTCACAGCTTATATTTACTTATGACTTTGTGACTTTGTTACACATTTTAATAAATATATTATTCACTCTATCTTTCTTGTTTTTCCATCAAACCCAGTATACGCCCAGTATAAGCTATCAAAATGAAACACCCTTGCATGGTTGCTTGTGAATATTTGCACATTGTGTGCTAGAACAACATAACCTTAGGCAATGTAAAGCACATTAATATACACAACTGTCAGAGCTATAGCAACATATAGGTAGGATCACACATGCAATTTGTAGTATAGGTTGCAAACAATTTGCACTACAGAATCTTATGAATTACGGTGATTCATGCCAAATGCAAAAAATTACTAAACTGTAACAATATTTCATAGTGCATGTTAATATTCTATGAAGCAGGTCAAGTATATTAGTTAAAGGGAATTTCTCAGCTCCAAAACACCCCCCAAACTAGAGATGGGTATGTGGTGCTGAATCCGGTTATGTAATTTTTATCTTCATTCTCACTTGCATTCCAACACTGTGCTCTGATGAACCAGCAGTAAAATGCATTGAGAGGACTCCTCTTTGAGTCCTTTGCATTTTGTGCATGAGCTCTGGAGTCCTCTCAGTGCATTTTACAATGGCTTGTGAAATGCAAGTGAGTATGAAGATAAAAATTACACAACCGAACTCTGCCTCACTTATATTATATACTGCTTACTCTGGTTTGGGGGTATTCCGGAGGTGTATGGATTCTCCTTAAAGGGGTGATGCAGTCATATAAAACTCCATAGATATAATTATGTTTCCATAAACCAATTCACTTACAACTCCTCTTTCTGACCCCTAGTTATGTGACCACAACCATCCAGAGTACACACATGCAGCATGAAGCTCCATCTACTAATCTGATCATGTGACTTCCTCCGCCAGTAGCCCCGTCCCTTATATGGAGTGTTCTGTCTTCATACACGTTCACACAGTGTGCAGTCTGACATTCAGCATAAACCATTCCTGTCTTCCAAATAAGAGGACTGTTCTTTGTAGTCTAACTTGTTTATTGGTCAATAGGTTGTACTCTCTGTGCGATGCACGTGAGTGAGAGATTGTACAAGTGTGCGGTAAAACTACAAGAATACAAATAACATGTATAAGTATAACGTATAGAATAGCATGTACTGTAACATTTGCATAACACTGAAGCACATGGTAAAATGGCTGCCTAACATAGGACTACATGTCTAACTAACTGTAGTAACAACTCCCTGAGTAACAATTACAACTGACTGAACAGCACTGCATAACATAATATCCCTGAAACAAAGGTATATCTCTTACCAGATATGCTTTTAAAAGGACAGTGGAGTTTGAGAAGGAGTTATGCAGAAGGACAGCTCTGCTGATGTGTCCTGGTGACTGGAGACTTCTTTTTCCCAGGATGCTTTGCACTCGCACAATGCTTTGCACCACCTACAATTCAGCAGTCTTTGTAGCAGGAAAAACAAAGTATAATACAACTTAACACCGCTAGATGGTGCTATAACAACATTAAACACTTGAGAAATACCAAGACTCTGGCAGAATGAACTGGAATCATTTTTCATAACCCTGCTGGGCAGAACACTCCCCGTCTGGCGTCAATAGACGCCACTACTGAATCCTTCTTTCTAAGCAACCGATTTTGGCCAATGATGGGATCAAGCTTCTTCAAAGCGCTATCCTTGGAGACTGTTTGGCCTTTGCTGAAGTAGTCTATTTCTTTAGCATAACATTCGTGTTCTATCATGCAAATTATTATGTTCTTGGACCTTTCCATATTGGGAGTGTTAAAGGCGTGTTTGCAGTAATGTCAACATTTGCAGGGCTTCTGGCTCACGGGTAATATCGACTTGTAAGACTGAGCTATATGAACTACACAGGCTATAGCACAAACAAGCAACATCCAGGTGGAGAACCTGTTGAAACGATGGGATTTGAGTTGGTGGTCCGAAGTCACTGTACATAGAACAGATACTTCAGGTCGGATTTCTTTATCGGCATTTGGGTCTACCAATTCAAACGTGTTGGATCCAATGCTGCAAGACATTGAACGGGACAGGAATGCAGGACCATGTTGTGTCCTTAAGGTGGCTTGGTGAGATGGATCTAGTCACGTGGTCCACAGGATTATGCTGTGTAGTCACCTAGTGCCACTGTTAAAGAAAATTGGATCTTCTGATCCTTAGCACCCGATTGTTGACATAAACGTAAAAAGTGTCTGGTTTTGTTGCAAATATATCCTAGGACTAAAACAGTAGTGATACACCGGCGCTTGCACTGAGTTTAACTGACGCAGCGGTACCGCAATGGTATCGCCACCGTTGGATATCAAATAAATGATGTGTGCAATATATATATAGGTACTGCGCGACTTGTACTCCCTATTGCTTTCTCAATCAGAATGGCACCATGAAGATACGCAGTGGTTATAACAGGGACTTACAGTTTGGTTGTGATGTCTTAATCCTAGATGTTCCTCTGTATGAGCTGTTCTTCTGCGTCTTTCCGGTTCTCTTCTTTTTTCTTTTTGTTTTTGGTGCCGTTCGGGATGAGGAAAGGTTTGGGGAGCTGAGCCCTAATGGTAACAACTGTTTTTAATAAAATTGTTTCTTGAGCTTGCCCCGGCCGGTGGCACAGCTCGTGGTTTAAAAGAAGCCGCTTGTTTGCGCTCGCTCGGAGCGCTGCGTGACGTCACGGCAGTGGCTATGGTGGACCAGGAGGACCAAAGTTTTCTCCAACGCGTTTCGATTAGTTCGCTAATCTTCGTCATATCCTAGGACTACCTTGCTGTACGTGTAAAACTCGACTTCCTCGATTTCCAGGTTCATTCCTGTTGTTAGAAGTTCAGCCAACTCCACTGCAAGCACAGCAGAGCAGAGCTCCAGTCTAGGAATCGTGTGTTCGCAGAGTGGCGCCAGTTTGGTACGGCTCATGACAAATCCTATATGGCATTGTCAGACGTCTCTGTGGTGAAGTATCTTAACACCCTTTTACCTTGGATGGTAACAGGCGCTACAAATCCCAGCGGCTCATTTAAGCTTTTTATGGTGGACAGGACTCCTCTGCGTGTGTAGGGCTTTTCTTCCTTGCTGATTTTGGAGGGCAATGTGTCTGCCTTTAAATCACACAGCAAACCGAGTTTCCGCTGCATGGGAAGGGAGTCGGTGCTAAGATCCAAGTCCTTTAGATCACTTGAATGGTCTTGGGGTGAGAAGGCCTTCATTAACTCATGGCTGTTGGAGACAAAATCACAACCTCAAATTAGATAGAGCGAGCATTCCTTGGGCCCTTTCAGGAGACTGATTGCGGTCTCGTTTGTGGGTGTGGATTTCAAGCAGTTGTCCACATAGAAATCCTTTTCCATAAAGGACCTGACATCTGGCCCATACTTTGCTTTACCCTCTCGGGCTGAATGTCTGAGACTATAGAGAGCGACGGCAGGGGAAGGACTGTTTCCGAAGATGTGCACTCTGATTCGGTACTCTACAATGTCTTCATTGGGTTCGTTGTTGCGGTACCTGAAGTACCTCAAGTAGTTTCTGTGTTCTTCCTTGATGAGGAGGCAGTGGAACATCTGTTGTATGTCGGCCATAAATTCTACGGAATCTCTGCAGAAGCGGAGAAGTACCTCTAGAAGTCTGTTGTTTAGGTCTGGACCAGACAGTAAGACATCATTTAGCGAGACGCCTTCGCAACTGGCGCTCAAGTCTAATATTACTCATATCTGCTATGGTTTTTTAGGATGATGTACACCGAATATGGGTAAGTATCAACACTCCTCGGAGTCTTGGAGCGTGGGTGACGTGTTTTAGTGTTTCCATAGTCTAAGAGCCATAGTTTTTTCAGTTTTTGGGCGATTATCTTGGGTAGGGTATGATTTTTGCGAGATGAGATGACGGTTTGATTGTTACAATTTTGGCGTACATGCGACTTTTTGATCATTTTTATTACCTTTTTTGGGAAGTAATGTGAGCAAAATTACAATTTCATCATAGTTTTTTTTTTTTATGGCGTTCACCGTTCGGGTAAAGTAACATGACCGTTTTATAGATCAGGTCGTTACGGACGCGGCGATACCAAACATGTGTAGGGAATTTAATTTTTTTCATTTTTAATCAGTGATAAATGTGTTTTTTGATTTTTACTTTATTTTCACTTTTTTTTTCACTTTTTTTTTTCCCAGACCCACTTGGTTCTTGAAGATCCAGTGGGTCTGATGTCTGTATATTACAGTACAGTTCACTATATAGTGTTTTGTACTGTATTTTACTTACACTTTGTCTGAACAGATCTATGCCTTTAGCACAGATCTGTTCAGCACCATGGACAGCAGGATGCCTGAGAAGGCGTCCTGTTGCCATGGGAACCTTCCCCGTCTGCTCAGTAGTGGCCAGAACTGCGCAGACGGGGAAGGGTAAGGAGGGGGGCTGTCTGGGGGCTGTCTGGGGGCTCTCTCCATCGGGGAGCTGCAAAGGCACAGCAGCCCCCCGATGGGAGAGGGAGGGAGCTCCCTGAGCTGTTAACCTTTTCCATACAGCGGTCCGTACGGGTTAAACGGCTGACATCGCATCACAGATGTTAGCCGTTTATACCAGGGTGTCAGCAATGTGCTGACACCCTGGTATACCCACTGAACACCAACGATTATTCAAGAGGAGGCGGGCGGGGGATCGCGATCCCGCCTGGCGCACCGCCCGCCTCCCGCACCGCCCGCAACACCCCCCCTGCACCACCCGCCGCCATAATATCATTCAGGGGTGCAGGGGGGTGAAACATATATATTTTAGGAATACTAAAGTTTCTGATCCCCGCGGTCCAGAAACTGCAGAAAGCTCAGGTCTAAATTGGCCTGCGGTTTTCTGCGATCGCATACATGGGGGGTCACAGTACCCCCCGGCGCATTTGCCCCAAGTGCCTGCTCAATGATTTGAGCAGGCACGGGGTTCCAATCATCGCCTGCCGCGCGGCAGTGATCGAAAATACACAGGGCGTACATGTACGCCCTGTGTCCTTAAGTACCAGGACACAAGGGCGTACCTGTACGCCCTATGTCCTTAAGGGGTTAAAGAAACATTCCCACAAAAATGTTTATTCTCTGACCCATTAGTAAGGTACATGATGTGCATTTTAGTGAAGATAATCTTATTACCAGTGACTGTATTTGTAAGTTATCCACTCCCTTCCGATCCTCAGCTGTGTCATGTCACTGACACTCTGATTCTCTAACTGACACTTTTTATATGAACAGGAAGAGAAACTGACTTCCTGTCCACACTTGAGATGCTCTGTTAATTGGAGATTCTGAGTGAATCGGAGTGAATAACTCTAAAATACAATCACTGGTAAGCAGGGGGATGCTATCTCTCCTTGAGGAGAGAGCTCTTTAGTTGGCATGAGGAGACTTGTAGGCCATACATGCTCCTCTGGATTTCTCAGAAGAAAGGGAATGCAAATGAGCTCTTTAAGAAGCTCTACCTCTGATGCCACCAGATGTAAGGACTAGTAGTAGTGTTGATCGAGCACCAAAGTGCTCATGTACAGTCGTGGCCAAAAGTTTTGAGAATTACATAAATATTGGAAATTGGAACAGTTGCTGCTTAAGATTTTATAATAGCAATTTGCATATACTCCAGAATGTTATGAAGAGTGATCAGATGAATTGCATAGTCCTTCTTTGCCATGAAATCTAACTTAATCCCAAAAAAACCTTTCCACTGCATTTCATTGCTGTCATTAAAGGACCTGCTGAGATAATTTCAGTAATCGTCTTGTTAACTCAGGTGAGAATGTTGACGAGCACAAGGCTGGAGATCATTATGTCAGACTGATTTGGTAAAAATGGCAGACTTGACATGTTAAAAGGAGGGTGATGCTTGAAATCATTGTTCTTCCATTGTTAACCATGGTGACCTGCAAAGAAACGCGTGCAGCCATCATTGCGTTGCATAAAAATGGCTTCACAGGCAAGGATATTGTGGCTACTAAGATTGCACCTCAATCAACAATTTATAGGATCATCAAGAACTTCAAGGAAAGAGGTTCAATTCTTATTAAGAAGGCTTCAGGGCGTCCAAGAAAGTTCAGCAAGCGCCAGGATCGTCTCCTAAAGAGGATTCAGCTGCGGGATCGGAGTGCCACCAGTGCAGAGCTTGCTCAGGAATGGCAGCAGGCAGGTGTGAGCGCATCTGCACGCACAGTGAGGCGAAGACTTTTGGAAGATGGCCTGGTGTCAAGAAGGCCAGCAAAGAAGCACTTCCCTCCAAAAAAAACATCAGGGACAGATTGATCTTCTGCAGAAAGTATGGTGAATGGACTGCTGAGGACTGGGGCAAAGACATATTCTCCGATGAAGCCTCTTTCCGATTGTTTGGGGCATCTGAAAAAAGGCTTGTCCGGAGAAGAAAAGGTGAGCGCTACCATCAGTCCTGTGTCATGCCAATAGTAAAGCATCCTGAGACCATTCATGTGTGGGGTTTCTTCTCATCCAAGGGAGTGGGCTCACTCACAATTTTGCCCAAAAACACAGCCATGAATAAAGAATGGTACCAAAACACCCTCCAACAGCAACTTCTTCCAACAATCCAACAACAGTTTGGTGAAGAACAATGCATTTTCCAGCACGATGGAGCACCGTGCCATAAGGCAAAAGTGATAACTAAGTGGCTCGGGGACCAAAACATTGACATTTTGGGTCCATGGCCTGGAAACTCCCCAGATCTTAATCCCATTGAGAACTTGTGGTCAATCCTCAAGAGGCGGGTGGACAAACAAAAACCCACTAATTCTGACAAACTCCAAGAAGCGATTATGAAAGAATGGGTTGCTATCAGTCAGAAATTGGCCCAGAAGTTGATTGAGAGCATGCCCAGTCGAATTGTAGAGGTCCTGAAAAAGAAGGGCCAACTCTGCAAATACTGACTCTTTGCATAAATGTCATGTAATTGTCGATAAAAGCCTTTGAAACGTATGAAGTGCGTGTAATTATATTTCACTACATCACAGAAACAACTGAAACAAAGATCTAAAAGCAGTTTAGCAGCAAACTTTGGGAAAACTAATATTTGTGTCATTCTCAAAACTTTTGGACACGACTGTAGAAAACTTTGCGATGCTCGGGTGTTCTACCAAGCACCCGAGCACAATGGAAGTCAGTGGTAGAACCCCAGGCACCACCTGCTCCGACGAGGGGAGGGTGTCGGAACTCTGGTTCATCTTAGGAGTCCCTGCTCTGACTCCATATATAGCTATATCCACAAATGGAGTCAGTGCTTGGGGACACCCCAGTTTATTTAAATCTAATTTCTGAAAAGTTTCTGCTGCGATTTGAACTCCCTACATAGTACATTAGAGGCAAGTACCTAATCCACTCAGCTATAAGGCTGAAGGCTAAACCATGTCAGAAAAACCTCATAGTAGTTTCTGATGTAGTGCGTATTCCTATTCAGCAGAAGACTTATTTACTTATTTTATATTTCTGTGCAGGTAAACATGTAGCTCTATAGTGTAATGGGTAATGACCTTGCCTCTAATGTACAAGGTTGGTAGATTGAATCCCTGCAGAAACATTTACATATACAGTACAGACCAAAAGTTTGGACACACCTTCTCATTCAAAGAGTTTTCTTTATTTTCATGACTATGAAGGCATCAAAACTATGAATTAACACATGTGGAATTATATACATAACAAACAAGTGTGAAACAACTGAAAATATGTCATATTCTAGGTTCTTCAAAGTAGCCACCTTTTGCTTTGATTACTGCTTTGCACACTCTTGGCATTCTCTTGATGAGCTTCAAGAGGTAGTCCCCTGAAATGGTTTTCACTTCACAGGTGTGCCCTGTCAGGTTTAATAAGTGGGATTTCTTGCCTTATAAATGGGGTTGGGACCATCAGTTGCATTGAGGAGAAGTCAGGTGGATACACAGCTGATAGTCCTACTGAATAGACTGTTAGAATTTGTATTATGGCAAGAAAAAAGCAGCTAAGTAAAGAAAAACGAGTGGCCATCATTACTTTAAGAAGTGAAGGTCAGTCAGTCAGCCGAAAAATTGGGAAAACTTTGAAAGTAAGGGCTATTTGACCATGAAGGAGAGTGATGGGGTGCTGCGCCAGATGACCTGGCCTCCACAATCACCGGACCTGAACCCAATCGAGATGGTTTGGGGTGAGCTGGACCGCAGAGTGAAGGCAAAAGGGCCAACAAGTGCTAAGCATCTCTGGGAACTCCTTTAAGACTGTTGGAAGACCATTTCAGGGGACTACCTCTTGAAGCTCATCAAGAGAATGCCAAGAGTGTGCAAAGCAGTAAGCAAAGCAAAAGGTGGCTACTTTGAAGAACATAGAATATGACATATTTTCAGTTGTTTCACACTTGTTTGTTATGTATATAATTCCACATGTGTTAATTCATAGTTTTGATGCCTTCATAGTCATGAAAATAAAGAAAACTCTTTGAATGAGAAGGTGTGTCTAAACTTTTGGTCTGTACTGTATATATACAAACGGGATTCCAAAAAAGTTGGGACACTATACAAATCGTGAATAAAAACTGAATGCAATGATGTGGAGGTGCCAACTTCTAATATTTTATTCAGAATAGAACATAAATCACGGAACAAAAGTTTAAACTGAGAAAATGTACCATTTTAAGGGAAAAATATGTTGAATCAGAATTTCATGGTGTCAACAAATCCCCAAAAAGTTGGGACAAGGCCATTTTCACCACTGTGTGGCATCTCCACTTCTTCTTACAACACTCAACAGACGTCTGGGGACCGAGGAGACCAGTTTCTCAAGTTTAGAAATAGGAATGCTCTCCCATTCTTGTCTAATACAGGCCTCTAACTGTTCAATCATCTTGAGCCTTCTTTGTTGCACCTTCCTCTTTATGATGCGCCAAATGTTCTCTATCTGGACTGCAAACTGGCCATTTCAGTACCCGGATCCTTCTCCTACGCAGCCATGATGTTGTGATTGATGCAGAATGTGGTCTGGCATTATCTTGTTGAAAAATGCAGGGTCTTCCCTGAAAGAGATGACATCTGGATGGGAGCATATGTTGTTCTAGAACCTGAATATATTTTTCTGCATTGATGGTGCCTTTCCAGACATGCAAGCTGCCCATGCCACACGCACTCATGCAACCCCATACCATCAGAGATGCAGGCTTCTGAACTGAGCGTTGATAACAACTAGGGTTGTCCTTGTCCTCTTTGGTCCGGATGACATGGCGTCCCAGATTTCCAAAAAGAACTTCGAATCGTGACTCGTCTGTCATGACCCGGGTTGTATTCAAACCGGGATCTTCCTGGTCTCTTAAACCATAGCCTTACCTGTTGTGCTACAGAAGAGATCTAGACTTTGGGAATGTCCTTACTGTGTTCAACACTACATCATACTCTCTAGCTCCACCTGCTGCCACCTGTGGAACCCATGGAGGTGAGCCGTCTCCACCTAACTGAGTCAGAGAAACAAAGGAGGCGTTCATTGGGCCTATGCCTGTACTGCGGACTTAAAGGACATTTAGTATCTGTCTGCCCCTCCCGTCCAGTAAAAGGCAGGGTCTAACCAGTGTTGGAGGAGCTGGCTTAGACCTTACAGGTAGATCCTCCAAGACCAAAATTACTGTTCCGACTACTATCCATTTATCTTCTAAGCTTGTTTTCTGTGAGGCTTTTGTGGATTCCGGAGCTGCGGGTATATTCTTGGACTACACTTTTGCAAGAAAGAACAACATCCCGTTTGTTCCTAAGTCTAGACCCCTGAACATTACCACCCTGAATGGACAGCCCTTGGGAGATGGTATTGTGAAATTCGAGACTACGACAATCACCCTGCAGGTAGGCCTCCTCCACAAAGAGGAAGTTGTCTTGTCTCTTATTGATTCTCCGCTTCTGCCTATCATCCTTGGTTAACCATGGTTACAACTTCACAACCCCTCTTTTGATTGGGAAAATGGAGAACTAACCTCCTGGGGATCGTCCTGTCGCCTTCGCTGTTTGTCTCAACCCAAAAGACTTTCTGCTTGAATGTTGGCTCCTGTGACTATCCCACCTACCTTGCCTCGTGAATACCATGACTTTGCAGACGTATTTTGCAAACAAAAGGCAGAGGTGTTACCCCCACATCGTCCTTTTGACTGTACAATTAAATTGATTCCCGGAGCACCTCTTCCCAAAGGAAAGACCTACCCCCTGTCTCTGCCCGAACAAAACTCTATGGAGGAATACGTAAGAGACAACTTGGAAAGAGGTTTTATCCGACCCTCTTCTTCTCCAGTAGGGGCAGGTTTCTTCTTCGTTGAAAAGAAAGATGGGGGCCTTCGACCATGCATAGACTATCGGGGGTTAAATCAAATCACCGTAAAGGACTCCTACCCTTTGCCACTCATTCTTGAACTATTTGATCTACTTAAGGGGGCTGTTATATTCTCCAAGCTAGACCTACGAGGGGCTTATAACCTGATTCGAATTAATGAGGGGGACGAGTGGAAGACAGCATTCAACACTCGTAATGGACACTTTGAATATTTGGTCATGCCATTTGGCTTGTGTAACGCACCTGCTGTCTTTCAACGTTTCATGAATGAAATTTTTCATGATTTCAGCAACCGTTTTGTGATCATCTACTTGGACGACATTTTAATCTTTTCCAAGACTCTTCCAGAGCACATCTCGCATGTGAAACAGGTATTACAACGGCTTAGAGAAAACCATCTTTATGCAAAGATCGAGAAATGCAGTTTCCATCAAAGCTGTATTCCTTTCCTTGGGTACATCATAAGTGCTGACGGTTTCCAAATGGACCCTCAAAAACTTTCCGCTGTCTTGCAATGGCCCCAACCGACCACTTTAAGAGGACTCCAAAGCTTTTTAGGATTTGCAAATTACTACAGACGCTTCATTAAGAGTTTTGCCTCCATTGCGGCACCCCTTACTGCCATGACTAAGAAGGGTACAAATTGCAAGGCGTGGTCTTCAGAAGCAAAATCAGCTTTCCAGCGATTAAAGGACATGTTCAGTAAAGCTCCAATTCTTCAGCATCCAAATCCTGACCTCCAGTACATTGTTGAGGTTGATGCCTCTGAGGTTGGAGCAGGTGCCGTACTCTCCCAGAGACAGCCAAAGTCTGGTAGAATCCATCCAGTAGCTTTTTTCTCTAGAAAGTTTTCTCCGGCAGAGATGAATTATGATGTTGGGAATCGAGAACTACTGGCCATCAAATTGGCATTGTCTGAATGGCGACATCTTCTGGAAGGGGCTTCCAAACCTTTTACTATCCTCACTGACCATAAAAACCTACTGCATCTTCAGACTGCTAGACGTCTGAACTCACGTCAGGCTCGATGGGCTCTGTTTTTCTCCCGTTTTAATTTTGTCCTTTCTTACGTTCCAGGGCATAGAAACAAAAAAGCCGATGCTCTTTCCAGACAGTTCGCTTCCTCTGAAGAAGATCAACCAGCCGAGCAGTATATAATCCCACCTCACAAAATTGTCGCACAGATCTCTACGGCCCTTTCCCAACAGCTACAAGAAACCCAGAATCGTGTTCCCCAGGGCTTGAAGATACCACCAGGTCGCCTGTACGTAGCCCCTAGTCTCAGAAAACCTATACTCCTCTGGGCACATAATGGCGCGTTATCCGGTCATCCTGGTGTCACCATCACTCTTAAGACCTTGCAGCGTCATGTCTGGTGGCCTCGTATGAAAAAGGATGTTACTGACTATGTGGCTGCCTGCCCAACTTGTGCTGCTAATAAAGTACCCCGCACATTACCTGCTGGACTGTTACATCCACTTCCGGCACCTCGCCAGCCTTGGACCCATTTGACCATGGACTTCATTGTAGACTTACCCAAGTCCGAGGGCATGACTGCAATATGGGTCACAGTGGATCGCTTTTCCAAAATGTCTCATTTTGTGCCGATTCCGGGATTACCTACAGCGAAAGCACTGTCCACTCTTTTCCTTTCCCATATTGTAAGACATCATGGCATACCTACCAATGTCATCTCAGACCGCGGATCCCAGTTCGTTTCCCGATTCTGGAGAGCGTTCTGCAAGAAACTGGGAGTAACGCTCTCACTCTCTACCTCACATCACCCTCAAACTGATGGTCAAACCGAACGCATGAACCAGACCCTAGAAACCTACCTTCGACATTATGTCAATGCCTTACACTCCAACTGGTCTGAGTATTTGCCTTTAGCTGAGTTCGCCCTAAATTCCCGTTGGCACAGTGCTCTTCATACCACACCATTCTACGCAGCCCTAGGCTATCACCCTCAGACTTTTCCCCTACTTCAGCCTTCTTCTGGTGTACCAGCAGCAGATCAGCGGGTGAAAAATATTCTACTACATTGGAAGAAGATTCGTTTATTACTACGGAAATCAGCAGGCAAGTACAGGCTTTTTTCCAACAGACGAAGACGCCATATACCTCCATATGTGGTGGGGGACAGAGTTTGGCTATCAACCAAGTATGTGAGACTGAAACAACCTTCTACCAAATTAGGCCCTCGATTCATTGGTCCTTACAGGATCATTGCTCGAGTTGGACCAGTTTCCTATCGCTTAAGATTACCTTCTTCTCTCCGGATACATCCCGTGTTCCACGTTTCACTCCTCAAAAAAGCTATTTTCAACCGCTACTCCAGATCACAACAGCTACCTCCTCCTGTTCTTGTTGATGGACAAAATGAGTTTGAAGTCTCCAAGATTCTTGATTCCAGAAGACAGGGCCGTGGCCTTCGGTATCTGGTTCATTGGAAGGGGTATCCTGTCACAGACCGCTCCTGGGTTCCAGCCAAAGATCTGCATGCCCCTTCTCTTATACGAGACTTCCATACCTCGTTTCCCACTAAGCCCCGCTAGGCCCCCGGAGGGGTCCATTGGAGAGGGGGCCCTGTCATGACCCGGGTTGTATTCAAACCGGGATCTTCCTGGTCTCTTAAACCATAGCCTTACCTGTTGTGCTACAGAAGAGATCTAGACTTTGGGAATGTCCTTACTGTGTTCAACACTACATCATACTCTCTAGCTCCACCTGCTGCCAGCTGTGGACAATTCTCAATCTGGACAGCCTTTAAATAGGAAGTGAGGACATCACTCAGTGCCCGTTTATTTGGATTTCTTCCCTGGGTGTTTTGACTTCAGTGATCTTCCTTGTATTGAACTCCTGCCTGATATCCCGACTATTCTACAGCCTGCTGATTTTGTACCTTGCCGCCAGATCGTGAATGACCTTAGCCTGCCTGACTCTTCTCCGGATTTTGATAGTGAACTATTTGCCTGACGACGCTTTGCCTGGATCTCAAGCACACTACTTCCACTTCGGACACTACCTTTTGCAGGTACCTTACATCGTCTGACCACAGAACAGTCTTCCATTTTGCCACACTCCATTTTAAATGATCCCTGGCCCAGTGAAAACGCCTGAGCTTGTGGATCTTGCTTAGAAATGGCTTCTTCTTTGCACTGTAGAGTTTCAGCTGGCAACGGCGGATGGCACGGTGGATTGTGTTCACTGACAATGGTTTCTGGAAGTATTCCTGAGCCCATTCTGTGATTTCCTTTACAGTAGCATTCCTGTTTGTGGTGCAGTGTCGTTTTGCCTGGAGATCACGGGCATCCAGTATGGTTTTACGGCCTTGACCCTTAAGCACAGAGATTGTTCCAGATTCTCTGAATCTTCGGATGATGTTATGCACAGTTGATGATGATAGATGCAAAGTCTTTGCAATTTTTCGCTGGGTAACACCTTTCTGATATTGCTCCACTATCTTTCTGCGCAACATTGTGGGAATTGGTGATCCTCTACCCATCTTGGCTTCTGAGAGACACTGCCACTCTGAGAAGCTCTTTTTATACCCAATCATGTTGCCAATTGACCTAATTAGTGTTAATTGGTCTTCCAGCTCTTCGTTATGCTCAAATTTACTTTTTCCAGCCTCTTATTGCTACTTGTCCCAACTTATTTGAGATTTGTTGACACCGTGAAAATTGGAATCAACGTATTTTTCCTTTAAAATGATACATTTACTCGGATTAAAAGTTTGATCTGTCATCTATGTTCTATTACAAATAAAATATTGACATTTGCCATCTGCACATCATTGCATTCAGTTTTTATTCACAATTTGTTTAGTGTCCCAACTTTTTTGGAATCCGGTTTGTATATATATAAGTTTTTAGCCCTAAATAATTTAAATATATTATTATATATTTAGAATATATAATAAAATATAATATATGTTAATATATTATGGCTAAAAACATCAGTAGTAGTTTCCCACATATTATGCATTCATATATATCAGAAGCATAATTTTATCAATATATATATATATATATATATATATATATATATTTATATTAAAGGGAGTCTGTCACCTACCCGACCGGTTTCAAACAGGTGACATTGTTTAGTGGGGCACAAAGACATGACACAGATGTTACCCGTGGTTAGTTCTTCTGATGCTTCAAATCGCCCAATATAGGAAAAAGCACTAGCCTATGTGGGCTCCTATGGTCCCGGCCACCAAAGAGGCTGATGTTTTTTCCTATAGTGTGCAAGCACGACCATCGCTGATGGATTGCAGGGTGGTCTGTAACCATGAAAACGAGCAGTGCATGATGTGATGGAAAAATGAATCCAGCCAGCAAAGGAAGCAATATGGATAATAACAATACATTAGTAAGTGGCTTGTATTAATTTTCTCTACATGATAAATGCAACTTACTGAAGTGAGAGAACCCCTTTAAGTCCTAATTTGCACAATTTTAAAAACACATTTCTCCTAAACACAGCATCATATCTGGGGAGGGTATGGTTTTAATAGGTCGGGTCACCCTACAAAGCATTATGGTTGTTTAATACGGTTGAGTCTCCTGACAGATGCCCTTTAAAGAACGTTATCCAACACATGCCAGAATGCCAGCATATCTTTAACTATGGATATCGGATAACAAATAAAAAAAAATTACTTAGTTTTCCACAAGTATAATGACTACCCTTAAAGAAACTGATAATGGCAATATTATTGCATTAAGACATAGAAATGTGCAATAGTTATGAAAACACTGTAGTCAAAAAAAATCCTATGGGAATGCAAAAGGCACAAAAAAAAAAACTGTCTATGACACTTAATGTAGATTGTTCCAATATAATGAAGCAGGATTGGAATAATAATATTCAGAGAACACTTTTTTTTGTTCAATCCGGAAAACATCTCAGTACTTTTAAAGAAAGTATAATTAATGGAATAAACCTGTTATAATAATAACTCCTTCTTCTTGTATAGTGGGTATGTGTTTAATAGATTTGCGGTATATTAGCATAATGTGGTGCTTTTACTTTCTACAGCTAATCTTTAAGAAACACACATTAATATACTTTACTGTATTCTTCCTGAGATAATATTACTTATACTCAGTTGATGTTAATAAGATTTAGGTTGCTAACACTTTCATGCCGAGATGCAAATAAGGCTTTTTCTTTACTGATTATAAAAACAGCAGAACAGCATACGATTATTATGGTTTTCTGTCTCGTCAAAGTGCTCTTTTCTTTTTCTGCCTATCAAGAACACCAGCTCGGGATGTCTTATTGTTATATTTTTTGTTGATTTTTCTTCCTGCATGTTTTGTTTCTGTTGTTTGTGTCCTTTTTTTTGGGTGGCGGGAGGGATAGGACATTTAGTAGCTGGCACATTTCAGAACTGACACATTCAGATATGTCCAGTACATGGGCAGGAAGAGTATGGAATTGATGAAATTCCTTTTTCATCTTATAAAAGACCTTTGAAAGTTCTTTATTGTTTGATACAGAGGCATTCCTTTGTAACTAGAATTCCTTAGAGCTTTGTATGGGTGGTGTGCAGTATCTTAGGACCACATGCCCAGGCTACATCCAAGCCTTGTAAAGAAATGAAAACAATCCCTTGTTGAAGTCAAATTATATTATTTTTTTGGAACGACACTTTAATATTATGTTCTAACATATTAATTGGGTTTTGCAGCTTAACAAAATAGTGTTTAGCTGACCAAATACTAAATGCACAACATATTTGGTGATTGCAATCAATGTATGCAAAAAAACAAAGGTCTATTTAAAAAAAAGTAGATTGCTCAGTACATGATAGCTTTACATGCAATTTTACTGAAAAGCAAAGTTAACTACATACAGTTGAGGCTACAGGATTGCTTTGGTTACTAACCAGGCAAGTGATAAAAGGATATCTTTTTGGAAGAATGTTTAGCCATTTTACCTTTCCAGACATGCACCATACATGAACAGGGCATGTTGGATCTTTAAAGATGGCATCTGCTCAGAAGATGAATGGGCGTCAAAGACCCCGTTTTACACAGCAGACACCTGGGGGTAAAGTGTGTGATCGGCAATAACGCTGATCACAGACTTTTAACCCCGCAGATGCCGTGGTCATTTGCAACCACGGCACCTGAGAGGTCTTTCACTGGGAGTGCGTCTGGGGCCCGAATGGCTCCACCATGCCAAAATGTAAAAAAAAAAAAAAGGTTTTAAAAGTATATCGTTTTTTTTCTTTTAATTTGCACAAATTGCAAGTCGCAAACGTGCAGTTTGCACCTTTTTCACGCCATAAAATTGGCATACAATAATGATAAATTGAAGCCAAAGCTTAAAAACAAGTCAGCGTTACAAGGGCGGCTCCCTGCTGGCTTGTCATGTCCGGCTCGGCTTCATTCGCAGGTCTCTACCGATTTGTGCATATAATGTTTCACCTCCTCCTTGGAGCTTTAAAAATGCTTGATGGAGGACCTAAAATGTATTTGTTAACATGGGTGAACAAACTACTCTTTACTCTCCAGATTAGATTTTGGAGTGCCACCATGACTACTTTCTTCTACTACATCATTATTAGTGATGATCGAGCATGCTCTGCTGAACACCAGTTTGGCTTGAGCATTGCGATGCTCGGCACATTGCGGTGTTCGGCCGAATACCGCGTGTGCTCAAGCGCCATGCTCGAATCTCCTCCCCGCACATTTGTTAGCTGCTACGCGGCCAATAAACGTGCAGGTAAGTAGTGCCACTCACTGTAATGCCGTAGCCATGTTGGTTACTGGAATTACAGAGATTGGCTGGCCAGAATGTTTCATCGAGTGCTATAAAACACCCGATGACACGTGGTTCGGCCAGTCTTAGTCAGGGAGAGCTGTGCTGTAGAAGGGACAGATAGTGTAGGGAATTGAATTTTATTTTTTGGTTAGGCAGAGTTAGTGTTAGAGACCCAAATGTCATTTTAAGGACTATTGTTGTGTCTGGCAGCAATACATATTTTTAGCGCAACCTGTGCTAAATTGCGTGCGATTAGAGACCCAAAAGTCCTTTTAAGGACTATTGTTGTATCTGGCAGCAATATATATTATTAGTGTAACCTGTGCTAAATTGCGTGCAATTGTTAGAGACCCAAAAGTCCTTTTAAGGACTATTGTTGTATCTGGGAGCAACGTATATTTTTAGCACAACCTGCGCTAAATAGCTTGAAATTGTTTGGCCGCTGCAGACAGTGAAATTATCTGCACTACATTTCCAGCCTAAAATTATCTGTGACATCCAGTGTACTTTTTCCGTAGACGGTGTCCGCTGCGGACAGTTACATTACCTGCGCTACATCTCCAGTATAACATTTGCGCATCCTAAAAATATCTGTGAAATCCAGTGTACTTTTTCTGTGGCGCTGCGGACAGCGACATTATCTGCACTACATCTCCTGTTTAATGTGTGCGCATGCTAAAAATATCTGTGACATCCAGTGTACTTTTTCCGTGGATGCTGCGGACAGCGACATTATCTGAGCTACTGTACATCTCCTGTTTAGCGTGTGCGCATAGTAAAAATATCTGTGATATCCAGTTTACTTTTTACGTAGACGGTGTCCGCTGTGGACAGTTACATTACCTGCGCTGCATCTCCTGTATAACGTTTGCACATCCCAAATAGCTGTGACATTCCCTGTAATTTTTTATTAGCTGCTTTATTAGCTGCTGGTGAAAGCAGCGACATTACCTGCGCTACATCTCCTGTATAACCTTTGCGCATCCGAAATAGCTGTGACATTCCCTGTAATTTTTTATTAGCCGCTGTTGACAGCAGCGACATCACCTGCGCTACATCTCCTGTATAACGTTTGCACATCCAAAATATCAGTGACATTCAGTTTAATTTATTTGCCATACACTTACAAAACCTGTGCTACTGTACGTGTGACATACTTGCAAGCATATATACAATTTAATATGCAGAAGGCGAGCAGTAAGGGCCGTGCTGCTGATGGTGCACAGAGAGGCCGTGGCCCTGGGTGCGGTGAAACTGTGCCTGCTTCCAGAGCACAAGAAACACTCACCCACAATACCTAGCTTCATGTCCCAGTTTGCAGGGTGGCACAGGACACCACTTTCAAAGTCAGACCAGTGTGACCAGGTGGTAGTTTGGATTGCAGCAGATAATGCTTCCAGTCGGTTAAGCACCACCCTGTCTTCCACAAAGTCCAGTCTCAGTAGCCAAGAGTATGGTCAACAGAATCCTCACCCTGATCCTCCTTCCTCCCACCATGGAGAGTCTTGGCAAACAAGTGATCCTACACTCAGATATTCCGAGGAGCTCTTTTCATCGGCATTCTTGGATTTGAGACATGAGGAGGTCGTGTGCACTGATGCCCAAACTCTTTAGTATTCACAGTCACAAGAAGATGATGGTGGGGAACGGCAATTAGTGTCTCAAGAGGTTGATGATGAGGATGAGACACAGTTGTCAATAAGTGAGATTGTTGTTAGGTCAACAAGTCAGGAGGATGACCAGAGTGAGGAAGTGGAAGAGGAGGTGGTGGACGATGAAATCACTGACCCAACCTGGAAAGGTGGCAAGCCGAGCGAGGACAGCGGTAAAGAGGGGGAGGGATCCGCAGCTCCGCAACAGGCTGGAAGAGGCAGTGGGGTGGGTGGCAAAAGGGAGAAGGCGGGCCACACCACTCAGGCTCGCAACTGTTCCCCAGAGCACCCCCTTGCGGCAATCTCCCTTGCCGCAGTCTGGCACTTTTTAAAGGAAGACAATAAAAGAATTGTCATTTGCACCTGTGCCGTACAAAAATGAGCAGGGGCGTGAACACTAGCAACCTCACCACCACCAGCATGATCCGCCACATGGCATCAAAGCACCATAATAGGTGGGCCGAATGCCTGGGTCCACAATCAGTGTCTGTGGATCACACCACTGCCTCCTCTTCCCTTCTGTTATGTGCTGGGCAATCCCCTGTCCAAGACGCAGGCCTGGATGCCTCCCACCCTGCACCTGGACCTTCGCCAGCACCATCAGCTAGCACATGCACTTCTGTGTCCCAGAGCAGCGTACAGATATCCATACCCCAGGCCTTTGAACGAAAGCGCAAATACCCAGCCACCCACCCACAGGCCATAGCACTAAATGCGCACCTGGACCAGGAAATGTTGCCATTTAGGCTTATGGACACTGAGGCTTTCCGCAGCCTGATGGCGGCGGCGGTCCCTTGTTTCTCAATCCCCAGCCGCCACTATTTTTCCCGGTGTGCTGTCCCCACCTTACACCAGCATGTGTCCCATAACATCACCCGTGCCCTGACCAACGCAGCTATTGTGAAGGTCCACTTAACGACTGACACAGGGACAAGTGCTTATGGAAAGGGACTCTACATATCCCTGACAGCACACTGGGTGAACGTTGTGGAGACCGGGAGCGAGTCGTACTCTGGGATGGCACAGGTTCTACCGAAGCCAAGGATTGAGGGCCCTACTTCCTTCAGGATTTCTGCCACCACCTACATTAGTGGCTGCAACCGCCCCTTCTCCTCCTCCACCTCCTCCTCCACTTTCACCTCTGAATTCTCATCTTGCAGCACCAGTCAGCCATCAGTCAGTAGCTGGAAGCAGTGTAGCACTGCAGTGGAAAGCAGCAACAGGCCATTCTTAAACTAATATGTTTAGGTGACAAACAGCACACCGCCGCAGAGCTGTGGCAGGGTATAAGGAACCAGACTGAGGTGTGGCTCTCGCCACTCAACCTAGAACCAGGTCTGATAATGACCATAACTTGGTGGCGGCTCTGGAGCTCGGCAAGCTCACACACATGCCATGCCTAGCCCACGTGTTCAACTTAGTGGTTCAGCGGTTTCTCAAAACCTACCCAAATTTGCCTGAGCTACTGGTGAAGGTGCGCCGCGTGTGTGCCCATTTCCAAAAGTCATCTACAGCTGCCGCCGGTCTGGTAACTCTGCTGCAGCTCTTGCAATTGCCAGCTCAGCGACTCTTGTGCGACGTAAGCACGCTCTGGAACTCCACGTTCCACATGTTGACCAGGCTTTGTGAGCAGCAGAGGGCAGTAGTGGAATACCAGCTGCAACATGGTCGTCGCCTTTCCAGTCAGATTCCGCTCTTCACAAGCGACGAGTGGGCATGGATGTCTGACCTCTGTGAGGTTTTACGCAACTTTGAGGAATCAACACAGATGGTGAGCGGCAATGCCGCTATTATCAGCGTAACCGTCCCACTTCTGTGTCTACTGAAATACTCGCTGCTCACAATGAAGGAGGATGCTTGCATGTGGAAGAGGTGGAAATTGGGGAAGACAGTACACAGGGTGATAGCCAGACCACCCTCCGTTCGTCTTCTCAGCGCAAATTGGATGATGATGAGGAGGAGGAGCAGGAGACTGTTGCCTCCGCTACAAAGGGTAGTACCCACAGCAGGTTTATTCCATCTGTTCAGCGTGGATGGGCCGAAGAGGAGGAAGAGGAGGAGGAGATTGAGAGTCATCCTTCTGATGAGGACAGAAGTCTTGTCTGTTGGGACTCTGGCACACATGGCTGACTTAATGTTATGCTTCCTTTCCCGTGACCCTCGCGTTATACGCATTTTGGCCAACAACGGTTACTGGTTGTTCACCCTTCTCGACCCCTGCTACAAAGAGAACTTCTCATCTCTCATTCATGTGGTGGAGAAGACTAGCAAAATGGTGCAATACCAGAAGGTCCTTGTAGAAAAATTGCTCCAAAAATTTCCAGCAGAGTACGTAGTTCCTTGGGCAACCAAGGAGGGGAGAAGAGGGGAAAACACAGCAGTTCCAACAGAGGCAAGGCAACACTCTCCAAGGCTTGGGACAGTTTCATGACACCCCGCCAGCAACCTCACCCTGATGCGCGGCCTAGTGTCACAAGGAGAGAAAAGTTTTGGAAGATGGTGAAGGAGTACGTAGTAGACCGTGTCAGCATCCTCAATGATCCATCTGTGCCTTACAACTATTGGCTGTCCAAGATGGACACGTGACACGAACTCTACGCCTTGGAGTTGCTGGCCTACCCTGCCGCCAGCGTTTTGTCAGAGCTGGTATTTAGTGCTGCTGGGGGCATAATAACTGACATGAGCATCCGACTGTCAACTGAAAATGCTGACAGGTTGACTCTTATCAAAATGAACAAGGCCTGGATTGCCCCTGACTTCTCTACTCCACCAAAGGAAAGCGGCTGAACATAAAGGCACTTTAAATGTGTATTTTATGGTGTATTGAATACACTGTATTCACATGCACCCCTTCCACCACAAAAAAAGGTATATGGTTCAATCTTCCTTTTCTTCATCATATCAACATGATTATTAGGCTGCCCTCGCTTCTAATGTTTTAGAGGGTCAGCTCAGCAGCAGGCCCACAACCATAATATAATTCAAAGCAAGATCAAAAAGATGCATCGCACTCACCATCCATGTTCATGTTCACGCTTCTTTATTAGTGATTGCAGAGTTACATGCAGGGGCAGACTCACATGGAGTATAAGTTAACAGCGACGGCCGTTTCGCGGTGTGACCGCTTCCTCCGGCTGTTTGATTCACTCTGTGGATCGTGTGTGTGATGGCCTATAACCTCATAAGGGGGAGGGTTCAACCGACCCATCACTCAAAAACCCCTGACGTCACACCAGCAGCGCACACCTGAAACACAGGTGCATCAATCCATTAGTGCAATTTTAAAAACAAAAGTAACAAAGGTGAAATACAAGTTACAACAATTGCAAAGTATTTCAAGCTGACACAAAGTTAATATGAATAGCAGAAATGACATTTAAATCCTCTGAAGATGAGCTAAATAGACAAATACAAATATAAAAGGATACAAAAATACAAAAAGTGTATGCAAGTTTCCTGAGACAGGCGAATGAACTGAGGGATAGATTGGTTCAACGCGGATACCCGCCAGAGCAATTGGATATAGCTTTGGAAAGGGCAAGTGCCCAAACGCAGCGATCATTGATGAAACGCAGAAAAAGTGGGGTAAAAAATGATGCAGAGAAAAAGGACAGGTTTGTGTTTGTATTTAAGCATAGTTCCATGGCTAATTGCATAAAAAGAACTATATTAAAAAATTGGGAGATTTTGAAAGCAGAAGGAGACTTAGGTGAATTTTTAGACCAGAAACCTATACTAGCTTTTAAAAGATGTCGCACATTTAGGGACATTTTGCTGCGAAGCAGCTACAGCGAGCGGAAACCGTGCGATTGGTTGTCACTCGGTAAGCCGGTTGGCAACTATCGATGCGGTGACTGCTCCCTGTGCGTCTTTATGTTTCAGGGCCGCCATTTCTTTCTTGGAGGTTTTGAGCATTGTGTGCACCAATTTATCAATTGTAGAACAACGTATGTAGTTTATGCATTGATCTGCATATGCGGATCCTTTTACATAGGAAAAACCAAAAGATCCTTAATGGAGCGGATACGAGAACACCGTAACTCAATAAAAACAGGCAAGGGACGTACTCGCCTTATTGAGCATATTCGATGCCAACATGGAGGAAATGCAAGCGCCCTGCGATTTGCGGGTTTGGAGCATGTTCCCCCATTGCCTCAGGGAGGCGACAGACACTGTATTCTGCTCCGGAAGGAAGCCCGGTTTATTATAAAAACGGATGCGACTGGGTGTTTGGGGCTTAATAAACGCAATGATTTGTCAGTGTTCATTGAATAGGATGCGTTATATATGCGTCTTTGTTCATTTGTATCACTGACTATAGGGTTATAGCAACCATATACAGTGGGGGAAATAATTATTTGACCCCTCACTGATTTTGTAAGTTTGTCCAATGACAAAGAAATGAAAAGTCTCAGAACAGTATCATTTCAATGGTAGGTTTATTGTAACAGTGGCAGATAGCACATCAAAAGGAAAATCGAAAAAATAACTTTAAATAAAAGATAGCAACTGATTTGCATTTCATTGAGTGAAATAAGTATTTGAACCCCTACCAACCATTAAGAGTTCTGGCTCCCACAGAGTGGTTAGACACTTCTACTCAATTAGTCACCCTCATTAAGGACACCTGTCTTAACTAGTCACCTGTATAAAAGACACCTGTCCACAGAATCAATCAATCAAGCAGACTCCAAACTCTCCAACATGGGAAAGACCAAAGAGCTGTCCAAGGATGTCAGAGACAAAATTGTAGACCTGCACAAGGCTGGAATGGGCTACAAAACCATTAGCAAGAAGCTGGGACAGAAGGTGACAACTGTTGGTGCGATTGTTCGAAAATGGAAGGAGCACAAAATGACCATCAATCGACCTCGCTCTGGGGCTCCACGCAAGATCTCACCTCGTGGGGTGTCAATGGTTCTGAGAAAGGTGAAAAAGCATCCTAGAACTACACGGGAGGAGTTAGTTAATGACCTCAAATTAGCAGGGACCACAGTCACCAAGAAAACCATTGGAAACACATTACACCGCAATGGATTAAAATCCTGCAGGGCTCGCAAGGTCCCCCTGCTCAGGAAGGCACATGTGCAGGCCCGTCTGAAGTTTGCCAATGAACACCTGAATGATTCAGAGAGTGACTGGGAGAAGGTGCTGTGGTCTGATGAGACCAAAATAGAGCTCTTTGGCATTAACTCAACTCGCTGTGTTTGGAGGAAGAAAAATGCTGCCTATGACCCCCAAAACACCGTCCCCACCGTCAAGCATGGGGGTGGAAACATTTTGCTTTGGGGGTGTTTTTCTGCTAAGGGCACAGGACAACTTATTCGCATAAACGGGAAAATGGACGGAGCCATGTATCGTGAAATCCTGAGCGACAACCTCCTTCCCTCTGCCAGGAAACTGAAAATGGGTCGTGGATGGGTGTTCCAGCACGACAATGACCCAAAACATACAGCAAAGGCAACAAAGGAGTGGCTCAAGAAGAAGCACATTAAGGTCATGGAGTGGCCTAGTCAGTCTCCGGACCTTAATCCAATCGAAAACCTATGGAGGGAGCTCAAGCTCAGAGTTGCACAGAGACAGCCTCGAAACCTTAGGGATTTAGAGATGATCTGCAAAGAGGAGTGGACCAACATTCCTCCTAAAATGTGCGCAAACTTGGTCATCAATTACAAGAAACGTTTGACCTCTGTGCTTGCAAACAAGGGTTTTTCCACCAAGTATTAAGTCTTTTTTTGTTAGAGGGTTCAAATACTTATTTCACTCAATGAAATGCAAATCAGTTGCTATCTTTTATTTAAAGTTATTTTTTCGATTTTCCTTTTGATGTGCTATCTGCCACTGTTACAATAAACCTACCATTGAAATGATACTGTTCTGAGACTTTTCATTTCTTTGTCATTGGACAAACTTACAAAATCAGTGAGGGGTCAAATAATTATTTCCCCCACTGTACATATGTATGTATATATATATATATATATATATACACTTTTTGTATCCTTTTATATTTGTATTTTTCTATTTAGCTCATCTTCAGAGGATTTAAATGTCATTTCTGCTATTCATATTAACTTTGTGTCACCTTGAAATACTTTGCAATTGTTGTAAGTTGTATTTCACCTTTGTTACTTTTGTTTTGAAAATTGCACTAATGGATTGATGCACCTGTGTTTCAGGTGTGTGCTGCTGGTGTGACGTCAGGGGTTTTTGAGTGATGGGTCGGTTGAACCCTCCCCCTTATGAGGTTATAGGCCATCACACACATGATCCACAGAGTGAATCAAACAGCCGGAGGAAGCGGTCACACCGCGAAACGGCCGTCGCTGTTAACTTATACTCCATGTGAGTCTGCCCCTGCATGTAACTCTGCAATCACTAATAAAGAAGCGTGAACATGAACATGGATGGTGAGTGCGATGCATCTTTTTGATCTTGCTTTGAATTATATTCTGCTTAATCTTCGCACCCCGTTTTCCTGGATGGTCGGAGGAGGCCAGGACTGTGTTCCCTGATATCTCAGGTGCAGGACGGTGCCCTCAATACCTCTCGTCATATACCACAACCATAATATTTTCCATGGTCAGATCAGCAGCAGGTCTTAACCATAAATTTTCCATGGTCATCTCAGCAGCAGGCCCTCAACCATAATTTTTTCCATGGTCAGCTCAGCAGCAGGGCCTAACCATAATTTTTTCAATGGTCAGCTCAGCAGCAGGCCCTCAACCATAATTTTTTTCCATGGTTAGCTCAGCAGCAAGTCCTCAACCATAATATATGGTTCAATCTTTGTTTTCTCGTCCTCCTCCTTCATCATATCAACATGATTATTAGGCTGCCCTCGCTTCTAATGTTTTAGAGGGTCAACTTAGCAGCAGGCCCACAACCATAATATTTTCCATGGTCAGTACAGCAGCTGGCCCTCAACCATAATTTTTTCCATGGTCAGATCAGCAGCAGGCACTCGCCCCTAATGTTTTTGATGGTCAGCTCAGCAGCAGGCCCTCGACCATAATTTTTTCCATGGTCAGCTCAGCAGCAGGCCCTCAACCATAATTTTTTCCATGGTCAGCTCAGCAGCAGGCCCTCAACCATAATTTTTTCCATAGTCAGCTCAGCAGCAGGCACTCAATCATAATTTTTTCCATGGTCAGCTCAGCAGCAGGCCCTAACCATAATTTTTTCGATGGTCAGCTCAGCAGCAGGCTCTTAACCATAATTTGTTCCATGGTCAGCTCAGCAGCAGGCCCTCAACCATAAATTTTTCCATGGTCAGCTCAGCAGCAGGCCCTCAACCATAATATATGGTTCAATCTTCTTTTTCTCGTCCTCCTCCTTCATCATATCAACATGATTATTAGGCTGCCCTCGCTTCTAATGTTTTAGAGGGTCAGCTCAGCAGCAGGCCCACAACCATAATATTTTCCATGGTCAGCTCAGCAGCTGGCCCTCAACCATAATTTTTTCCATGGTCAGATCAGCAGCAGGCACTAGCCCCTATTGTTTTTTATGGTCAGCTCAGCAGCAGGCACTCAACCATAATTTTTTCCATGGTCAGCTCAGCAGCAGGCCCTCAACCATAATTTTTTCCATTGTCAGCTCAGCAGCAGGCCCTCAACCATAATTTTTTCCATGGTCAGCTCAGCAGCAGGCCCTCAACCATAATTTTTTTCATGGTCAGCTCAGTAGCAGGCCCTAACCATAATTTTTTCGATGGTCAGCTCAGCAGCAGGCCTTCAACAATAATTTTTTCCATAGTCAGATCAGCAGCAGGCACTCGCCCCTAATGTTTTTCATCGTCAGCTCAGCAGCAGGCCCTCGACCATAATTTTTTCCATGGTCAGCTCAGCAGCAGACCCTCAACCATAATTGTTTCCATTGTCAGCTCAGCAGCAGACCCTCAACCATAATTTTTTCATGGTCAGCTCAGCAGCAGGCCCTCCACCATAATTTTTTCCATGGTCAGCTCAGCAGCAAGCCCTCAACCAGAATTTTTTCATGGTCAGCTCAGTAGCAGGCCCTAACCATAATTTTTTCGATGGTCAGCTCAGCAGCAGGCCTTCAACCATAATTTTTTCCATGGTCAGATCAGCAGCAGGCACTCGCCCCTAATGTTTTTCGATGGTCAGCTCAGCAGCAGGCCCTCAACCATAATTTTTTCCATGGTCAGCTCAGCAGCAGGCCCTCAACCATAATTTTTTCCATGGTCAGCTCAGCAGCAGGCCCTCAACCATAATTTTTTCCATAGTCAGCTCAGCAGCAGGCACTCAATCATAATTTTTTCCATGGTCAGCTCAGCAGCAGGCCCTAACCATAATTTTTTAGATGGTCAGCTCAGCAGCAGGCCCTCAACCATAATTTTTTCCATGGTCAGCTCAGCAGCAGGCCCTCAACCATAATATATGGTTCAATCTTCTTTTTCTCGTCCTCCTCCTTCATCATATCAACATGATTATTAGGCTGCCCTCGCTTCTAATGTTTTAGAGGGTCAGCTCAGCAGCAGGCCCACAACCATAATATTTTCCATGGTCAGCTCAGCAGCTGGCCCTCAACCATAATTTTTTCCATGGTCAGATCAGCAGCAGGCACTCGCCCCTATTGTTTTTTATGGTCAGCTCAGCAGCAGGCCCTCAACCATAATTTTTTCCATGGTCAGCTCAGCAGCAGGCCCTCAACCATAATTGTTTCCATTGTCAGCTCAGCAGCAGGCCCTCAACCATAATTTTTTCCATGGTCAGCTCAGCAGCAGGCCCTAACCATAAATTTTTCGATGGTCAGCTCAGCAGCAGGCCCTCAACCATAATTTTTTCCATGGTCAGCTCAGCAGCAGGCCCTCCACCATAATTTGTTCCATGGTCAGCTTAGCAGCAGGCCCTCAACTATAAATTTTTCCATGGTCAGATCAGCAGCTGGCCCTCAACCATAAATTTTTCCATGGTCAGATCAGCAGCAGGCACTCGCCCCTAATGTTTTTGATGGTCAGCTCAGCAGCAGGCCCTCCACCATAATTTTTTCCATGGTCAGCTCAGCAGCAGGCCCTCAACCATAATTTTTTCCATGGTCAGCTCAGCAGCAGGCCCTCAACCATAATTTTTTTCATGGTCAGCTCAGTAGCAGGCCCTAACCATAATTTTTTCGATGGTCAGCTCAGCAGCAGGCCTTCAACCATAATTTTTTCCATGGTCAACTCAGCAGCAGGCCCTCAACCATAATTTGTGCCATGGTCAGCTCAGCAGCAGGCCCTCAACCATAAATTTTTCCATGGTCAGCTCAGCAACAGGCCCTCAACCATAATATTTTTCCATGGTCAGTTCAGCAACAGGCCCTCAACCATAATATTTTCCATGGTCAGATCAGCAGCTGGCCCTCAACCATAATTTTTTCCATGGTCAGATCAGCAGCAGGCACTCGCCCCTAATGTTTTTGATGGTCAGCTCAGCAGCAGGCCCTCAACCATAATTTTTTCCATGGTCAGCTCAGCAGCAGGCCCTCAACCATATTTTTTTTCATGGTCAGCTCAGCAGCAGGCCCTAACCATAATTTTTTCGATGTCAGCTCAGCAGCAGGCCTTCAACCATAATTTTTTCCATGGTCAGCTCAGCAGCAGGCCCTCAACCATAATTTGTTCAATGGTCAGCTCAGCAGCAGGCCCTCAACCACAAATTTTTCCATGGTCAGCTCAGCAACAGGCCCTCAACCATAATATTTTCCATGGTCAGATCAGCAGCTGGCCCTCAACCATAATTTTTTCCATGGTCAGATCAGCAGCAGGCACTCGCCCCTAATGTTTTTGATGGTCAGCTCAGCAGCAGGCCCTCGACCATAATTTTTTCCATGGTCAGCTCAGTAGCAGGCCCTCAACCATAATTTTTTCCATGGTCAGATCAGCAGCAGGCCCTCAACAATAATTTTTTCCATGGTCAGCTCAGCAGCAGGCCCTCAACTATAATTTTTTTCCATGGTCAGTTCAGCAGCAGGCACTCGCCCCTAATGTTTTTGATGGTCAGCTTAGCAGCAGGCCCTCGACCATAATTTTTTCCATGGTCAGCTCAGCAGCAGGCCCTCAACCATAATTTTTTCCATGGTCAGATCAGCAGCAGGCCCTCAACAATAATTTTTTCCATGGTCAGCTCAGCAGCAGGCCCTCAACCATAATTTTTTTCCATGGTCAGTTCAGCAGCAGGCCCTCAACCATAATATTTTCCATGGTGAGATCAGCAGCTGGCCCTCAACCATAATATTTTTCATGGTCAGATCAGCAGCAGGCCCTCAACAATAATTTTTTCCATGGTCAGCTCAGCAGCAGGCCCTCAACCATAATTTTTTTCCATGGTCAGTTCAGCAGCAGGCACTCGCCCCTAATGTTTTTGATGGTCAGCTCAGCAGCAGGCCCTCGACCATAATTTTTTCCATGGTCAGCTCAGCAGCAGGCCCTCAACCATAATTTTTTCCATGGTCAGATCAGCAGCAGGCCCTCAACAATAATTTTTTCCATGGTCAGCTCAGCAGCAGGCCCTCAACCATAATTTTTTTCCATGGTCAGTTCAGCAGCAGGCCCTCAACCATAATATTTTCCATGGTGAGATCAGCAGCTGGCCCTCAACCATAATATTTTTCATGGTCAGATCAGCAGCAGGCCCTAACCATAATTTTTTCCATGGTCAGCTCAGTAGCCGGCCCTAACCATAATTTTTTCCATTGTCAGCTCAGCAGCAGGCCCTCAATCATAATTTTTTCGATGGTCAGCTCAGCAGCAGGCCCTCAACCATAATTTTTTCGATGGTGAGCTCAGCAGCAGGCTTTCAACCATAATTTTTTTCCATGGTCAGCTCAGCAGCTGGCCCTCAACCATAATTTGTTCCATGGTCAGCTCAGCAGCAGGCCCTCAACCATAAATTTTTCCATGGTCAGCTCAGCAGCAGGCCCTCAACCATAATTTTTTCAATAGTCAGCTCAGCAGCAGGCCCTCAACCATAATTTATTCCATGGTTAGATCAGCAGCAGGCACTTGCCCCTAATGTTTTAGAGAGTCAGCTCACCAGCAGACCCTCAACCATAATTTTTTCGATGGTCAGCTCAGCAGCAGGCCCTCAACCATAATTTTTTTCCATGGTCAGCTCAGCCTCAGGCCCTCAACCATAATTTGTTCCATGGTCAGCTCAGCAGCAGGCCCTCAACCATAAATTTTTCCATGGTCAGTTCAGCAGCAGGCCCTCAACCATAATTTTTTCGATGGTCAGATCAGCAGCAGGCCCTCAACCATAATTTTTTCCATGGTCAGATCAGCAGCAGGCCCTCAACCATAATTTTTTCGATGGTCAGCTCAGTAGCAGACCCTCACCCCTAGTGTTTTAGATGGTCAGCTTAGCAGCAGACCCTCACCCCTAATGTTTCAGATGATCAGCTTAGCAGCAGGACCTCACCCATAAGGTTTCAGATGGTCAGCTCAGCAGCAGGCCCTCGCCCATAATTTTTTCCATGGTCAGATCAGCAGCATGCACTCGCCCCTAATGTTTTAGAGTCAGCTCAGCAGCAGACCCTCAACCATAATTATTTCGATAGTCAGCTCAGCAGCAGGCCCTCGCTCATAATGTTTTAGAGAGTCAGCGCACCAGCAGACCCTCACCCCTAATTTTTTTAGATGGTTATATGAGCAACAGGCCCTCGCCCCCAATATTTTAGAGGGTCACTAGCAGGCCCTTGCTCCTAATGTTTTTGGAGGTCACCAGCAGGCCAGCAATAATAATTTTTCAAGGGTGTGTATGATGCCCTTCTTTATGTGTAATAAAGGGTGTGTTGGAGTGCTGGTTCCTTGTAATTTCTGGCAGCACTTTATATACAGGTAAATATACAGGAAAGAATGTTTCCTAAAAATTTTTCCTCTAAAATCGATTTTATCTTAGGCTTGGTGCGTATTATTGTGAGTCTGTAAAAGTGGCGTACTACTCGGACAACATTGTTCCATTTCAGTGGTGTTTGTATTAATTTCTGACCTTTTCCTATGAACCAGACACCCTCCCCTCTTCAGAGCAGGGGGTGCCTGGTTTAATGCTCGGGTTCTCTCATTGACTTCCATTGTGCTCGGGTACTCGGTAGAGCAGCCGAGCATCCCAAGGTGTTCTACTCAAGCACCCGAGCACTTTGGTGCTCGATCAACACTAATCATTATTAATGAAAGATTAAGGTCAGTTTTTATGTCTATTAAGTCCAAAGCCAGCAGGCACAGGAAAATAACATACATGCAAAACAGCAGCACGTTTTTTCTCCTGACAGTTCCCTTTTGTACCTTTCTAAGGGAAGAACTTGTTTATATGCATTCTGTTTTATTGCTTCTATACTGCAATAATCTCCTCTTTGTAACCAGAAGATTCGTGCAACATTTTCCAGGGTGCTATCTAGTTGCGTTCCTCAATGTCATTACTGCAATTGATAGTACTTATATTGCCTTATGCCAAAATCATACTTTAAGTGATCCATGATGAAAATTATATTTGACTGATTTAGTTGCAATGCATCCAACAGCATTAGCCTGTGATTAAATTATTAAGTGAAATACTGCTAGGCAGACCGAGCCAAAGCAGATAAACTCTCTATAGAAGGCCTTGCTGCCTTACATAGGATAAATGATTATTAAGCCAAATTCATACATTGTTATTCTCTAAAACCAGATGATTTTGAGTGGCTTTAAACATAAAGCCAAGTTTGGACACAACACTACATAAAGATAATCTATCAGCTCTCCCCACAAAAGAACATATCTGGGGCATCTATTGTTAGAACCAGTATTGTTAGCGTTATTATTCCTTCTGGACATACAGTATCTCACAAAAGTCAGTACACCCCTCACATTTTTGTAAATATTTTGTTATATCTTTTCATGGGACAACACTGAAGATATGACATTTGATACAATGTAAAGTAGTCAGTGTACAGCTTGTACAACAGCGTAAATTTGGTGTGCCCTCAAAATAACTCAACACACAGCCATTAATGTCTAAACCACTGGCAACAAAAGTAAGAAAAATGGGTCCCTAAGTGAAAATGCCCAATTAGCCATTTTCCCTCCCCGGTGTCATGTGACTCGTTAGTGTTACAAGGTCTCAGGTGTGAACGTGGAGCAGGTGTGTTAAATTTGGTGTTATCGCTCTCACACTCTCTCATACTGGTCACTGGAAGTTCAACATGACACCTCATGGTTAAGAACTCTCTGAGGATCTGAAAAAAAGAATTGTCGCTCTACATAAAGATGGCCTAGGATATAAGAAGATTGCCATCACCCTGGAAATGAGCTGCAGCACGGTGGCCAAGACCATACAGTGGTTTAACAAGACAGGTTCCATTTAGAACAGGCCTCGCCATGGTTGACCAAAGAAGTTAAGTGCACGTGCTCAGCATCGTATCCAGAGGTTGTCTTTTCAAAATAGACATATGAGTGCTGCCAGCATTGCTGCAGAGGTTAAAGGGGAAAGGGGTGGGGGGGTCAGCCTGTCAGTGCTCAGACCATACGCTGCACATTGCACCAAAATGGTCTGCATGGCTGCTGTCCCAGAAGGAAGCCTCTTCTAAAGATGATGCACAAAAAAAGCCCACAAACAGTTTGCTGAAGACAAGCAGACTAAGGACATGAATTACTGGAACCATGTCCTGTGCTCTGATGAGACCACAATAAACTTATTTGGGTCAGATGGTGCCAAGCGTGTGTGGCGGTAACCAGGTGAGGAGTACAAAGACAAGTGTGTTTTGCCTACAGTAGAGCATGGTGGTGGGAGTGTCATGTTTGAGGCTGCCTGAGTGCTGCCGGCTGTAGGGAGCCACAGTCGACTGAGGGAACCAAGAATGGCAACATGTACTGACATACTGAGCATGATCCCCTCCCTTCAGAAACTTGATGTCAGGGCAGTATTCCAACATGATAATGACCCCAAGCACACCTCCAAGACGACCATTAGTAACATAGTAACAAAGTACATAAGGCCGAAAAAAGACATTTGTCCATCCAGTTCGGCCTGTTATCCTGCAAGTTGATCCAGAGGAGGCAAAAAACCCTGTGAGGTAGAAGCCAATTTTCTCCACTTTAGGGGAATAAAAAATTCCTTCCCGACTCCAATCATGCAATCAGAATAACTCCCTGGATCAACGACCCCTCTCTAGTAGCTATAGCCTGTAATATTATTAAGCTCCAGAAATACGTCCAGGCCCCTCTTGAATTCCTTTATTGTACTCACCATCACCACCTCCTCAGGCAGAGAGTTCCATAGTCTCACTGCTCTTACCGTAAAGAATCCTCTTCTATGTTTGTGTATAAACCTTCTTTCCTCCAGACGCAGAGGATGTCCCCTCGTCACAGTCACAGTCCTGGGGATAAATAGCTGATGGGATAGATCTCTGTACTGACCCCTGATATATTTATACATATTAATTAGATCTCCCCTCAGTCGTCTTTTTCTAAAGTGAATAACCCTAATTTTGATAATCTTTCAGGGTACTGTAGTTGCCCCATTCCAGTTATTACTTTAGTTGCCCTCCTCTGAACCCTCTCCAGCTCTGCTGTCTGCCTTGTTTACAGGAGCCCAGAACTGTACACAGTACTCCATGTGTGGTCTGACTAGCGATTTGTAAAGTGGTAGGACTATGTTCATATCACGGGAATCTATGCCCCTTCTGATGCAACCCATTATCTTGTTGGCCTTGGCAGCAGCTGCCTGACACTGGTTTTTGCTGCTTAGTTTGCTGTTTATTAAAATTCCTAGATCCTTTTCCATGTCAGTGTTACCGAGTGTTTTACCATTTAGTATGTACGGGTGACTTGCATTTTTCCTTCCCATGTGCATAACTTTACATTTATCAGTGTTAAACCTCATCTGCCACTTATCTGCCCAAGGCTCCAATCTATCCAGATCCCTGTGTAGTAGTATACTGTCCTCATCAGTGTAAATTACTTTACACAGTTTAGTGTCATCTGCGAAAATTGATACTTTACTATGCAAGCCTTCTACAAGATCATTAATAAATATATTGAAGAGAATAGGGCCCAATACTGACCCCTGAGGTACTCCACTAGTGACAGTGGCCCAATCTGAGTGTGTACCGTTAATAACCACCCTCTGTTTTCTATCACTCAGCCAGTTACTTACCCACATACAGATGTTTTCTCCCAGTCCGAGCATTCTCATTTTATATACTAACCTTTTATGTGGTACAGTGTCAAATGCTTTGGAGAAGTCCAGATATACGACATCCATTGATTCGCCGCTGTCAAGTCTAGAACTTACCTCCTCATAGAAACTGATTAAATTAGTCTGACATGACCGATCCCTCACGAAGCCATGCTGATATGGCGTTATTTGCTTATTTCCGTTGAGATGCTCTAATATAGCATCTCTCAGAAAACCTTCAAACAGTTTACCCACAACAGATGTTAAACTGACCAGCCTATAGTTTCCAGGCTCTGTTTTTGGCCCCTTTTTGAATATTGGCACCACATATGCCACGCGCCAATCCTGTGGGACATTCCCTGTCAGTATAGAGTCCGCAAATATCAGAAATAAGGGTCTGGCTATGACATTACTTAATTCCTTTAGGATACGGGGGTGTATGTCATCCGGTCCTGGCGATTTGTCTATTTTAATCTTTTTAAGTCGCTGATGTACTTCTTCCTGGGTCAGACAGGACACTTTTAATGGGGAATTTATTTTTGCATTCTGCATGTCATCTGACAATTTATTTTCCTCAGTGAATACATTGGAGAAGAAAATATTTAACAGCTTTGCTTTCTCCTCGTCGCTCTCTGCGACTCCCCCCTCATTACTCTTTAAAGGGCCAACACCTTCAGATTTATACTTTTTAACATTTATATAATTGAAGAACATTTTAGGGTTAGTTTTACTCTCTTTGGCAATTAATCTCTCGGTCTCTAGTTTGGCCGCTTTTATTTGTTTTTTCCATGTTCTATTTTTTTCCTTATAGTTTTTCAGTGCTTCCGTGCTACCCTCCTGTTTTAGTGTTTTATATGCTTTCTTTTTGTCATTTATTGCTTTCTTTACAGTTCTATTTATCCACATTGGTTTCTTTTTGTTCCTTAACCTTTTATTACCATACGGTATGTACCTCTCACAATGAGATTTTAGGATGTTTTTAAAGATATCCCATTTTGTGTCTGTATTTGTGAGGACTTTGTCCCAGTTAGTTTGGCCTATGGCCTCTCTTAGTTGGCTAAATTTAGCTTTTTTGAAGTTTGGTATTTTTGTTCCTCCCTGTAGAAACGCTCTTTTGAATGATAATTGGAAGGTTATTACTTTATGGTCACTATTTCCCAGGTGTCCCCCAACCTGCACGTCTGTTGTTCTGTCAGGTCTATTGGTTAATACTAAGTCCAGTATGGCCGTCCCTCTAGTCGGGTCCTGAACCAGTTGGGAGAGGTAATGGTCTTTTGTTATTGCCAAGAACCTGTTTCCCTTATGAGATATACAAGTTTCAGTTTCCCAGTCTATATCTGGGTAGTTGAAGTCCCCCATAATAACCACCTCATTATGATTTGCCGCCTTGTCTATCTCGTTTAGTATTAGATTTTCTGTGGACTCTGGTATATTAGGTGGTTTATAGTAAACTCCTATTAGTAATTTATTGTTGTTTTTAGCTCCATGTATCTCTACCCACAGTGACTCCACATGTTCATGTCCCTCACTTATATCTTCTCGGACTGTGGGCTTTAGACAGGATTTTATATAAAGGCAGACCCCTCCCCCTCTCCGGTTTTGACGATCCTTTCTAAACAGACTGTAACCTTGTACATTAACTGCCCAGTCATAGCTATCATCTAGCCATGTCTCAGTTATTCCCACTATGTCATAGTCCTCCTCACACATCACTAATTCCAGTTCACCAGTTTTATTAGTCAGGCTTCTGGCATTAGTATACATACATTTGAGAGGTTTATGTATATTTTTTACCCTACACCTTTCCTTCAGAACTGTTCTAGTCCCTCCTTCCATTCCTCCACCTTTCTTATTACCTTGCCCCCGGTCTCTATCTGCACTATCTTCCCCTCCTATAACCTAATTTCCCTCCCCCCCCAGTCCCTAGTTTAAACACTCCTCCAACCTTCTAGCCATCTTTCTCCCCAGCACAGCTGCCCCTTCCCCATTGAGGTGCAGCCCGTCCCTACGATAGAGCCTGTAGCCGATAGAAAAATCGGCCCAGTTCTCCAGGAACCCAAACCCCTCCTTCCTACACCAGTTCTTGAGCCACTTGTTAATCTCCCTAATCTCCCATTGCCTTTCTTGTGTGGCTCGTGGTACAGGCAGTATTTCGGAAAATACTACCTTTGAGGTCCTTGCCCTCAGCTTTTGACCTAAATCCCTGAAATCATTTTTAAGGACTATCCACCTACCTCTAACTTTGTCATTGGTTCCGATATGAACCATGACCGCTGGATCGTCTCCAGCCCCCCCCAGTAATCTGTCAACCCGATCCGCGATGTGTCGAACTCTAGCGCCAGGAAGACAGCACACTGTTCGGCGATCACGGTCTTTGTGACAGATTTCTCTATCTGTTCCCCTAATAATGGAGTCTCCCACTACCAGCACCTGTCTGGCCTGCCCTGCTCTCCTGGTTCCCTGCTTACTGGAGCTGACATTCCCCTGACTGGCAGAGGAAGTGTCTGGCTGCAGCAGTGCTGTCCCTGGACTGACATCCCCCTCATCTGCCAAACGTGCAAACTTGTTGGGGTGTGTCAGATCAGGGCTAGCCTCCCTGGCACTCTTCCCTCTACCCCGCTTTCTAACTTTTACCCAGCTAGCTACCTCACTTTCCTCTGCCTCCTCTCTGTCACCCTCCCCCTCATCTACCCCAAAGAGTGCTTGCTCGGTGAGAAGCAAACTCTTTTGCAAATTATCAATGCCTCTCAGTGTTGCAACTTGCCCATTTAGAGACTCGATCTGCGATTCCAAACGGGTAATTTGCTCACATCTAGAACAAAGATATACACCCTTGAACTCCTGTTACAGGACTGCATACATTATGCAAGATGTGCACTGGACTGCGTTGTAAATTGTGCAACACATACTGAATGGGGATTACAACAGTAAAAAAGTAAAACAGTATAAATGATTTAGATTTAGACCCTGTCTGCTGTAGTCGAAGGACCACGTAAAATTAAATCCAACTTTAGTTTCCAAACTCCTTTTCTTAAACTCCTTGTTTTTTAACTCCACTTAATAAGAAGCCACTTAGTAGAGCAAGCCTCAGGAAGAGCAGGCTCTGAAGAGTGTAAGTGGGTCAATTTATAGCACCTGGTTGCCCCGGGCACTCGCCTTAATTAAGCAGAGAGAAAAAAAAAAAAAGCTAAGGAAACTAAGGGTTTCTGGACTGGACAAGCATGTCTCCAAACCTAAACCTATTGAGCATCTGTGGGGCATCCCCAAAAGGAAGGTGGAGGAGCGCAAGTTCTCTAACATCCAGCAGCTTCATGATGTCCTCATGGAGGAGTGGAAGAGGATTCCAGTGACAACCTGTGAAGCTCTTGTGAACTCCATGCCTTGAGAGTTAAGGCAGTGCTGGAAAATAATGGTGGCCACACAAAATATTGACACTTTGGGAATAATTTGACCTTTGTCACTTAGGGGTGTACTCACTTTTCCTGCCAGCGGTGTAGACATTCATGGATATGTGTTAAGTTATTTTGAGAAAACACCAAATTTACACTGTTATACAAGCTGTACACTGACTACTTTACATTGTGTCCAAGTGTCATATGTTGTCCCATGAAAATACAGAATAAAATATTTACAAAAATGTGAGGGATGTATTCACTTTTGGGAGATACTGTATATGAAAACTGACAACCATCCCCCTTGTCAATGGATCATGTCCCTACATACTGTTATACTGTTCTGCCGACGGTATCAGACTGTGTAGAGATACCCAGTTATCAACTTGCTTATACATTTCCTAGAGGAATAATAGAGGAATGGCAAAGTGCAGAGTACAGCTTATCAGATGTAAGAAGGGTCAGACTGGTCAATTAGAGTACCACAGGATCCCCCAGTAGGATCGGGTTCTGACACACATACTGATAACAACAAGCCACAAAGGTCCAGCAGAGGACAACTTTTTTAGCTGATTTTGGAGCCATTATGGTCTATTTCTTATGAGGTAATGAACCTATTAATAAATACTTTATTATGTCAAATTAATAATATGTCTTGTGAGTCCAATGATAACAAAAAAAATCTTAGAGTGGTTGCCCAACATTTTATAAGTTTTACTATTCTGACCCCTCCCTGCCAGATCTGTGGAGTCAAGCATACTTACCTGCTCTTGCCACTCAGTTCCAGCTCCTTCAGTCCTCCTAAATCTTTGTTGCACTCGGGTCAATGTACAATATGTAAAGCTCTGCCACGGTGGGGCCGTTATGTGCACCGCTGCAGCCAATGACTAGCAACAGTGTTGACATGTCCAATAAAAAAAAAAAAGTTCCCAGCACAAGGAATAATGACAAAAAAAAGAAGTTATACTCACTATCTATCTGCTATTCTGCTATTATGTTCAGCTCTGTGCTATGGTCCTTCCTTACTAGTCTTGGTTTACATGGCTGCAGTGGTGGCATGCCCATATTTCCACGTGACAATTACAAACAATGACTGGACCCACAACTCCTTGCACTGGGAAATATTTCAAATAACTTGTTGAACCACTTTAAAATGCAATTGAAAGTGGCCATGGGGTGTACAACCGGTATTTGGGCCTTAAAGGGGTTGTTCGAGTTATATCTATATATGCTACGGTGGCTTAGACCATTATTAAAAATACATCTGTAATTTACTGACCAAATTTATTCTGCCGTGTTTCTGCAAGGCCGATGCGGGTCACCTGACCCCTGACGTCATCCACCAGGCTCCGGTGGTGACGTTTCATGTACAGGCTTCTCCCTGCCTCAGGGAGTGACCCGGCTCTGTACACGAAACGTCAGAGCTTTGTGTGCCCGCCCCCCTCTCTCTCCTCTGGCTGCCGCAGTTCCTGTGAGGGATTGCGCATGCGCGATCCTTTCCAGTGCCAGCAGAAACATAGAAACATAGAATGTGTCGGCAGATAAGAACCATTTGGTCCATCTAGTCTGCTCAATATACTGAATATTATGAATAGCCCCGCCCTATCTTATATGAAGGATGGCCTTATGCCTATCCCATGCATGCTTCAACTCCTTCACTGTATTTGCAGCTACCACTTCTGCAGGAAGGCTATTCCATGCATCCACTACTCTCTCAGTAAAGTAATACTTCCTGATATTACTTTTAAACCTTTGCCCCTCTAATTTAAAACTATTTCCTCTTGTAGCAGTTTTTCTTCTTTTAAATATTCTCTCCTCTTTTACCTTGTTGATTCCCTTTATATATTTAAAAGTTTCTATCATATCCCCTCTGTCTTGTCTTTCTTCCAAGCTATACATGTTAAGGTCCTTTAATCTTTCCTGGTAAGTTTTATCCTGCAATCCATGTACTAGTTTAGTAGCTCTTCTCTGAACTCTCTCCAAAGTATCAATATCCTTCTGGAAATATGGTCTCCAGTACTGAGCACAATACTCCAAATGAGGTCTCACTAGTGCTCTGTAGAGCGGCATGAGCACCTCCCTCTTTCTACTGGTAATGCCTCTCCCTATACACCCAAGCATTCTGCTAGCATTTCCTGCTGCTCTATGACATTGTCTGCCTACCATTAAGTCTTCTGAAATAATGACCCCTAAATCCCTTTCCTCAGATACTGAGGTTAGGACTGTATCACTGATTTTATATTCTGCTCTTGGGTTTTTACGCCCCAGGTGCATTATCTTGCACTTATCAACATTGAATTTTAGTTGCCAGATTTTTGACCATTCCTCTAGTTTTCCTAAATCCTTTTCCATTTGGTGTATCCCTCCAGGAACATCAACGCTGTTACAAATCTTTGTGTCATCAGCAAAAAGACACACCTTACCAATGAGGCCTTCTGCAATTTCGCTGATAAAGATATTAAACAATATGGGTCCCAGAACAGATCCCTGAGGTACCCCACTGGTAACAAGACCATGGTCTGAATATACTCCATTGACTACAACCCTTTGTTGTCTGTCCCTCAGCCACTGCCTAATCCATTCAACAATATGGGAGTCCAAGCACAAAGACTGCAATTTATTGATAAGCCTTCTATGTAGGACAGTATCAAAAGCCTTACTAAAGTCTAGATAAGCGATGTCTACTGCACCTCCGCCATCTATTATTTTAGTCACCCAATCAAAAAAAATCAATAAGATTAGTTTGACATGATCTCCCTGAAGTAAACCAATGCTGTTTTTCATCTTTCAATCCATGCAGCCATGCAGAAAGATTCTATGGTGTGCCCGCTCCCTCCCTGTGATCCACCAGTGTGCCCGTTCCCCTGCCTCTGCGTCAAACGATCTTTACTAGTGCCGGTAGCCTCAGTGAGTTACCATTGCCCTACTCCACTGGCAATCAGAAACAAAACCACCCCCAGGAACATCACAAAGTAAATCATTGTCCGTCTTATAGATATAGGTGTCATATAGCTTTGATAGATGTAGGTGTCATATAGCTTAGATAGATGTAGGTGTCGTATAGCTTAGATACATAAAGCTGTCATATAGCTTAGATACATATAGCTGTCATATAGCTTAGATACATAAAGCTGTCATATAGCTTAGATACATATAGCTGTCATATAGCTTAAATACCTATAATTGTCATATAGCTTAGATACATATAGCTGTCATATAGCTTAGATACATATAGTTGTCATATAGCTTAGATACATATAGCTGTCATATAGCTTAGATACATATAGTTGTCATATAGCTTAGATACATATAGCTGTCATATAGCTTAGATACATATGGCTGGCATATAGCTTAGAAAACATATACAGTACAGACCAAAAGTTTGGACACACCTTCTCATTCAAAGAGTTTTCTTTATTTTCATGACTATAAAGGCATCAAAACTATGAATTAACACATGTGGAATTATATACATAACAAACAAGTGTGAAACAACTGAAAATATGTCATATTCTAGGTTCTTCAAAGTAGCCACCTTTTGCTTTGATTACTGCTTTGCACACTCTTGGCATTCTCTTGATGAGCTTCAAGAGGTAGTCCCCTGAAATGGTCTTCCAACAGTCTTGAAGGAGTGCCCAGAGATGCTTAGCACTTGTTGGCCCTTTTGCCTTCACTCTGCGGTCCAGCTCACCCCAAACCATCTTGATTGGGTTCAGGTCCGGTGACTGTGGAGGCCAGGTCATCTGGCGCAGCACCCCATCACTCTCCTTCATGGTGAAATAGCTCTTACTTTCAAAGTTTGCCCAATTTTTCGGCTGACTGACTGACCTTCATTTCTTAAAGTAATGATGGCCACTCGTTTTATTCTTTACTTAGCTGCTTTTTTCTTGCCATAATACAAATTCTAACAGTCTATTCAGTAAGACTATCAGCTGTGTATCCACCTGACTTCTCCTTAACGCAACTAATGGTCCCAACCCCATTTATAAGGCAAGAAATCCCACTTATTAAACCTGACAGGGCACACCTATGAAGTGAAAACCATTTCAGGGGACTACCTCTTAAAGCTCATAAAGAGAATGCCAAGAGTGTGCAAAGCAGTAATCAAAGCAAAAGGTGGCTACTTTGAAGAACCTAGAATATGACATATTTTCAGTTGTTTCACACTTGTTTGTTATGTATGAAATTCCACATGTGTTAATTCATAGTTTTGATGCCTTCAGTGTGAATCTACAATTTTCATAGTCATGAAAATAAAGAAAACTCTTTGAATGAGAAGGTGTGTCCAAACTTTTGGTCTGTACTGTAGCTGTCATATAGCTTAGATAGACATAGCTTAGATATAGATTAGATACATATACTGTCATATAGCTTAGATACATATAGCTGTCATATAGCTTAGATACATATAGCTGTCATATAGCTTAGATACATATAGCTCTCATATAGCTTAGATAGATATAGCTGTCATATAACTTAGATACATATAGCTGTCATATAGCTTAGATACATATAGTTGTTATATAGCTTAGATAGGTATAGCTGTCATAAAGCTTAGATACATATAGCTGTCATATAGCTTAGATAGATATAGATTTCATATAGCTTAGATACACAAAGTTGTCATATAGATTAGATACATATAGTTGTCATATAGCTCTCATATAGCTTAGATAGATATAGCTGTCATATAGCTTAGATACATATAGCTGTCATATAGCTTAGATATAGATATAGCATAGATATACATATATAGATTTGTATATAGAGATCTATATATATCATCTATATATATATAATGTATGTGGGAATATATATAGTGATCTATATCTCTATATACATATATATCTATATACTTCATCAATATATGTATATAGAGATATAGCTTAGTATATATATATATATATATATGTAAACAGTTGCAAGAAAAAGTATGTGAACCCTTTGAAATGATATGGATTTCTGCACAAATTGGCCATAAAATATGATCTGATCTTCATCTAAGTTACAACAATAGACCATCACAGTCTGCTTAAGCTAATAACACACAAAGAATTAAATGTTATCATGTTTTTATTGAACACACCATGTAAACAGTCACAGTGCAGGTGGAAAAAGTATGTGAACCCCTAGACTAATGACATCTCCAAGAGCTAATTGGAGTGAGGGGTGAGCCAACTGGAGTCCAATCAATGAGATGAGATTGGAGGTGTTGGTTACAGCTGCCCTATAAAAAACGCACACCAGTTCTGGGTTTGCTTTTCACAAGAAGCATTGCCTGATGTGAATTATGCCTCGCACAAAAGAGCACTCAGAAGACCTATGATTAAGAATTGTTGACTTGCATAAAGCTGGAAAGGGTTATAAAAGCATCTCCAAAAGCCTTGCTGTTCATCAGTCCACAGTAAGACAAATTGTCTATAAATGGAGAAAGTTCAGCACTGCTGCTGCTCTTCCTAGGAGTGGCCGTCCTATAAAGATGACTGCAAGAGCACAGCGCAGACTGCTCAATGAGGTGAAGAAGAATCCTAGAGTGTCAGCTAAAGACTTACAAAAGTCTCTGGCATATGCTAATATCCCTGTTAGCGAATCTACGATGCGTAAAACACTAAACAAGAATGGATTTCATGGGAGGATACTACAGAGGAAGCCACTGCTGTCCAAAAAAAACATTGCTGCACATTTACAGTTTGCACAGGAGCACCTGGATGTTCCACAGCAGTACTGGCAAAATATTCTGTGGACAGATGAAACCAAAGTTGAGTTGTTTGGAAGAAACACACAACACTATGTGTGGAGAAAAAGAGGCAAAGCACACCAACATCAAAACCTCATCACAACTGTGAAGTATGCTGGTGGGGGCATCATGGTTTCGGGCTGCTTTGCTGCGTCAGGGCCTGGACGGATTTCTATCATCGAAGGAAAAATTAATTCCCAAGTTTATCAAGACATTTTGCAGGAGAACTTAAGGCCATCTGCCAATACGCCTTCTGGAGTGGCCCAGTCAGAGTCCTGACCTCAACCCGATTGAGATACTGTGGCATGACTTCAAGAAAGCGATTCATACCAGACATCCCAAGAATATTGCTGAACTGAAACAGTTCTGTAAAGAGGAATGGTCAAGAATTACTCCTGACCGTTGTGCACGTCTGATCTGCAACTACAGGAAACGTTTGGTTGAAGTTATTGCTGCCAAAGGAGGTTCAACCAGTTATTAAATCTAAGGGTTCACATACTTTTTCCACCTGCACTGTGAATGTTTACATGGTGTGTTCAATAAAAACATAGTCACATTTAATTCTTTGTGTGTTATTAGTTTAACCGCCTCAGGATCGCGTTCCGGAGGCGGCAGCCCTGCGCACAGTCACACATCTACGCGTCATCTCGCGAGACGCAAGTTTTCCTGTGAACGCGCGCACACAGGCGCGTGCGTTCACAGGATCGGAAGGTAAGCGAGTGGATCTCCAGCCTGCCAGCGGCGATCGTTCGCTGGCAGGCTGGAGATGCGATTTTTTTAACCCCTAACAGGTATATTAGACGCTGTTTTGATAACAGCGTCTAATATACCTGCTACCTGGTCCTCTGGTGGTCCCTTTTGTTTGGATCGACCAACAGAGGACACAGGTAGCTCAGTAAAGTAGCACCAAACACCACTACACTACACTACACTACACCCCCCCTGTCACTTATTAACCCCTTATGAACCCCTGATCACCCCATATAGACTCCCTGATCACCCCCCTGTCATTGATCACCCCCCTGTAAGGCTCCATTCAGATGTCCGTATGATTTTTATGGATCCACTGATACATGGATCGGATCCGCAAAACGCATATGGACGTCTGAATGGAGCCTTACAGGGGGGTGATCAATGACAGGGGTGATCACCCCATATAGACTCCCTGATCACCCCCCTGTCATTGATCACCCCTCTGTAAGGCTGCATTCAGATGTCCGTATGTTTTTTACGGATCCACGGATACATGTATCGGATCCGCAAAACACATACAGGCGTCAGAATGGAGCCTTACAGGGGGGTGATTACCCCATATAGACTCCCTGATCACCCCCCTGTCATTGATCACCCCCTCGTAAGGCTCCATTCAGACGTCTGTATGATTTTTACGGATCCACTGATACATGGATCGGATCCGCAAAACACATACGGACATCTGAATGGAGCCTTATAGGGGGGTGATCAATGACAGGGGGGTGATCACCCCATATAGACTCCCTGATCACCCCCCTGTCATTGATCACCCCCCTGTCATTGATCACCCCCCTGTAAGACTCCATTCAGATGTCCGTATGATTTTTACGGATCCACTGATACATGGATCGAATCCGCAAGACACATACGGACATCTGAATGGAGCCTTACAGGGGGGTGATCACCCCATATAGACTCCCTGATCACCCCCCTGTCATTGATCACCCCCCTGTCATTGATCACCCCCTTGTAAGGCTCCATTCAGACGTCCGTATGATTTTTACGGATCCACTGATACATGGATCGGATCCGCAAAACACATACGGACATCTGAATGGAGCCTTATAGGGGGGTGATCAATGACAGGGGGGTGATCACCCCATATAGACTCCCTGATCACCCCCCTGTCATTGATCACCCCCCTGTCATTGATCACCCCCCTGTAAGGCTCCATTCAGACATTTTTTTGGCCCAAGTTAGCGGAAATTATATTTTTTTTTCTTACAAAGTCTCATATTCCACTAACTTGTGTTAAAAAATAAAATCTCACATGAACTCACCAATCCAAATGCGTAAAATTTTTTAGACATTTATATTCCAGACTTCTTCTCACGCTTTAGGGCCCCTAGAATGCCAACTACCCCACATGTGACCCCATTTCGGAAAGAAGACACCCCAAGGTATTCCGTGAGGGGCATATTGAGTCCATGAAAGATTGAAATTTTTGTCCCAAGTTAGCGGAAAGGGAGACTTTGTGAGGAAAAAAAAAATATATATCAATTTCCGCTAACTTGTGCCAAAAAAAAAAAATTCTATGAACTCGCCATGCCCCTCATTGAATACCTTGGGGTGTCTTCTTTCCAAAATGGGGTCACATGTGGGGTATTTATACTGCCCTGGCATTCTAGGGGCCCTAAAGCGTGAGAAGAAGTCTGGGATCCAAATGTCTAAAAATGCCCTCATAAAAGGAATGTGGGCCCCTTTGCCCACCTAGGCTGCAAAAAAGTGTCACACATCTGGTATCCCCGTACTCAGGAGAAGTTGGGCAATGTGTTTTGGGGTGTCTTTTTACATATACCCATGCTGGGTGAGAGAAATATCTTGGCAAAAGACAACTTTTCCCATTTTTTTATACAAAGTTGGCATTTGACCAAGATATTTATCTCACCCAGCATGGGTATATGTAAAATGACACCCCAAAACACATTGCCCAACTTCTCCTGAGTACGGGGATACCAGATGTGTGACACTTTTTTGCAGCCTAGGTGGGCAAAGGGGCCCACATTCCAAAGAGCACCTTTCGGATTTCACCGGCCATTTTTTACAGATTTTGATTTCAAACTACTTACCACACATTAGGGCCCCTAGAATGCCAGGGCAGTATAACTACCCCACAAGTGACCCCATTTTGGAAAGAAGACACCCCAAGGTATTCACTGATGGGCATAGTGAGTTCATGGAAGTTTTTATTTTTTGTCACAAGTTAGTGGAATATGAGACTTTGTAAGAAAAAAAAAATCATCATTTTCCGCTAACTTGTGGCAAAAAATAAATAATTATAGGAACTCGCCGTGCCGCTCACGGAATACATTGGGGTGTCTTCTTTCCAAAATGGGGTCACTTGTGGGGTAGTTATACTGCCCTGGCATTCTAGGGGCCCAAATGTGTGGTAAGTAGTTTGAAATCAAAATCTGTAAAAAATGGCCGGTGAAATCCGAAAGGTGCTCTTTGGAATGTGGGCCCCTTTGCCCACCTAGGCTGCAAAAAAGTGTCACACATGTGGTATCTTCGTACTCAGGAGAAGTTGGGCAATGTGTTTTGGGGTGTCATTTTACATATACCCATGCTGGGTGAGATAAATATCTTGGTCAAATGCCAACTTTGTATAAAAAAAGGGAAAAGTTGTCTTTTGCCAAGATATTTCTCTCACCCCTTTCTAGAAACTACACCCCTCAAGGTATTCAAAACTGATTTTACAAACGTCGTTTACCCTTTAGGTGTTCCACAAGAGTTAATGGCAAATGGAGATAAAATTTCAGAATTTAGATTCTTTGGCAAATTTTCCATTTTAATCCATTTTTTCCAGTAACAAAGCCAAACAGCCAAACAAAATGCTATATTTATTGCTCTGATTCTGTAGTTTGCAGAAAAATCCCATATGTGGCCGTAAACTACTGTACGGGCACACAGTAGGGCGTAGAGGTAAAGGTGCGCCGTATGGTTTTTGGTAGGCAGATTTTGCTGGACTGGTTTATTTACACCATGTCCCATTTGAAGCCCCCCTGATGCACCCCTAGAGTAGAAACTCCAAAAAAGTGACCCCATTTTAGAAACTATGGGATAGGGTGGCAGTATTGTTGGTACTAGTTTAGGGTACATATGATTTTTGGTTGCTCTATATTACACTTTTTGTGAGGCAAGGTAGCAAAAAATAGCTGTTTTGGCACCGTTTTTATTTTTTGTTATTTACAAAATTCATCTGACAGGTTAGCTCATGTAATATTTTTATAGAGCAGGTTGTCACGGACGCGGCGATACCTAATATGTATACTTTTTTTTTATTTATGTAAGTTTCACACAATTATTTCCTTTTTGAAACAAAAAAAATAATCATGTTTTAGTGTCTCCATATTCTGAGAGCCATAATTTTTTCAGTTTTTAGGCGATTATCTTAGGTAGGGTCTAATTTTTTGTGGGATGAGGTGACGGTTTGATTGGTACTATTTTGGCGTACATACGACTTTTTTGATCACTTTTATTACCTTTTTGGGAAGTAAGGTGGGCAAAATTTCAATTTCATCATAGTTTTTTATTTTTTATTTTTATGGCGTTCACCGTGCGGGTAAAGTAACATGACCGTTTTATAGATCAGGTCGTTACTGATGCGGTGATATCAAACATTTTTAGGGAATTATTTTTTTTTTCACTTTTTTTGGACCCAGACCCACTTGGTTCTTGAAGATCCAGTGGGTCTGATGTCTGTATAATACAGTACAGTACACTATATAGTGTACTGTACTGTATTTTCACTTTACAAAGTCTGATTAGACTTCTGCCTTTAGCAGAAGACTAATCAGCACCATGGACAGCCTCTGATCAGTACCATGGACAGCTGGACGCCTGTGAAGGCATCCGGTTGCCATGGTAACCATCACTCGCTGCCACAGAAAAGCAGTGGGTGATGGGGATGGAGGGGGGCCCCCTCCCTCTCCCATCGGGGGCTGAAAAGGCACAGCAGCCCCCGATGGGAGAGGGAGGGAGCTCCCTCCCTCTTTACCTTTTCCATACAGCGGTCCCTACGGACCGCAGCATGGAAGGGGTTAAACGCATGGCATCTGTGCCAGCACAGATGTCAGGCGTTTCAAACAGAGTGTCAGCAATGTGCTGACACTCTGCAAACCGCTCGGCTATCCTGAGAGAGGGGGCGGGCGGATGATCGCATGCCTGCCCGCCCCCCCAAGCACCGCCTGCACCGCCCGCCCCCCCCTGCCGCACCCCCTGCTGCTCCCGCTGGCAGTTAACAAAGAGGGCAGCAGGGGGAGGGTTACAGACCGCGAGGATCAGAAACTTCCGAAACCGCTGCAAACCGCAGGTCTGAATTGACCTGCGGTTTGCTGCGATCGCCGACATGGGGGGCTCACAGGACACCCCGGCGCATTTAGCCAAGGTGCCTGTTCAATGATTTGAGCAGGCACCGGGTTCCGACCACCGCCCACCGGGCGGCGGTGATCGGAACTATACATGACGTACCGGTACGTCATGTGTCCTTAAGTACCAGGACAACATGCCATACCGATACGTCATGTGTCCTGAAGAGGTTAAAATCATTTTTTCTGGTGGGCCCAAGAAACTCCAGTCTGGTACTAAATGTAAGATAGAGTAGTAATAAGAAGGAAGCAGAGGGAAGTGAGCATTACTGCAGGAACTAGGGTTTTTTGTAGTGTCTGAGCATTGAGACCCACAGGTTTCCATAGGCTGTAGGCACAAAAGAGTAGGAGATTTTTAATTGAGGATATTTGCAGTTACTTCACTTTTCACAATATAATTGGTTGCAAAGGTGAACGTTCCCTTTAAGGAGCACCAGTCACATTGTAAATGCTGTGCAATCTATGGACAGCATGCTATAGAACAGGAGGAGCTGAGTAGGTTGATATATAGTTATGTGTCAAAATGATTCACTATAACTTGTATTTCATTCATTCAGATCCCTGCTATTTCTGTGCTGAGGAGTCCAGTGGGCGGACTTACAGTTCTTATTTACACAGGCCTCCTTGTACGACTATATATACAGAGATAGTTGTCAATCAATGACAGGACTGCCCACTGGACTCTTAAGCATAAACTGAACAGACAATTAAAGGGAACGTGTCACCTATAAGCTTTTCTGCCAGTTAAAACCAGATCTAATCAGCTTTTATTTTCTGATTGTAGATTTTTTTTAAATCTATTTGCTGAACATGATTATGGGGGTGGCCATCTTGCCTGAGCTATAATTAACAGCATTTAAAGATATGCTTTCCAGCAGCCACCATGAGCCATAGACATAATGGACAAGAAAGGACCTGAATGACTTCTATAGGAGAGTTTTCTAGGTATGGTCTGGGACCAGTGCAGAGGTCAGGAGGGCGTAGATAAGCTGTGATATCCCCTTTTGCGAATGGTAAATCCTGGGTTATCTATATATTATAGAGGTGTTATCTGTCACTAATCCTGTCTGTGATGATAATGAAATGACTGCTGAAAAGTGATCTGTACAGACAAAGAAGTGACACCTATTATTAGAGTTAATGGCCAGTGTGAAAACTGCAGGATTTTAAGATTTCTTACATCATAAATAGTGAAATGGAAAAATAAATAGAACATCACCAAAAATTCTATAAAAAATATGTTAAAGAACAGGTCATTTTCTAATAATACATTCTCTATATAACAAGTTATACTGCCTTCCCAAAAAACGATATATCAATCTGCTCAGCTTCTTCCATTCTATAACTATATGCTGTTGTTGTCAATCAGATTGCATGTTCAAACACATGCCGCAACATACCAGTACACATACCGCAAAAAAAAAAAAAAAAATTTAACACATTACCTTCTTCTAAAATGGTACTTTTTATCAATATCCATTACATATATATCTTAAACTGTATGAGTATTAAAATTAGGAGCATGGAGCAGATACAAAAATGGAAAGATGTTTGGCCCTGGTTGGGTAAGAGGAAAGGTTCAGAAGGGGAATTGATAAAAAAAAAAAAATAGTAAGGGTAGGTTTAAGAGATTTGCCAGATAAAAGACCTTATTTGAAGGCTTCTCAGCATGAGACATGTAAACGGCAGTAGTAAATATCTTTATTTTAATGCAGCTTATTTAATTCTGTACTGGAATGCTTAGAACAAGAAGAGCAAGTATGAAGAAAAGAACCAGTCATGATTTCTTGTATTTAATTAAACAAATGTAAGGCTGGCACTCAAATATGTGGGATCAATAGAGGTAACAATTTATTCAAATATAAAATACAGACATCAAATAAGACCATATAATAGATATAAAAACAATGATAAAAAATATGTGAAATATGGGTATGATAATATATATGAAAACAGTATAAAAAACCGCAATTGCATAAATAAGCACTGGGGGCAGTGGGCTGTGGGTAAATATCAATAACCCCTGAGATCTGGAAATGAATCTTGATATGAAGTGCTGACCTTCTATCTAAAGTCCTCTGAATCAGGTATGCACTAATCTGAAGATGGCCTCTGGCCAAATGTAGATAACAGTCCAGGTATATGAAAATTAGTCCAGGGAGAAAGTGTATAATTCTGACTGCTCACACTGTGTCACTGGATCAATGCCAAAGTAGATACACTGTTGTAGATCGTGGTTAGAGCGGGACCGGTTTAATCTTACCCTCTAGTTCGGGTCCGGACGCTGGGGAGTCTCTCCCTCTCACCGCTACTCACCACGCTGTATCAGTTTCCGTTCGTGTTCTATGGCGTCCTCGCTCGAGACTATAGTCACGTGATATCAGTCTCGCGGGTTTTGCCTGTTAAAGTGTCCGGTCTGTTTTCTCGAGCGAGGACGCCATAGAACACGAACGGAAACTGATACAGCGTGGTGAGTAGCGGTGAGAGGGAGAGACTCCCCAGCGTCCGGACCCGAACTAGAGGGTAAGATTAAACCGGTCCCGCTCTAACCACGATCTACAACAGTGTATCTACTTTGGCATTGATCCAGTGACACAGTGTGAGCAGTCAGAATTATACACTTTCTCCCTGGACTAATTTTCATATACCTGGACTGTTATCTACATTTGGCCAGAGGCCATCTTCAGATTAGTGCATACCTGATTCAGAGGACTTTAGATAGAAGGTCAGCACTTCATATCAAGATTCATTTCCAGATCTCAGGGGTTATTGATATTTACCCACAGCCCACTGCCCCCAGTGCTTATTTATGCAATTGCGGTTTTTTATACTGTTTTCATATATATTATCATACCCATATTTCACATATTTTTTATCATTGTTTTTATATCTATTATATGGTCTTATTTGATGTCTGTATTTTATATTTGAATAAATTGTTACCTCTATTGATCCCACATATTTGAGTGCCAGCCTTACATTTGTTTAATTTATTAACCCTTTTGACTGATTGGGTGTTCAGTCTTTAGGCTAGAGCACCAGCTCCGTACGAAAGAGGTGGTGAGCTATCCACTATCTGTATCACAATTTCTTGTATTTAGCTGAACACTTCTAATCTTTAGTAAGAATAGCAGTAGACTAACTTCATTAGTTATATGGTTATTTATTCTTAACAATAGAATCTAAAAACACCTAATTAAGTTGAAGAGCTGTGACAGCGGGGAGATCTGGAATAATTGTGTTATTTACACTTGCTGAAAAATGACTGTGTTTCTGATATGCCACGAATGTAAAAGAGAATGTTTTAGAAAATTGTTCCTTCTATGTCTGATTTTATATAAAGAGTCTTGACCTTAAAATATTTAAATTACAAGATTAGAAGCACTAATTGCAGTTTAAATTAACGAAATATTTAAAAATACCTGTGTCATAAAACTGCCATAGAATTCACAAGTACAGCAGCTGTCCAAAAAAAAAACATTGTAGTTCTCTACATGGAGATTTGAACTAAATCCCCATCTACATATTAAATCATAATGGTAAAAAAAAAATGCATTTATTGAATGTTTATGGTATATGGCAGTGATGGCGAACCCTTTACAGACTGAGTGCCCGAACTGCAACCCAAAACCCAAAGTGCCAACACTGTCCAATATAGTATATCTTTCATGTAATTTATCATTTTGCTATAATACCCTGCCTACATTCAGTGCGCTGCCTGTGCTGTTCATAGTGCGCCCTGCGCTGATGAATGGCAGGAAAAGTCTATAGAAATGTACTTTCAGTAATTAAAGTATATTACAAAAATGGTCAGTATCACTGCCCCTACACATTACAAAAATAAAAAAAATTATACTTTAACCTATCAATATGTTTTAGTAGTGTGTGTCGGAGAGCAGAGGATACCTAGCCAAAACCAAAACATACAAGTTCCAATACCATAGTGCTGAAAGGCAACAGCACAAACCACTGAGTTATCCTGAAGGTATATTTAAAATGAGAACATTCATTGCATATCAACAGGACATGTCATAAATATCTGACGGGAGTGAGTTCCATCTCTGGGACCTGATCGTATCTCAAGAATGGCGTAGACATTGGGTGTACGTGGCTTTCTCTATTCACTGCTATAGGACTTCTGAAAATACCTGGCATTCATCCAGAGCAGAAACTTGTCCTAGGAGAGGATTCTGTCCCAGATTTTGGGCCCTTACCCATTATTTAAAGCTTATCGTATTGATATAACATAAATATGATAGAAACACCCTTTTAAAGTAGAACTGAGTGAAATTTTAGAAATAGGGAAACTTGATTATATAGAATTTTATACCTGCAAATCCCATAGAAAGTATTCACATTGTGTCTGATTTTTCATGATCGGTTGTTTAACAACATTGAAACCCGGTGGATTTATATAGGGATTAGTGATAATCGAGCACCAAATTATTCGGGTGTTCGGCCTGAACACATTGCTATATTCGTGTGCTCAGCCGAACACCCCAGTATAATGGAAGTCAATGGGAGACAACCAGGCACCACCTGCTCTGAAGAGGGGAGGGTGCCTGGTCCATTGGAAAAGGTCAGAAAGCGACAGAAACACATGCAAAATGGATCAGGAACACCTTGGGGAAGATGTCTGGATGCATCTTGGACTCCCAGATCGCTGCTGGGAACCATGTTGTCCGAGTTGTATGCCACTTTTACAGACTGACAAAAATATGCACAAAACCCCCCAAAAAATAAATTTTACATGAAAAATTGTTCGGAAACATTCTTTCCTGTATATTCAATTGTATATAAAGTGCAAGTGCTGCAAAAAATTACAAGCAAGAGGCACTCCGAAACAGCCTGTATATCACATTGCCTCATTCACATTGTGGTACAATTGTTAAGGTAGTGGGACTCCTACACTCATAAAGCCTATGCACTAAGTGAAAGGGCTGCCAAAAATTACAAGGAACCGGCACTCCAAAACACCTTTTGTTACACATAAAGAAGGGCATCATACACACCCTTGAAAAATTATGATTGAAGGCCTGCTGGTGACCCTCAAAAACATTTGAAGCAAGGGCCTGCTGATCTGACCATCTAAAACTTTAGGGGCGAGGTCCTACTGCCGCACTGGTGACTCTAGATAACCTCTGGGCGATTGCACGTCCCCGTGACGGCGACGATCCATTTGGATGTCTGCCGTATCAACTTTCGATGTTCTTTTCTGCGCTTACCATGGTGATCATGGGTAACGGGGAATCAGGGTTTGATGCCGGAGAGGGAGCTTGAGAAAGGGATACCACATCCAAGGGAGGTCAATGGCTGAAATCTGATTGGCTGTTGTTGCCTTGCCACTTTTTTTTCCTAATTGTGAACCACCGAGAGAGGGTGGGTCAAGTTATTAAAGCACAAAATTCCAAGGAAGGCAGCAGACACGTGGCAATTACCCACTCCCGACTCGGGGAGGTAGTGACGATAAATAACAATACAGCACTCCTAAGCGGTCCTGTTATTGGAATGAGTACACTTTCCGTTAATGAGGATCTATTGGAGGGCAAGTCTGGTGCCAGCAAACAACTTGCTTCTGGCCTCCACAATGTTCACCCAGTGTGCCATCATGGTGAGGATTGTGTTGACCAGACTTTTGGCTACTGAGACTGGACTTGTAGGTGAGAGCCTGCTGCCGCTTTGTTGACTGTAGATAACTTCTAGGCGATCGCACGTCCCTGTGATGGCGACGATCCATTTGGATGTCTGCCCTATCAACTTTGGAGCAATTTTTCAACAAGGACCTTCTAGTATACCACCGTTTTGCTTGTCCTCTCCACCAGAGGAATGAAAGATGAGAAGTTCTCTTTGTAGCGGGGGTCGAGAAGGGTGAACAACCAGTAGTGCGTGTTGTCTAAAATGCGTATAACGCGTGAGTCGTGGGAAAGGCAGCCTAACATGAAGTCAGCCAGAGTACCAGAGTACCAACAGGTATGTGTGCCAGAGTACCAACAGGCAAGACTTTGCTGTTGTCATCAGAAGGTGAGCTGACCCTGTAAAACATTATATGAGAGGGCCTGCTGCTGAACTGACCCTCTAAAACATTAGGGGCGAGGGCCTACTGGTGAGCTGACGCTCTAAAACATATGCGAGGGTCTGCAGGTGAGTTGAGCCTGTAAAACATTATATGCGAGGGCCTGCAGTTGAACTGACCCTGTAAAACATTATATGCAAGGGCCTGCTGCTGAACTGACCCTCTAAAACATTAGGGGCGATGGTCTGCTAGTGAGCTGATGCTCTAAAACATTATATCTGAGTGCCTGCTGGTGAGCTGACGCTCTAAAACATTATATGCAAGGGCCTGTAGGTGAGCTGACGCTCTAAAACATTACATGCGAGTGCCTGCTGGTGAGTGTCATGGTGGGGAGTGGGGAAAACCCCCCACTGTACAATGAAAAGGAATTTGGTAGAATCTAGGCCAGGACGCCGGAATCAGGGAGCAGGTCACCTCCTATTGCATCCCTAATCCTCTCCCTAACTCCTAAGTCGCCCTGGAAATCCCTCACTTAGGAGCAGGGGAGAGACGACCTGTTCTTCCCAGACATGGATGGACAGTAGTATCAAATGGCCTAGCAACAGGGAAAAGGGAAGCCCATACACAGCTAGACGATCGGCAGGTAAGAACAACAAGACTACTCACTTACCTGCCGAAGCCTCCACAACTGGAACTCGTGCATAAGTACAGGAGCCCGAACACACAGCAGGTCACAGTACAAACTACAGTACCACACAGGAATCCAGCATACCAACTATGCCAGAGCCCCCCCATGCTCACACAGTGCATGGCAGCCCTAAGCAGTGCTTCATACAGCCTTATGGTTACCCCTCCGGGTAACCAGCCCCCTCGCGGAGGTAACACACACAAAGGGAAACGTCTTGCACACATGCAGGGACAAACACCAACAACATCCCAGACATGCAACAACAAGCAAGACGTACAACAAACCTCCAACTCAAACCCACACCATAAACAACACACCAGGAGAGGAAGGAAGACAAGGAGGAAACACACAGAAACTGGCCCTCACTGGACAGATGGTAAAGCCAGGAGCAGTGAACCACCAGCACACACCAAGCCTGGGGGAACACTGAGCTACAGGCTTCCAGCAGAGGCTAAATAGGCCAAAGCAACCACACCCAATCAGGGGGTAAACCTTTACAGCACCAGACAGGGGAAGGCTACAACTTAAAAGGGAAGTGCACACACCAGCCACCACGTTGCCACCGGCAACAGCATGCGTGGCAACCATGTCACGGCGCACACAGCCAAAGCCAAGACACTGCCACCACATGCCATAACAGCAACACATTGCCACCGGCAACAGCATGCGTGGCAACCATGTCACGGCGCACACAGCCAAAGCGGAGACCTTGCCACCACATGCCATAACAGCAACACGTTGCCACCGGCAACCGCAAGCATGGCACAAGTGTCACGGCGCACACAGCAAAGGCCGTGACAGTGAGCTGACGCTCTAGAACATTATATGCGAGAGCCTGCAGGTGAGCTGACCCAGTAAAACATTATATGCGAGGGCCTGCAGTTGAGCTGACCCTGTAAAATATTATATGCGAGGGCCTGCTGCTGAGCGGACCCTCTAAAACATTAGGGGCGAGGGCCTGCTGGTGAGCTGACGCTCTAAAACATTATATGCGAGGGCCTGCTGGTGAGCTGACCCTCTAAAACATTAGCGGCGAGGACCTGCTGTTCAGGTGACCCTATAAAAAAATTTGAGTTGAGGGCCTGCAGTTGAGCGGACCCTATAAAATAAATGGGGGGGAATATATACAATCTGGATGAGGAGGAGAAAACAAGATTCAACCATATACTCTTTTTTTGCGGTGGAAAAGGTGCATGGGAATACACTACAGCAGATTGAGTACATTATAAATGATAGATTGAAATTGCCTTTATGTTCATCATCAGCTCAGCTGTCCTCTGGTGGAGTTGAGAAGTCAGGGGCAATCCAGGCCTTGTTCATTTTGATAAGAGTCAACCTGCCAGCATTTTCAGTTGACAGTCGGATGCTCATGTCAGTTATTATGCCCCCAGCAGCACTAAATACCCGCTCTGACAAAATGCTGGCGGCAGGGCAGGCCAGCACCTCCAAGGCGTAGAGTTCGTGCCACGTGTCCAGCTTGGACAGCCAAAAGTTGTAAGGCACAGATGTCAACCTGTCAGCATTGCCAGTGGGCAAGCGGATACGCTTATCTGTTATGATGCCACCAGCACTAAATACATGCTCAGACAAAACGCTGGCGGCAGGGCAGGCCAGCACCTCCAAAGCGTAGGGCGCAAGTTCGTGCCACGTGTCCAGTAGTTGTAAGGTATTGAGGGATCATTTAGGACACTGACACGGTTGGCTATGTATTCCTTCACCATCTTCCAAAACTTTTTCCTCCTTGTACCACTAGGCCGTGCTTAAGGGTGAGATTGTTGGCGGGGTGTCATGAAACTGTCCCATGCCTTGGAGAGTGTTGCCCTGCCTTTGTTGGAACTTCTGTGTGTTCCCCTTGTCTCCCTTCCTCGGTTGCCTAAGGAAGTACGTACTCTGCCGCCAGTGTTGCCAGATGGAAAATTTTGGAGGAATCTCTCAACAAGTACCTTCTGGTTTTGCACCGTTTTACTCGTCCTCTCCAAGACAGGAATGAGACAGGAATGAGAGATGAGAAGTTCTCTTTGTAGCGAGGGTCGAAGGGTGAACACCCTTCGAGCCGTGTTATCTAAAATGCGTATGTCACGGCGCCGTCTAGGAGGCGGGCACGTCCGGAGCGTGCACGTATCATCAGTGCGTCCAGCGTCACCCGTGCTCCTGATAATACTATGTGTGCATCTATCTGCATTCAGCCGGTGCTCGGCTGTGTAGTCTGTGTGGAGTCATGTGACGCTGGCCACGTCACATGACCCCTCTAGCTCCCTATTTAAACAGGCAATCTGCTGGCCACAGATTGCCTGTTATTTAGGCTCCACCTGTGATTTTGTCTTTCCTGGCGTACTTACCTTTTGCTGAATTCCTGACGATCCTCTGCCTGCTCCTTGTGTACTTTGCTGCTCTCCTGGTATTCTGACCCCGGCCTCCTCCTGACGATCCTCTGCTGACTCCTTTGGTACTTCACGACTCTCCTGGTATTTATGACCCCGGCTTCTCCTGAGAATTCTCTGCTTGCTCCATTTGTACTTTGTAGCTTTCCTGGTATTGACTCGGTCCGTTCACGTTCTGTTGTTTGTCTGTCTGTCATCCCTGCACTTATTCCAAGCTAGGGATTGCCGTCCAGTTGTCCCCTGTCATTAGGACTCGCGAGGCAAGTAGGCAGGGCCAGGGGTAAGGGTGGAGCGCAGTGGTCACTTCCCATCCCCCTGTGTGTGTACGCGACCGTTACAGCGTATAACGCGAGGGTCGCGGAAAAGGCAGCCTAACAGGAAGTCACCCATGTGTGCCAGAGTACCAAAAGGCAAGACGTCAATGTCGACATCAAAATGACTCTCCATCTCCTCATCCGCCCATCAACGCTGAACAGATGGAATTCAAGTTCCATGGGTACTACCCTCTGTAGCAGAGGCAACTGTCTCCAGCTCCTCTTCCTCCTCCTCTTCATGGTCCAATTCGCGCTGAGAAGACGAACTGAGGATGGGCTGGTTATCATCCTGTGTAATGTCCTCCGCCACTTCCTCGTCTGCCACATTCAGAGCGTCGTCCTTAGTTGTGAGCAGCGATCGTTTGAGTAGGCACAGCAGTAGGATGGTTACGCTGATAATAGTGTTATCGCCACTAACCATCTGTGTGGATTCATTAAAGTTTTTTAAAACCTCACAGAGGTCTGACATCAATTCCCACTCCTCACTTGTGAATAGTGGCAGTTGACTCGAAAGGCGACGACCATGTTGCCGCTAGTATTCCACAACTGCCCTCTGCTGCTCACAAAGCCTGGCCAACATGTTGAATGAAGAGTTCCAGCGTGTGCTCACATTGCACAACAGTCGGTGAGCTGAAAGCCGCAAGCGCTCCTGCAGCATTGACAGACCGTCTGAAGCTGTGGACGACTTGCGGAAATGGGCACACACGCGGCGCGCCTTCACTAGTAGCTCTGGCAAATTGGGGTAGGTTTTGATAAACCGCTGAACCACTAAGTTTAAGATGTGGGCTAGGGATGGGATGTGTCAGGTTGCCGAGCTCCAAAGCCGCCACCAAGTTACGGCCATTATTAGACACAACCATGCCTGGTTGTAGGTTGAGAGGCGAGAGCCACAGCTCGGTCTGGTCCCTTATACCCTGCCACAGCTCTGCGGCGGTGTGCTGTTTGTCCCATAAGCATATCAGTTGCAGCACGACCTGTTGACGCTTACCCACAGCAGTGCTACACTGCTTCCATCTAGCGACTGATGGCTGACTGCTGCTGGAGGTGGAAGTGGAGGAGGAGGCAAAGGAGGAGGAGAAGTGGGGGTTGGAGCCAGTAACATAGCTGCTGGCGGAGACCCTGATGGACATAGGGCCCGCAATCCTAGGAGTGGGTAGAACCTGTGCCATCCCAGGGTGCTACTCACTCCCGGTCTCCACAACATTCACCCAGTGTGCGGTCAGGGAAATGAAGCGTCCCTGGCGACCAGCACTTGTTCATATGTCCGTTGTTAAGTGAACCTTCCCAGCAACTGTGTTGGTCAGGGCACGGTGTTGTTCCGGGACACATGCTGGTGTAAGGTGGGCATGGCACAACGTGAAAAATAGGTGCGGCTGGGGAATGTGTACCGAGGGACGGCTGCCGACATCAGGCCTCAGTGTCCACAAGCCTAAATGGCAGTATTTCAAGGGCCAGTAATTTCGAAAGTTGCGCATTTAGTGCTATGGCGTGTGGGTGGGTGGGTATGTATTTGCGCTTGCGTTCAAATGACTGGACATTTGGACGCTGTGCTGGGACAGGGAAGTGGATGTTGTTGCTGATGGTTCATGCTAAGGTCCAGGTGCAGGGAGAGGGGCATCCTGGCCTGCGCCTTCGACAGGGGATTGGCCAGCAGTGTGTAACACAGGGGAAGAGGAGGCAGTGGTGTGACCCGCAGACACAGATTGTGGACCCTGGCGTTCGGCCCACTTATTAGGGTGCTTGGATGCCATGTGGCGGATCATGCTGGTGGTGGTGAGGTTGCTAGTGTTCACGCCCCGGCTCATTTTGGTACGGCACAGGTTGCAAACTATTACTTTTTTATCGTCTGCACTTTCATAAAAAAAGAGCCATACTGCGGAACACCTACCCCTTGGCAAGGTAGATTTACGCATAGGGGTGCTCGGTGTAACAGTTGCAGGCCTGTTTGGTGTGGGCCGACTTCTCCCTTTTGCAACCCCACTGCCTCTTCCAGCCTGTTGCGGTGCTGCGGATCCCTCCCCCTCTGTACTGCTGTCCTCGCTCGGCTTTTCACCTTCCCATGTTGGGTCAGTGACCTCATCGTCAACCGCATCCTCTTCCACTTCCTCACTCTGCTCATCCTCCTGACTTGACCTAACCACAACATCAGTGATTGACAACTGTGTCTCATCATCATCCACCTCGTGAACTAATGATTGCCGTTCACCACCATCATCTTCTTGAGACTGTGAAGTCTCAAGAGGTTGGGAATCAGGGCACAATATTTCAGGTACCTCTTCAAGCGTGCTGGGAGCGAGGGCCAAATGTAACAGTGGCGCTGGAAAGAGCTCCTCGGAATATCCGAGTGTGGGATCAGTCATTTGGCAAGCCTCTCCATGGTGGGAGGAAGGATGATCAGAGTGAGGATTCGGTTGACCAGACTCTTGGCTACAGAGACTGGACTTGGTGGAAGAGAGGGTGGTGTTTAACCGACTGGAATCATTATTTTCAGCAATCCAAACGCACTGGTCCGACTTGGACAGTGTTGTCCTGCACCGCCCAGCTAAGTTGGACATGAAGCTGGGTATGGTGGATTTTATTTAATTTTTCTGGTGCTCTGGCAGCAGGCACAGTTTCATTGCATCCAGGGCCACAGACTTTGCATGCACCATCAGCATCACGCCCACTTTCCCGTCCCTTAGTGCTCGCCTTCTTCATATTAATGGTTTTGTCACTAGATGTGGCGCAGTTTTTTTTACTGTACGCTAAAGACACCGTTTTCAGATGCAGGACAGTATATGTCACAGAACACCACAGAATATGGACACTATTTATAATCTGCAGTACAGACACTGTTTTCTGATGTAGTTTATATTTATATTTATATTTTTTACTATATCTGGGCCTGACAACCACACAAAGTGTTGAAGCACAGATCACACAATTCACGGATTACACTGTTGACAGCAAAAATGTGGATAGATTATGGGAAGAAAAATAGTGTTTTCTGTATTATAATTTTTTCCCTATATCTGGGCCGGACAACCACACAAGGTGTTGAAGCACAGATCACACAATTCACGGTTTACACCGTTGACAGCAAAAATGTGGACAGATTATGGGAGAAAAATTGTTTTCTGAATTTAAAATTTTTCCCTATATCTGGGCCTGACAACCACACAAGGTGTTTAAGCACAGATCACGCAATTCACGGATTACACCCTTGACAGTAAAAATGTGGATAGATTACGGGGAACAAATAGTGTTTTCTGCATTATATTTTTTTCCCTATATCTGGGCCTGACAACCACACAAGGTGTTGAAGCGCAGATCACACAATTCACGGATTACACCGTTGACAGCAAAAGTGTGGATAGATTATGAGAAACAAATTATTGTTTTCACTAATATTCTTCCTATCTCTGCCCCTGACACACAGAAGGTATTGCTGCACAGATGTCACAAGTCACTGCAGACACCCTCTTTATAGTAAAAGAATCGCTATTTTGCAAAGTATAAAAAAGAAAATTGAGTACTACATTGCACAATTAAATTGCTGCCACCACACACAATAGTCCTTAAAAGGACTTTTGGGTCTTTGAAACGTTATTCACTGGAATATATTGTAATCACAATCTCCCTACACTATCTTTCCCTTCCTAAGCGCAGCTCTACCTGACTCGCAATGAGCCGAACCCGCGTCATCGGGTGCTATATAGCACCCGATGATATGTTCCGGCCAGCCAATCACTGTAATGCCAGTAGCCAACATGGCTACTGGTATTACAGTGATGGCAGTACTTACCTGCATGTTTATTGGCTGCTTAGCAGCCGTGAAATGTGCGGGAAGGAGACTCGAGCATGGCGCTCGAGCACATGCGGTACTCGGCCAAGTACCGCCATGTGCCGAGCATAGCGATGCTCGAGCCGAACAAGTATTCGGCTGAGCATGCTCGCTTATTACTAATAGGGAATTTTTAAACAGGTCATTAATGTCCACGGTACTGTGTAGCTCATAGGTAATATTTCCAAAAGGAAATAAGGGGCAGGCCTTGGTTTTTTTGGCATCACCTGGAACTACAGTAGTTATATTTAAAACAATGTTAAATATGCTGAAATAGTTCTACTATAATTGTTTCCACACTAAATATACATATATAGAATTGCAAAGTCATAATCCTGTTAGCCTCTGTCCACACTATGCTTGTTGTACACATGTATACAGGAAAGATCTCATCTTCAAGCCAGATATACACATTTTTACAGACTAGACATATGCCAAAGGAGCATCCTAGTTCTATTTTTACTGGAAGGTGTGGTTGACTACACTGCTGAGTATCCCATAAAAAAGCAACACCTGTGGATTACATTCATTTTTACAATGGGAGCCAATGGCAGATGTATGCAACTACACTGTATATGGCATGCAGCTACGTACATCCTGAGATTTCTGCGGCGCATACAACAGGTCTACACCCCAAATGGTGGGAAGAGAGCCTGGCAATCAAAATTTCCCTACTAACAACATAGCTTTGACCCTCTGTTCACTTTACTTCTACCCTGCTCACCTGACATATGATATGATCCAATTTCATGGGATATTTAAGTAGAGGACACATTGGAACCATAGTGTACATTTCTATCATTTTAGCTAGTTTTCAAGCATTCAATAATTTCTAAAACAAAGGATACACATTTATTGAAGCTTTCTGTGTCTACAGGACTGAGAGAGTTGTCCATCACCAGTTACCTTCCACCACTATAGGACTGAAAAAGCCAAACACTGGAGGAAATACAGGTAACTACTGATACGCATATCATTTTTTATAACCAGAACTGGGCATCTTTCATCCAGAAGACTTATATTTTTGAATTTCTGTAAATGACCTATGAAGCACTTATTACATTGTAACCAGCTTCACATGATACATTACACAATATCCATATGTCAACATATGTAATTAGGAACTAAAGATGAGACTTTCACACCCTTACTGTTTTAGAGACAGTCATCTTTTTGGCACCATCACAATAGATTGACTCTTCACTTGAGAGGTGCTATCAACATCTTTCCTGGTGAATGACAGACATGCTGGTGATTCATACAAAAAAAAATCACTTTCAACATGTTAAATGATTAGGCAAATGCTGTAACAAAGTTTACGGTGATAAATATTTTCTGATGACAATTTGTTTTCAGCACGTCTGTAAATGTTACGTTTCATTGGCTGCTTACAATAACGCCAGAATTCACAGCTGCTTTGTACATTATTCTGGACTTGGACTGGAGAAAGACATTCTTCATCATTAGCTACACGGAATTGGCAAAACTGCTGCTAAATTTATGTAGTCTGGATTCTCATCTATATCAATGCAGTAGTCACCATACAGTATCCAATCAAAACTTTTGATAAGACATCGACTAAAACTTTTGATGGGTCACTATGACAGGTACACTTTAAAAGGGGTCATCCCAGGAATAAATGAAAAGCAAGTGTGATAAAGCACATGACAATCTCTTTCGAAAAAATATTAGAACCAGTCATGAGGCCTACAGAGATCTCCCCATTCATTGCTCTGCTGGATTTATTTCAGCTCAGGGGTGTGTCATTTCTGCTATAGCTCTCTTCCTATTACAGCTCATGGGCATGTCCTTTCTGCTGCAGCTCTCTCCATGTAACTGTCAGCACTTTGATGAATAACTCAGTGGCTATACTAAATTATTAAGTACATGCAATTACAGAACTATTCAGATCCAGGTGCAGGATTGAAAAATGTAGAATGTCTTTCTTGGGACATCACCGTTAAGTAGAGTGAAAGCTGTAGTTGTAACTAAAAGCCTATTTTAATTACCCAGTTGCATTTTGTAAAACTACATCTTTCACTAATCAGACCTCCCCAATGGTGATTGTATGGATTACCTAAGGAACCAGCTAAATGACACTTTAAATCATAGTCCATCAGAAAATTATCTATTATTTCGCCCCTCCCCAACCATAGTCACTTTCAATTTTTGCATTTCAGTTTTTCATTCCCTGCCTATTAATAGCCATAATGTTTTTAAATTTTTCCATTCACATAGCCATGCGAGGGCTTATTTTTGAGGGACAAGCTGAACTTGCTAATGACAACATTTAATATTCTATATGATTTATTTGGAAGCCGAAAGAGGAATGCGGTGGAATTGGGGAAAAATGCAATTGTGAATTTTTTTTATTGGTTCCATTTTTACAGTGTTCACTGCTTAGTGAAAATGACATATTAGGTACTTTCACACTTGGGGCAGGACGGATCCGACATGCTGTTCACCATGTCGGATACGTCCTTCCGCTATTTCGACGTGCCGCCGGACCGCCGCTCCGTCCCCATTGACTATAATAGGGACGGGGGCGGAGCTCTGGCGCAGCACGGCGGTGCACGGCGGAAGCCGCCAGGCTAAAAAGTCCTGCATGTCCGACTTTTTAGTCCGACGGCTTTCGCTGTGCACCGCCGTGCTGCGCCGGAGCTCCGCCCCCATTATAGTCAATGGGGACGGAGCGGCGGTCCGGCGGCACGGCGAAATAGCGGAAGGACGGATCCGACATGTTGAACAGCAAGTGTGAAATTACCCTTACCTTTATTCTGTGGGTCTGTATGATAGGAAATTTATATAGCATTGTTTTTGAAAAAGAATAGTTGCATCACCAAATTCTGATCATAATAACATTTTTATATTTCCGTCTATGGAGATGTTTATATAGGCTCTGTCACCATGATCAACCCTATTAAACCAGGCATACTCCCTAGTAGGGCTCATTATGCTGATTAAAACAATACATTTCTTTTGTCTCTATGCTAAACAGCTGCAGAAATATCTACGTTTCTATTCATATGTGGGGCTGAGTCCTTTAAACACTGCTTTGTAACACCCCAGTGCTCTGCACATTCCCCCTCCTCTTGACTGACAGGGCTAGCTTTCAGCATGGTGAGGACAGAGTTGTGTCGTAGAGCTGTTTTCTAGCATGTACATATCATATACACTACTTACTATAGCCTTACCACATTAATAAGAATGGATTTCTATGATTAGAAAGCTAATATACAGTACATATTATTGCTTTATTCACAGACTCAATATAAGATTAAAAAGACACAAGTAATATGTGTTAGCTTTCTGAGCATAGAAAAAAACTTTCTTCTCTATGTGGTAATCTTACAGCCTAGTGTGAAGTGGTCAGCTTAGCATGTTGAGATCCTAAATTCAAGTCCCTGAAGAGAATTATAACGTTTTTTTTCCTGTTATTTTCTGTTATTGTTTTCTCTCTCGTTTAACCCATAATAAAAGGATATACTATAATAAATGATATATAATAATAATATAATAATAAAATGCCTTACTATATTAAGAATAGTGTGTTTTTATTATTAGAAACCTAAAGCCTATTACTATTTTACTAATTTATTCACAGACACAATATAGGATTCTAAAGAAACCGGCAATATGTATTAGCTTTCTAAAATAATTTTTCTCCAAACGATAAGTATATAGGCTTTTAATATGGGTTAAATGAGGGGAAAAAACATATCTGAGAAAAAAAAAATCTGAAAGTATCTCCTAAATTTCAAAGCTGGGATCTCAACATGTAAAGCTGAACACTTAACACTAAGCTATAGCATTACCACATAGAGAGGACTGTTTTTTCTAGGCTCAGAAAGCTAATATCTGGCATCTTTATAATCATATATGGTGCTTGTGAATAAAGCAGAAATATATAGATTGGCTTTCTAAGCAAATCTCAATGTGGTGAGGCTATAGTAAGTAGTGATGAGCGGCAGGGGCAATATTCGAATTCGCGATATTTCGCGAATATTTGGGCGAATATTCGCCATATATTCGAGAATTCACGAATTCATGATCTCCAGGCATTCTTTTCTTGATTGCGAAAAATTCACATAAAATTCGCAGAAAATATGCGCATAAAAAAATTCGCATGAACTGGTATTTTAAAAAAATCTAATATTCGCAATTACGAATATATTTAGTGATATTCTAAATATTCGCGAATTCTCGAAGTGCCGTTATTCGCAATTAAAATTCGCAATTCGAATATTCGTGATCAACACTAATAGTAAGTAGTGTATATGATACATAAATGCTAGGACACAGCTCTGTCCTCATGCTGATGTCTAGCCCTGTCAATCAAAGAAAGGGGGGAGTGTGCAGAGCACAGGGGTATTACAAAGCAGTGCTTAAAGGATTAAACCCCACCCCTTGGTGCTCAAACTTGCTCATTTGCATATGAATAAAATATAGATATCTCTGCAGCTGTTTAGCATACAGACAAACGAAAGGCATCATTTTAATAAGCATGATGAGCCCTACCAGGAAGTATGAATGGTTTAATAGGGTTGATCATGCTGGCAGAGCCTTTCTAAGGACTCTTATTCTGCAGGGAAAACTGTAGTTTTTATTGATACCATTTTAGGGTATGAATAGCTTTTTGATTACTTTTCATTTGACATTTTTGGAGAGGCAAAATGACCATAAAACAGATTCAAGCATTTAGATTTTTTTTCATTATGGCCTGTACCAAACTGGATAAACACTTTATTTTAATAGTTTGAGCATTTTTGGACTTAGTGATACCAGTGATGTTTTGGGAGGTTTTATTGTTTATTTGTAAAATAGGCACTGTGGGTGATTTGGCTTTTTAAATATTTGTTAACCACTTCACATCCGCCAATAGGATATAAATGTCCAATAGGTGGATGTTTATCTCTGAATGGACATTCTGGAATGTCCATTCAGAGATCGCAGCTGCACGCTAATCGGGGGCAGGGGGCCCGCTGTCAGTGACAGCAGTGCAACTCAGATGTAAGGCAAGGACAGTTCCCAGGTGTCCCTGCCTTCTAGATCGCTGTATACACAGTGCTCAACAAGCGCCGTGTCCCGGCGCTTCCTGTCCCGGCCCAGTGGTCATGTGACCGCCGGGGCCGGGAAAGTGCAGGAGCTGTTGGGTCTTCTACAGACCTCGATCAGCCCTGCACTGAGGCTGTACAGTGCTGTATTCTGCTGTACAGCCTCTCTGGGGGCTGTTTTTCCCCTGTAACTAGGGCTACTATGTCAGCCCCAGTTACAGGAGAAATCAATGGTGAAAAAAAAAAGAGAAGGTAAATGTCCCCCAGAGGTCTTGTATGATCTTATGGGGGACGCAAAGTGTAAAATAAAATTCCCCAATTAAGTAATAAAAGAAATGTTAAAAATGGAAAAAATAAAATAGACATATTTGGTATTGCAGCGTCCGTAACGACCGGCTCTATAAATATATCACATTATTCACCCCGTCCGATAAACAACATAAAAAATAAAAAAAACTGTCAAAAAAAGTCATTTTTGTCACCTTACATCACATAACGTGCAACTCCAAGTGATCAAAAGGCGTATGTCCCAGAAAATGGTACCAATAAAGCAGACACCTCATCACGCAAAAAAATTTAGCTCCTACATAATAAAATCACTCAAGAAATAAAAAAAACTATAGCTTTCAGAACATGGAGACAATAAAGGGAGTCTGTCACCTCCATATGGCCATATACAGTGCTTACATGGCTCTGTAGCACACCTATACAGGATTGTAACGGTACCTTTGTTCTTTTCTTTAGACTTGCACCAGCAGGAAAAACTGAGTTTAATTCATATGCAAATGAGCACTCGCAAGTGCCCAGGGACGGCGTTCAGTGTGTAAGTGCCCAGGCTGCTCTGCCTTCTTTTCACTTTACTCCTCCCCAGCCTCTGCCTTTGCCCTTCCTCCAAGTCTCTTGCCTCATTGATAGGTCCGGACTTGGAGGACGGGCAAAGGAAGAGGCTTGGGAGGAGTAAAGTGAAAAGAAGGCAGAGCAGCCTGGGCACCTACACACTGAATGCTGCCCCTGGGCACTTGCGAGTGCTCATTTGCATATTAATTAAACTTCGCTTTTCCTGCTGGTGCAAGTCTAAAGAAAAGAACAAAGGTACCGTTACAATCCTGTATAGGTGTTCTACAGGGCCATGTAAGCACTGTATATGGCCATATGGAGGTGACAGACTCCCTTTAAAACATATTTTTTTGTTTCAAAAATGCTATTGTGTTAAAGTGAAATAAATAAAAAAAAGTATACATATTAGGTATCGCCGTATCCGTAACAACCAGCTCTATAAAAATATCATATGACCTAACCCCTCAGGTGAACACTGTATAAAAAATATAATGAAAACAGTCACCTTACATCACAAAAATTGCAACACCAAGCAATCAAAAAGGCGTATGCCCCCCAAAATAGTACCAATCAAACAGTCATCTCATCCCGCAAAAAATGAGACCTTACTTAAGACAATCGGTCAAAAAATAAATAAAAACTATGACCCTCAGACAATAGAGACACTAAAATATGTTATTTTTTTCTTCAAAACTGCTATTATTGTGTTAAAGTGAAATAAATAAAAAAAAGTAGACATATTAGGTATCGCCGCATCCGTAACAAACAGTTATATAAAAATATCACATGACCTAACCCCTCAGGTGAACACTGTAAAAAAAGAAAATAAAAACAGTGCCAAAAAAGCAATTTTTTTGTGACCTTACATCACAAAAATTGCAACACCAAGCGATTAAATGCCCACCAAAATAGTACCAATCAAAAATTCACCTCATCCCGCAAAAAAAATTAGACCCTACCTAAGACAATCGGTCTAAAAAAAAATATAAACTATGACTCTCAGACAATGGAGACACTAAAATATGTTTTTTTTCTTCAAAACTGCTATAATTGTGTTAAAGTGAAATAAATAAGAAGTAGACATATTAGGTATAGCCGCATCCGTAAAAATCATCTCTATAAAAATATCACATGACCTAATTCCTCAGGTAAACACCGTAAAAAATAAAAATAAAAACTGTGCCAAAAAATAAACATTTTTTGTCACCTAACATCACATAAAGTGCAACAACAAGCGATCATAAAACGTATGCCCCCAAAATAGTAGCAATCAAACCGTCACCTCATCCTGCAAAAAAATGAGATCCTATTTAAGACAATCGGTTAAAAAATAAAAAAGGTATGGCTCTCAGGCTATGGAGACACAAAAACATAATTTTTTTGGTTTCAAAAATGCTATTGTGTAAAACTTAAATAAATATGAAAAAGTATACAAATTAGGTATTGCCACGTCTGTAACGATCTGCTCTATAAAAATGTTACATGACCTAACCCCTCAGATGAACACTGTGATAATAAATAAATACTGTGCTAAAACAACCAATTTTTTGGTCACTTTGCCCCATAAAGTGAAATAATGAATGATCAAAAAATCATATGTACCCAAAAATGGTACCAACAAAAAACGTCAAGTCTTCCTGAAAAAAAACGAGCCCCTGTACCAGACGATCGGCAGAAAAAATAAAATAAATATGGCGTTCAGAAAATGGAGACACAAAAACATAATTTTTTTTTTCAAAAATGCTTTATTATGTAAAACTGAAACAAACAAACAAAGAAAGTAGACATATTTGCTATCATTGCGTCCGTAACCACTTGGTCTATAAAAATAGCACATGATATACCCTATCAGATGAATGTTGTAAAAAAATAAAAAATAAAAACAGTGCCATTTTTTGGTTACCTTGTCTCACAAAGAATTTTAATATAGAGCAATTAAAAATTATATCTACCCAAAAATAGTACCAATAAAACTGGCACCTTATCCCCTAGTTTCCAAAATGGGTTCACTTTTTGGGAGTTTCTACTATAAGGGTGCATCAGGGGGGCTTCAAATGGGATATGGCATCTAAAAACCAGTTCAGGTAAATCTTCCTTCCAAAAACCATACGGCGCTCCTTTTCTTCTGCGCCCTGCCGTGTGCCCTTACATCAGTTTACAACCAAATGTGCAGTGTTTCTGTAAACGAATAAGAATAAGGGTAACAAATATTGAGTTTTGTTTCGCTGTTAACCCTCGATGGGTTAAAGAAAATAATGGCTTAAAATGGAAAATCTGCAAAAAAGTAAAATTTAGAAATGTCATCTCCATTTTCCTTTAATTCTTGTGGAATACCTAAAAGGATAAAAAAGTTTGTAAAAACCGTTTTGAGTAAATTAAGGGGTGTAGTTTCTAAAATGGGGTCATTTATGGGGGGTTTCCACAATGTAAGACCCACAAAGTGACTTCAGACCTGAATAGGTCCTTAACCGCTTCCCGACCGCCTAACGCAGGGATGCGTCCTGCGGGCGGTCGGTTTGTTCCTCCTTGACACATCGGCGCGTCATCTCGCGAGACGCGAGATTTTCGAGCATAGCCGGCCCGCACATGCGCAATGCGGGCCGGGAAAAGTCGCAGGAGAAGTTTGTCACCAGCCTGCCAGCCAATGATCAGCGCTGGCAGGTTGGTGACTTTTAAAAAATCGAAATCAGAAGCCATTTAACACATTATATTTATAAATATAATGTGTTAAATGGCTTCTGTGCTCTCTGCTGGGTCCTTTTCATCGGTTGGTCCCAGCAGAGAGCACACATCACTGTGAGTTCACCAAACACTACACATTTAGCCCCAGATCACACCCCCCATCACCCCAATTAACCCCTTGATCACCCCTGTCAATCACTAGTGAAAGGGAAAAAAGTGATCTGTGTAAACTGTCCCATTTTTTTTTCACCAGTATTGACTGTTAGGTTTAGGATAGTTTAGGCCCCTTTGGTAGGTAGTTAGATTCAGTTAGCGCCCAGCCCACCGCACCGCAGTCACTGATTCGCTGATTAGCGTATCGCTAATCAGCATTGGTACTTTTATAGCATCTGTAAGTGATCAGAACTGATCACAGTCAGATCTATAATAGTATTAGTGTCACCTTAGCACGCCCTCCACCCAAAACGCAGTGTTTGCCCGATCAGGCCTGATCGGTCACCCACACGTGCGTTCACCCACGCCCGCCCCGCCGCAGTGACAACATAATTTTTTTTTTTTTAGCACTGCACAATCACTACACAAGCGCTGCGGCGATAAAAAAATCAGTTTTGATATTTTTTATCAAACGCAGCGGCTTCCTGTACTTCGCTAGCCTCCCATTTGTAAGACAGGCTTGCTTTTTTTCTTGGGTAGTCTCAGGGAATACCCCCTAAATTTAGTTGACCAAATGGCAAGTAAGGGGTATTCTTCTGAAGAGGCCTACAGGCTTCTGACCCAGTCGGATGAGGAATGGGAACCTTCATCTGACAAATCCAGCGGGTCAGAATGCGAACCTGTAGAAAGCAGTGGCAGTCTTACCCAAAGTTCGGACGATGAGGTTGAGGTCCCTGATACCACCAGGAGTACCCGGCCCCGTGTTGCTAGACGACAGGTTGCGCAGGATCCGCTTCAAGGGCAGCAGAGTGGGGCTGGCGCTGTCGGATTACGCGGTGAGCAATACGCCAGCAGCGCAGCCCATCCTGGACCTAGTACCAGCACTGCCGTAGAACATGGTGAAGTGGCGAGCACCAGAAGGGCAGTTGAAGCTGGTATGGTGGCACGTGCAGTAGTTCCCCCGTCGCAGCCACCGCACAGACAGGCCCGTAGAGCCCCTAGAGTCCCTGAAGTGCTGGCAAACCCTGATTGGCAGCCCCCAACTTCAGCCGCACCAGTAGTTCCCCCTTTCACCGCCCAGTCTGGAGTTCGGGTTGAGACAGCTCAGATCGGATCGGCACAGGGGTTTTTTGAGCTGTTCTTCACTGCGGAGCTCTTGGACTTAGTCGTGGCAGAAACAAACCGGTATGCCACTCAATTTATAGCCGTCAACCCGGGAAGCTTTTATGCCCAGTCTTTCCGGTGGAAACCCGTCCAAGTTTCCAAATTTAAAACTTTTCTGGGCCTTCTCCTCAACATGGGCCTGACAAAAAAGCATGAATTGCGGTCATATTGGTCCACGAACCCAATTCATCACATGCCCATGTTCTCTGCTGCCATGTCCAAGACACGATTTGAGACCATCCTGCGTTTCCTGCACTTTAGTGATAATAGCACCTCTTGTCCCAGAGGCCACCCAGCTTTTGACCGACTCCACAAAATTCGGCCCTTCATAGACCACCTTAACACCAAATTTGCAGATTTGTATACCCCTGAGCAAAACATCTGCGTAGACGAGTCCCTGATACATTTTACCGGGCACCTTGGCTTCAAACAATACATCCCAAGCAAGTGCGCCCGGTATGGGGTCAAATTGTATAAGCTCTGTGAAAGGGCCACAGGCTATACGCACAAATTTCGTGTCTATGAGGGTAAAGATCAGAACCTGGAGCCGGTCGGTTGCCCTGACTACCTGGGGAGCAGTGGGAAGATAGTCTGGGACTTGGTGTCACCCTTATTTGGCAAGGGGTACCACCTTTATGTGGACAATTTCTACACAAGTGTGCCCCTCTTCAGGCATTTGTTTCTAGAACAGATTGGCTGCTGTGGCACCGCGCGACCTAGTCACCGGGGCTTCCCCCAACGGCTCGTTACCACCCGTCTTGCAAGGGGGGAGAGGGCTGCCTTGTGTAACGAAGAACTGCTTGCGGTGAAATGGAGAGACAAGCGTGACGTTTACATGCTCTCCTCCATTCACGCAGACACGACAATCCAAATTGAATGAGCAACCAGAGTCATTGAAAAGCCCCTCTGTGTCCACAACTATAATTTGCTCATGGGAGGGGTGGACTTCAATGACCAGATGTTGGCTCCTTATTTACTTTCCCGCAGGACCAGACGCTGGTATAAGAAGGTGTCTGTATATTTCATTCAATTGGCTATGTACAATAGTTTTGTTCTCTACAGTAAGGCAGGGAGAACAGGATCCTTCCTCAAATTTCAGGAAGAGATCATCGAGAACCTCCTGTATCCAGGAGGTTCCGTTGCCCCAACCACCAGTGTAGTGAGCCGTCTACATGAGCGACATTTCCCCAATGTCGTTGCTGGTACCTCAACCCAAGCGTCACCCCCGAAAAATATGTTGTGTCTGTAGCAGGAGTGGAATAAGGCGTGACACCCGCTATTTCTGTCCTGACTGCCCTGACCACCCTGCCCTATGCTTAGGGGAGTGTTTCTGGAAGTACCACACACAGGTACACTTAGTATAGGGATTGCGTGACACAGGACAGGCACACAGGGGTCTTAGGGCCCTTTCACTCACAGCTGCTGCAAACCTCTCCTTTCACCTGGGACAAAGTGCATAATGTACTTAGCCACATCTCTGGGCGATTTGCGCTTTGCACATTGTCCCATGGGGATGGAGAGGTTTGTCCTATAAAGGTAAAAAAAAAAAATCACAGGTAAGCAAAAATGTTTCAAAAGTTCAATAAAGTTTATAAAAGTTAATGTTCTGTTTCAAATGTTATATAAAGTTAATTATAATAAATTTATTGCGTTGCGGCCTGTTTTTTTTTGTTTAGTTTTTTTACCTTCTAGGTGGACCAACCGATCAACCAGCTGCAGCACTGATGTGCATTCTGACAGAAGCATAGCGCTACTGTCAGATTACACAAAAGTCGGTGTATGCGGCACTGCAAGACGAGATTTCTCCTCTGCAGTAAAAAAGATACGTTTGCCGAGGCTTATGAGCTGAGGGGCGGTGTTCATATGCTTTGGCAAACATTTTTTATAAAAAATAAAAAAATACCGGCAATGATTTATTCATCCACATCGATTGATGTGAATGGAGAAATCGGGTTTGCCAGGGCATACGAGCTGAGTGGGTTTGAATGTTGGGCGGAGCTCCTATGCAGACGCCTTTCCCCTCCTTTTTATTTTTGCAAATTTTTTGGCAGAGATTTTTTCATCCACATTGATTGATGCGAATGAAGAAATCTGTGCCGTTCATTTTTTCTTTCAGCCCAAAGGCTGAACGGAAAAAAAAAAATCTCATTACCCGTATGCTCAATATAAGCAGAATAGCATAAACTCCTAATGCTGGCCATACATGTAATGATTGCAGAGACCCTCAAATGCCAGGGCAGTACAAACACCCCACAAATGACCCCATTTTGGAAAGAAGACACCCCAAGGTAGTCGCTGAGGGGAATATTGAGTCCATGAAAGATTGAACTTTTTGTCACAAGTTAGCGGAAAGTGAGACTTTGTGAGAAAAAACTAAAAAATTATAATTTTCCGCTAACTTGTGTAAAAAAAAAAAAAAAATCTTCTATGAACTCGCCATGCCCCTCACGGAATACCTTGGGGTGTCTTCTTTCCAAAATGGGGTCACATGTGGGGTATTTATACTGCCCTGGCATTTTAGGGGGTCCTAAAGCGTGAGAAGAAGTCTGGAATCCAAATGTCTAAAAATGCCCTCCTAAAAAGTACTCATTAGAATTTGGGCCCCTTTGCGCACCTAGGCTGCAAAAAAGTGTCACACATGTGGTATCGCCGGACTCAGAAGAAGTGGGGCAATGTGTTTTGGGGTGTATTTTTACATATACCCATGCTGGGTGAGAGAAAGATCTTTGTAAAACTCAACTTTTCCCATTTTTTTATACAAAGTTGTCATTTTAGAGAGATATTTCTCTCACCCAGCATGGGTATATGTAAAAAGCCACCGCAAAACACATTGCCCAACTTCTCCTGAGTACAGCGATACCACATGTGTGACACTTTTTTGCAGCTTAGGTGAGCAAAGGGGCCCAAATTCTAAAGAGCACCTTTAGGATTTCACAGGGCATTTTTTACGCATTTGGATTTCAAACTACTTCTCACGCTTTAGGTCCCCTAAAATGCCAGGGCGGTATAAATACCCCACAAGTATCCCCATTTTGGAAAGAAGACACCCCAAGGTATTCCGTGAGGGGCATGGCGAGTACATGTAAAATTTTATTTTTTGTCACAAGTGTAAGAAGAAAAAAAAAAAGGAAAAAAAAATAATTTTCCGCTAACTTGTGACAAAAAATAAAAACTTCCATGAACTCACTATGCCCATCTGTGAATACCTTAGGGTGTCTACTTTCCGAAATGGGGTCATTTGTGGGGTGTTTCTACTGTCTGGGCATTGTAGAACCTCATTAAACATGACAGGTGCTCAGAAAGTCAGAGCTGCTTCAAAATGCGGAAATTCACATTTTTGTACCATAGTTTGTAAACGCTATAACTTTTGCGCAAACCAATAAATATACACATTGCATTTTTTTTTATCAAAGACATGCAGAACAATAAATGTTGAGAAAAATTTATATAGAAATGTAGTTTTATTTGAAAAAATTTACAACTGAAAGTGAAAAATGACATTTTTTTGCAAAAATTTCGGTCAATTTCGATTAATAACAAAAAAAGGAAAAATGTCAGCAGCAATGAAATACCACCAAATGAAAGCTCTATTAGTGAGAAGAAAAGGAGGTAAAATTCATTTGGGTGGTAAGTTGTATGACCGAGCAATAAACCGTGAAAGTAGTGTAGTGCAGAATTGTAAAAAGTGGTCTGGTCATTAAGGGGGTTTAAGCTAGGGGGGCTGAAGTGGTTAAAAAGTGGGTTTTGGAAATTCTTAAAATTTTTAAAAATTGCTTCTAAAATTCTAAGCCTTCTAACGTCCTAGAAAATTAAAATGACATTTCCAAAATGATGCAAACATAAAGTAGACATATGGGGAATGTATTAAATATTTTATGAGGTATCACTTTCTGTTTTAAAAGAAGAGAAATAGAAATTTAGAAAATTGCAAATTTACAACTGTCATGAAGTATAATGTGTCACGAGAAAACAGTCTCAGAATGGCTTAGGTAAGTAAAAGCGTTCCAAAGTTATTACCACATAACGTGATACATGTCAGATTTGCAAGATTAGGCTCTGTCAGGAAGGCTCGGATGTGAAGTGGTTAAAATCTTTTTTATTCTATATTAACTTTGTTTTTCGCCCTTCCCCTGACACACAAACACGGGGCTTAACCATGCAATCACTATATCACTTTAACTCCCAATTTCCACAGTGCATGTACAGTCGTGGCCAAAAGTTTTGAGAATTACATAAATATTGGAAAAGTTGCTGCTTAAGTTTTTATAATAGCAATTTGCATATACTCCAGAATGTTATGAAGAGTAATCAGATGAATTGCATAGTCCTTCTTTGCCATGAAAATTAACTTAATCCCAAAAAAAACTTTCCACTGCATTTCAATGCTGTCATTAAAGGACCTGCTGAGATCATTTCAGTAATCGTCTTGTTAACTCAAGTGAGAATGTTGACGAGCACAAGGCTGGAGATCATTATGTCAGGCTGATTGGGTTAAAATGGCACACTTGACATGTTAAAAGGAGGGTGATGCTTGAAATCATTGTTCTTCCATTGTTAACCATGGTGACCTGCAAAGAAACGCGTGCAGCCATGATTGCGTTGCATAAAAATGTCTTCACAGGCAAGGATATTGTGGCTACTAAGACTGCACCTCAATCAACAATTTATAGGATCATCAAGAACTTCAAGGAAAGAGGTTCAATTCTTGTTAAGAAGGCTTCAGGGCGTCCAAGAAAGTCCAGCAAGCGCCAGGATCGTCTCCTAAAGAGGATTCAGCTGCGGGATCGGAGTGCCACCAGTGCAGAGCTTGCTCAGGAATGGCAGCAGGCAGGTGTGAGCGCATCTGCACGCACAGTGAGGCGAAGACTTTTGGAAGATGGCCTGGTGTCAAGAAGGGCAGCAAAGAAGCCACTTCTCTCCAAAAAAAACATCAGGGACAGATTGATCTTCTGTAGAAAGTATGGTGAATGGACTGCTGAGGACTGGGGCAAAGTCATATTCTCCGATGAAGCCTCTTTCCGATTGTTTGGGGCATCTGAAAAAAGGCTTGTCCGGAGAAGAAAAGATGAGCGCTACCGTCAGTCCTGTGTCATGCCAACAGTAAAGCATCCTGACTGAGACCATTCATGTGTGGGGTTGCTTCTCATCCAAGGGAGTAGACTCACTCACAATTTTGCCCAAAAACACAGCCATGAATAAAGAATGGTACCAAAACACCCTCCAACAGCAACTTCTTCCAACAATCCAACAACAGTTTGGTGAAGAACAATGCATTTTCCAGCACGATGGAGCACCGTGCCATAAGGCAAAAGTGATAACTAAGTGGCTCGGGGACCAAAACATTGACATTTTGGGTCCATGGCCTGGAAACTCCCCAGATCTTAATCCCATTGAGAACTTGTGGTCAATCCTCAAGAGGCGGGTGGACAAACAAAAACCCACTAATTCTGACAAACTCCAAGAAGTGATTATGAAAGAATGGGTTGCTATCAGTCAGGAATTGGCCCAGAAGTTGATTGAGAGCATGACCAGTCGAATTGCAGAGGTCCTGAAAAAGAAGGACCAACACTACAAATACTGACTCTTTGCATAAATGTCATGTAATTGTCGATAAAAGCCTTTGAAACGTATGAAGTGCATGTAATTCTATTTCACTACACCACAGAAACAACTGAAACAAAGATCTAAAAGCAGTTTAGCAGCAAACTTTGTGAAAACTAATATTCTCAAAACTTTTGGCCACGACTGTATATAGTAAATGTCAGGAAGGGGTTAAATCCAGTTTTAATGTTAAACATTTTTTTAAGATTTTTTGCTGATTTTTACTTTTTCCATATTACTAACTATATTTTAAAATAAAAATTCTTAAACCTGGTAGCTCTCAGACTGGTCACTAATCCTAATAATAGGCTGACACTTCCTGTTCTGTACAGATTGCTTCTCAGCAGTCATCTCATTATCATCACCGACAGGATTATATGATTTTCACTTCCCTCCCTGTACAATGAACTCTGCACGGATCACCAAACATGCTTAGGCTACTTTCACACTGGCGTTTTGGCTTTCCGTTTGTAAGATCCGTTCAGGGCTCTCACAAGCGGTCCAAAACGGATTAGTTTTGCCCTAATGCATTCTAAATGGAAAAAGGATCCGCTCAGAATGCATCAGTTTGCCTCCGATCAGTCTCCATTCTGCTCTGGAGGCGGACACCAAAACGCTGCCTGCAGCGTTTTGCTGTCCGCTTGACGAAACTGAGCCAAACGGATCCGTCCTGGCACACAATGTAAGTCAATGGGGACGGATCAGTTTTCTTTGATACAATCTGGCACAATAGAAAACGGATCCGTCTCCCATTGACTTTCAATGCAGTTCATGAACTATCCGTCTTGGCTAAGTTACAGATAATACAAATGGATCCGTTCATGACTGATGCATGCGGTTCTATTATTGTAACGGATCCGTTTTTGCAGATCCATGATAGATCCGCCCAAAACGAGAGTGTGAAAGTAGCTTTAGCAAGCTAGGTTTCAATGTGTAATTTCTGGGGTCATGGTTCTGTCTAAACTGCAAAGGGGAGAAAATTCCTCAACTTGCTGCAGGACCACTTTAGGGGCCAGTTTGCAGAAGCTCCCACTAGGGGCAATGCTGTGTTGGATCTGGTAATTTCTAATGATGCAGAGCTTGTTGGAAATGTTACTGTTAGTGAAACACTATGTAATAGTGACCACAATATAATTATATTACCCCTAAACTGTAAAAAGCAAATCTGGCTGGGAGGGCAAAAAGACAGAATTTTAAAAAGGCCAATTTACCCCGGGTTGAGGGCAGCATCTCAGGGCATAGACTGGTGGTAGCTATTGTCACATAATAGTACAGAGGATAAATGGGAGAGCTTTAAATCCACATTGGGTAATTACACTGCAAAATTTATTCCTGTAGGTAACAAGTATAAACCGCTAAAATTAAATACCACACGGCTTACAGCTATTGTAAAAAAAGGCAATAAATGACAAAAAGGGCATTTGAAAAAATTATTTGAAATTTACAAAGGGCTTAATAAAATCTGTAAAAAATAAAAAAAGAAAAAGAAAATGAATCTGCCAAAATAGAACATGAATGGCAGGTGGCCAAAGAGGGCAAAACAAGTTCCCAAAAAGTCTTTAAATATATAAATGTTAAAAAAAAAAACGGTTAGAGCAGGTAGGTCTCCTATAATAATAAAGGGGGGTGTTCACTGGAGATAAGGAAAAGGCAGAGTTACTAAATGGTTTTTTAGCTCTGTATATATACTGTACAAAAGAAGAGAAAGGAGCTGATATTGGTGGTGCTAGGGCTGTTAGTACATCCAATAATATACTCAATGTTGTGGTCAAGGATTTATATTCTGAATAGTCCTCATGTTACGGAGTAGTGTCAATCGAGGCTCACCTGAGTCTGAGGACACCAGAGCTGGAAGTAAGGAGTCCAGTGGCAGAGGCCCACAGAAGCAGGAGGCAGGTAGCGTGGTCGATCAATCCGGGTCGGCAGCAGAGATGGCAGCGAGATAACAGCAGGAATAGACGGAGGCGTGGTCGGTGGTAAGCAGTAAGTCAATGCAGGCGGCAATTCAGCAAGGTCAAAACAGTCCGGGTTGGCAACGATGGTAAATCAGCAATAGCGGTGAAGGAGCAGAGAGGAAGCTTGCTACAGGCTTGGAGGCACAATAACCAGCAAAGGGCTGGGTTCAAGGGCTGGGTTTTTATAGGGAAGTAGCAGGTGCAAGAGATTGGAATAATCAGCAGGTCAAGGCAAGGACAAGAGAAGTAGTTAGAAGTTAGCTAGAGAACAGTCCAAGGAGAGACGGTAGCCTAGTGGGTAGAGCTACCGCCTGGGACATGACTGGCCACAGGTTCGAGTCCTGACAGTACTCCCCCCCTTCCAAGGTGACCTCCGGGCACCGCAGGGGAAGGCTTATCTGGGTGACTCAGATGGAACTCCCTGACAAGTCTGGGGGCATGAATGTTCTCCTCCGATTCCCAGGAGTTGTCTTCTGGAGGATAACCTTTCCAGGAAATCAAGTATTGGATTTTGCCCCGGTGGAGTCTGGAGTCAAGGATCTTTGAGACAATGTACTCCTCTTCGCCTTGTACCCTTACTGGGGGGGGGGAGGATGGCGGCCAGGGAAGGTGTTCTCTACAAACGGCTTGAGAAGGGAGCAATGGAAGACTGGGTGCACCCTGATGGAATGTGGGAGGTCCAGCCGGAAGGTGACTTCATTAATCCGGCCAGAGATCCGGAAAGGCCCCAAGTATTTTTGGCCCAATTTCTGAGCAGGTACCTTCAGTCTTAGGTTTCTTGTGGAAAGCCACACTTGATATCCTATCTGAAAGTCCGGAGCGGGTCTACGACGTTTGTCTGTCGCCCGCTTAAAGCGTCTCTGAGCCTCAAGGAGATTATTGGAAATGTTCTCTTGTGCCTCTTGTAAATTTGCCAGGCGTTCGGCCACAGCTGGAAGCGTGGAGGTGATAGGCAGGCGTGGGATGAAAGCTGGATGCAGGCCAGTGTTGGCGTAGAAAGGACTGTAATGGGTGGAACTGTGTTCCGCATTATTGTAGGAAAACTCGGCCGTAGGAAGGTGGTCCAACCAGTCATCCTGCAAATAAGTGATGAAACAACATAGGTACTGCTCGATGGTCTGGTTTGTTCTCTCTGTCTGCCCATTAGACTGGGGATGGAAAGCGGACGACAGATTTACCGTGATCCCAAGGGCCAGGCAGAAGTCTTTCCAGAATTTAGAGGTGAATTGCACTCCTCGGTCAGAGACCACATCATCTGGAACCCCGTGTAACCTAAAGATTTCACGGAATACTAGGTCAGCCGTCTGTTTGGCGGTGGGTAGGCCCTTGCAGGGGATGAAATGGGCCATCTTGGTAAGGCGGTCCACGACGACCAGGATGGTGTTCATCCCTTTTGAAGGGGGTAGGTCAACCACAAAGTCCATAGAAATTGAACCCCAAGGGCGGGAGGGGATGGGGAGTGGTCGCAGCAGCCCCACGCGTGAAGAGCGGGGAGTCTTGTTGCGGGCACAGACCGTGCATGAGGAGACAAACCTTTTAGTATCTTTCTCATACGTCGGCCACCAGAAGGAGCGGGACAGGAGTTCCTGGGTCTTTCTTGTACCTGGATGGCCAGCCAACTTGGTATAGTGGTTATATTTTAGTACATCAAGCCGTGCCATTTCTGGTACGTACAGTTGTCGACCCAGGTATACCCAGAAGCCACCCTTGAGGGTGAGGTTGACGTCTTCTGCTGGGTGGGTGAGGAAGGGGTCCTTTTCATAAGCCTTCTTGATTGACCCCAGGAGTTCCTTTGGGTAAGTAGCTCCTAAGACCTTTTTCTCGGGTAGAATGCTGGCTTGGCCCTTGTTGTCCTGTGAAGGTTCAGAGAACATCCTGGAAAGGGCATCTGCTTTGCCATTCTTCGACCCAGGGCGATATGTGATAATGAAATTGAATCGAGAAAAAAAAAACTCCATCTGGCTTGTCTGGCGGAAAGCCTCTTGGCAGAACGGATGAATTCGAGGTTTCGGTGGTCATTGAACACAGTTATGGGATTGATGGCCCCCTCCAATAGATGTCTCCACTCCGAGAAGGCATCTTTGATTGCCAGTAACTCCTTATTCCCGATGTCATAGTTCCTCTCTGCGGGGGACATTTTGCGAGAGAAGAAGGCGCAAGGGTGTAAAAGCATCTTTTCTCCCGTACGTTGTGATAGGACAGCGCCTACTGCGGTGTCGGAAGCGTCCACTTCGATTGTAAATGGCAGTTCGGGATTAGGATGGATCAGAATTGGAGCAGACGTGAAGAGGGATTTAAGCTTGGTGAAGGCTTCCTGTGCTTCGGGTGTCCAGGAAAAGGGCACAGTCTTTTTGGTTAAGTGGGTAATTGGAGTAATGATTTTTGAGAAGTTCCGAATGAATTTTCGGTAAAAGTTGGCGAAGCCGACAAACCTCTGTATTTCTTTTTCGTTCTTAGGGGGAGGCCAATTTATTACAGCCTGAATTTTCCGAAGATCTATACTCAGCCCTTCCGGGGAGATGATGTAACCGAGAAACTGGGTGGTGGTCTGTTCGAACTCGCATTTCTCGAGCTTGATGTAAAGGGACTGCTCGCAAAGTCTTTGTAACACCCTGCGGACATGTTCGCGATGTTGATTGAGATTTTCCGAGAAAATTAAAATATCGTCCAGGTATACCACTACGAACAGATCCAGCATGTCCCTAAGGACGTCATTAATGAAATGTTGGAAAGTGGCTGGGGCATTGCAAAGTCCGAAGGGCATAACCAAGTACTCAAAATGTCCATATCGTGTGCGAAAGGCGGTCTTCCATTCATGCCCGGGGCGAATGCGAACCAGATTATAGGCCCCTCGAAGATCGAGTTTCGTAAAGACTTTGGCCGCCCGGAGTCTCTCGAGAAGTTCCGAAATCAAGGGGAGAGGGTAACGGTTTTTTACCGTAACATCATTCAGCTTGCGGTAGTCAATGCAAGGGCGTAGAGAGGAGTCTTTTCTCCACGAAGAAGGGTGCTCCCGCGGGGGAGGTGGAGGGTCGAATGAAGCCCTTCTTTAGGTCCTCGTCCAAGTAGTCCTTCAGGGCCTTGAGTTCAGGCTCCGAGAGGGAGTAGATGCTGCCGAAGGGTATTTCAGCCCCAGGTAATAATTCAATTGGGCAGTCGTATGGTCGATGCGGGGGCAGCTTGTCTGCGGTTTTTTTTTTTCGCAGACATCCTGAAACTCACTATATTGTGGAGGCAACAGCTCCTTGACCGTTGGTTCCGAGATGATAGATACTTTGGGTGTTGGGGAAGCAGGTTCATGCAGACAGTTCGAAGAGCAGAACTCGGATGTGAACCGTAGACAGCGGGTTTCCCAGTCCACCGAAGGGTTGTGAGTGGCTAACTACGGGATGCCCAAGATCCCCGGAAACTTGGGGGAGGAAATCAAAGAGAAGTGGATCGTCTCGTGGTGGTCGGTTTTAATGTGGAGCTGTAAATCTGTGGTCTGATGTGTAACGGGTCCCGAGCAGAGTGGGGACCCATCCACCGTTTCCAGATCGATGGGGGCTGTCTTGGTTACAAGCGGAATGTTGTTCTCGTGAGCAAAAGTTTGATCCATAAAATTGTCGCCAGCCCTGGAGTCGAGCATTGCAGAACAGAGAAGTTGTCGATCTCCGATGGTAATGACAATTGGAATGGTGAAGTGGGACCCGGTGGTTGTTAACTCAGTTGTCTCTGCCGTCACTGGTGGGATTGCGGCCTGCCGCTGCTCTCGCAGTTTAGTGACGGCAATGGTTCTGCAGGATTTGTTGGGGCATTTGATGGCAATGTGCCCTGGCTCCCCACAGTAGAGGCAGAGGCAGAGGCCAGTCGTCGTTCTTTTTCTGCTACGGACAGAGTCTTGCTGTCACGGATGGTGTACAGGAAACAAGACAAAGCAAAAGAATCTATGACTCACTGGATCCAAAACTAAGGAATAAAAGGGAGACCCCTGCATGAGACCTGTCACTCTCCCTGACTGCTCATCCTATGCGAACACCCCAAAGGTGGATGGTCGCATATCCACGTACCTCGACTATTTATCGCCTGAACACCCTACAATAGTGAGGGGACACGACCACCGGCTCCCTACACTAGACAAGGAGGGAGTCAGGGTCAACTGAGATCCAGCAAACAGAAAATCACAAATAAAAGTACAGCACTTAGCTTTGTAGAAGACTGGGCAATAGGAACAGCATGCACACACACTCCAGGAAGTTGTATAAGCCGCACACTATTGCATTATGGGGAGGAATTTAAAGGGATGCAATCAGTCCAAACACATGACAGCTGAGAGAGGCTAACGAGATGAGGAACTGAAAACCAAAACAAAGAAAACTTAAGGAGGAGGTTCTGAAAGGCTTCTGTCAGAGCTTCTCAGCTGTCTGGTTGTGACAGTACCCCTCCCTCTACGAGTGGACTCCGGACACTCAGAGCCCACCTTCTCAGGATGGGACCTATGGAAAGCCCTGATGAGACGAGTGGCCTTAATGTCCGTCACTGGGACCCACATCCTCTCCTCAGGACCATAACCCTCCCAATGAACGAGGTACTGGAGGGAACCGCGGACAAGACGAGAATCCACAATCCTAGAGACCTGAAATTCAAGATTCCCATCAACCATAATCGGAGGAGGAGGCAAAGGCGAGGGTACAATGGGTTGAACATAAGGTTTCAATAAGGACTTATGAAAAACATTCTGGATCTTCCAAGTCTGAGGAAGATCAAGACGGTAGGCAACAGGATTGATGACAGACAGGATCTTGTAAGGCCCAATAAACCTAGGACCCAACTTCCAGGAGGGAACCTTCAATTTGATATTCTTGGTAGACAACCACACCAGATCACCAACATTCAGGTCCGGACCAGGCACACGTCTATTATCCGCCACACGCTTATATCTCTCACTCATGCTCTTTAGATTATCCTGAATCTTTTGCCAAATAGATGACAAAGACGAGGAGAATCTGTCCTCATCAGGTAAACCAGAAGACCCCTCTCCCGAGAAAGTCCCAAACTGCGGATGAAACCCATATGCACCAAAAAATGGTGACTTATCAGAGGACTCCTGACGACGGTTATTTAAAGCAAACTCAGCAAAGGGACAAAAAAGAACACCAATCCTCCTGATTCTCCGCCACAAAACAGCGCAGATATGTCTCCAGATTCTGATTGACGCGCTCTGTCTGGCCATTCGACTGCGGGTGGAAAGCAGAAGAGAATGACAACCGAACCCCCAAGCAAGAATAGAAAGCCTTCCAGAATCTGGAAACAAACTGCGTGCCCCTATCAGAGACTATGTCTGAAGGAATACCATGCAATTTGACAATGTGATCAATAAATGCCTGCGCCAGAGTCTTAGCATTGGGCAAACCAGGAAAAGGGATGAAATGCACCATTTTGCTAAAACGGTCCACCACCACCAGAATCACAGTCTTCCCCGAGGAACGAGGCAGGTCCGTTATGAAGTCCATGGACAGATGTGTCCAAGGATGGGAAGGAATGGGTAAGGGAAGGAGAGGACCTGAGGGCATCTGCCTTCACATTCTTAACCCCAGGACGGAACGTGACAACAAAATTAAACCTTGAAAAGAACAAAGACCATCTGGCCTGTCTCGGGTTCAGACGCTTGGCTGACTCCAAGTAGGCCAGATTTTTATGGTCAGTAAACACGGTTATAGGGTGTCTGGCTCCCTCTAGCCAATGGCGCCATTCCTCAAAAGCCAACTTGATGGCCAACAATTCCCTATCTCCCACATCGTAATTTCTCTCTGCGGAGGAGAGTTTCTTCGAGAAAAAGGCACACGGTCGCCATTTGGCAGGAGAGGAACCCTGAGACAAGACCGCACCCACACCTACCTCAGAAGCATCAACCTCAACTATGAAGGGTAAAGAAATATCAGGTTGTACCAGGATGGGAGCGGAAGCAAAACTCTCCTTGATATTAGAAAAGGCCTTACGCGCCTCTACCGACCAGGAAGAAAAATCTACCCCCTTTCTGGTCATATCAGTGAGTGGTTTAACAACAGAGGAATAATTCAAAATAAACTTCCTGTATTAATTGGCAAAGCCCAAAAAACGCATCAGCGCCTTCTGATTCTCAGGAAGCTCCCACTCAAGCACAGCGCGGACCTTCTCGGGGTCCATGCGAAAACCAGAAGCGGAGAGAAGAAACCCCAGAAATTGAACCTCTGGAACCGCAAACACACATTTTTCCAGTTTCGCGTATAATTTATTCTCCCGCAGGATGAGCAAGACCTGACGTAAGTGTTCCTTATGAGTTTTGAAATCAGGAGAAAAAAATCAAAATGTCATCCAAATACACTAATACAAATTTTCCCATCAAATGATAAAAAATGCTGTTCACGAAATGCTGAAAAACGGCTGGGGCATTCATCAAATCAAAAGGCATAACCAAATTCTCAAAATGGCCCTCAGGAGTATTGAAGGCCGTCTTCCATTCGTCTCCTTCTCTGACCCTGACCAAGTTGTATGCCCCTCTTAGGTCTAATTTGGAAAAGACTTTAGCCCCAACAACCTGGTTAAACAGGTCCGGGATCAGAGGAAGCGGATAAGGGTCACAAATAGTGATACTGTTCAGCTCCCTGAAATCCAGACAAGGTCTTAAAGAACCATCTTTCTTCTTAACAAAGAAAAAACCAGCGGCAACAGGTGACTTCGAGGGTCGTATGTGTCCTTTTCTCAGACTCTCAGAGATATAAGCATGCATAGCGACCCTCTCAGGTTGGGAAAGATTGTATAAACGAGATTTAGGCAGCTTGGCGCCTGGGATGAGATTAATAGGGCAATCGTACTCCCTGTGCGGGGGCAAATCCTGAACTCCACTCTCAGAGAAGACATCCGAAAATTCAGAGAGGAAAGGTGGTACAGTCTTAGTAGAAACCTCAGAAACAGATGTCGTGAGGCAATTCTCTCTGCAAAAGTCACTCCAACCATTTATTTGCCTAGCTTGCCAATCAATGGTGGGGTTATGTTTAGTGATCCAGGGTAGCCCCAACACTAGAGGAGTAGGCAAACTGCTAAGGACGAAACATGACACATCCTCAACATGAGTATCACTCACAATTAAACGGATATTGTGAACTATGCCCTTTAATGATTTCTGAGAAAGTGGAGCGGAATCAATAGCAAAAACAGGAATATCCTTTCCCAAAGTGCATACCTGGAAACCATGAGTTATTGCAAATTGATTATCAATGAGATTGACAGCTGCTCCACTATCCACAAAAATCTCACAAAAAATGCTCTTGCTCTCTAGCGCCACCCTAGCAGGCAGGACAAAACAGGAACTACAAGCAAACGGAAAACCTTCGATTTCCGCCTCAACCCTGCCAATAGTAACAGACGGAACATTTTTAAAAGATTTTTTCCTTTTTGTTTCTTTATTACTCCCAGAAAACTGCCTGTATCTCCTAGAGGGACAAACATTTGCCAAATGATTTATACCTCCACAACAAAAACAAACCCTCCCATGCGGGCTGAATCTTTTATTGTCAGAGGCAATCAACCCCAGCTGCATGGGCTCCTGCTCAGAAGGGGCTGACAGCGACTGAGACCCCTGCGCACAGAATGAGACCGCTGCACTGTCCCGGGACTGAGTATGACAGGAAGGAGAGATCTCTCCTCTCTCTCTAAGACGCCTGTCAATACCAACGGCCTGAGACATAGCAGAGTCCAAGGAGATAGGCCTCTCATGAAAGGAAAATGCATCTTTCAATCCCTCTGAAAGACCATGGCAAAATTGACTTCGGAGTGCAGTATCATTCCAACCAGTATCAGCTGCCCATCTCCGAAATTCTGAGCAGTATATCTCTGCGGATTGTTTACCCTGGCATAACAGACGTAGTCTAGACTCAGCCAGAGCAATATGATGCGGATCATCATATATCTGACCCAGGGCTAAAAAGAATTCATCCACTGAACGGAGGGGCCGTGCCCCCTCCGGCAGCGAAAAGGCCCAGGACTGAGCGTTACCCCTGAGCAGCGATATAATGATCCCCACCCTCCGTTCCTCATCACCAGAGGAATGGGGAAGAAGGCGAAAATGGAGTTTGCAAGCCTCTCTAAAACGCACAAAATTCTCACTACCCCCGGAGAACGTATCCGGGAGCGAGATCTTAGGCTCAGAACAAACTCCATGAACGCAAGCTGAACCGGTCACTTGAAACTGAGAAATAGTCTTAAGGAGATCAGCTACCTCCAATTAAAGACCCTGGAAGCGTTCAGCCAAAAGTGAAACCGGATCCATGCTTGAGACGGTTTTGGCGGCTTATAATGTCACGGATGGTGTACAGGAAACAAGACAAAGCAAAAGAATATGACTCACTGGATCCAAAACTAAGGAACAAAAGGGAGACCCCTGCATGAGACCTGTCACTCTTCCTGACTGCTCAGCCTATGCGAACACCCCAAAGGTGGATGGTCGCATATCCACGTACCTCGACTATCTATCGCCTGAACACCCTACAATAGTGAGGGGACACGACCACCGGCTCCCTACACTAGACACGGAGGGAGTCAGGGTCAACTGAGATCCAGCAAACAGAAAATCACAAATAAAAGTACAGCACTTAGCTTTGTAGAAGACTGGGCAATAGGAACAGCATGCACACACACTCCAGGAAGTTGTATAAGCCGCACACTATTGCATTATGGGGAGGAATTTAAAGGGATGCAATCAGTCCAAACACATGACAGCTGAGAGAGGCTAACGAGATGAGGAACTGAAAACCAAAACAAAGAAAACTCAAGGAGGAGGTTCTGAAAGGCTTCTGTCAGAGCTTCTCAGCTGTCTGGTTGTGACACTTGCGCACTGCGTCAACCAGCATCGGCTCGATGGGAGGTTGGGCAACCTGCTGGGTAGTAGAGTAAGTGTGTCTTTCGCCTTGGAACCAGAGCCTTTCTTTCCTTCTCTCGGTGAGCCTCTGATCAATACAGACACACACCTGAATGAAGTCGTCCAAATCATCTGGGGCTTCAAGTCTGGCAAGTTCATCTTTGATCGCCTCCGATAGACCTCGCCGAAATTGGCTCCTTTGAGCAGCTGGGTTCCAGTTGGTGTCTGAGACCCAGCGGCGGAACTCGGCGGCGTACTCGGCGACAGAGCGTCTTCCCTGTCGAAGACTGTGTAGTCTTGCCTCAGCTGTCGCACAGCGATTGGGGTCATCAAAGACCTGGCTCATAGCTGTGATGAAAACATCCAGATCGTGCAGCAGACGGCTATTGGTTTCCACGTATGGAGACGCCCATGCCAGGGCCTCATCCGTCAGGAGGTTAACAATGAACAATACTTTCTTCTCGTCAGTGGAAAAGGGGGCCGGATGCATCCGGAAGTAGATACGGCACTGATTGAGAAAGCCCCGGTACTGGCGACGATCTCCATTGAATTTCGAGGGTAGTGGCATGCGGGTGTCTGCAGCCGCGCCGCGTATGTCCAGGAGTTGCCATTGGAGCTCAATGATCTCCCCCTGTTGACTCTGTACCAGGCCTTGGATTTGCGAAAATTTCTCCTGGTAGGTGGTGCCGAACTCTTGCAGCTCAGACACCTGCTTGCGCAGGGTGGCCACTGCAGACTCCATTTTTTTTTGGGCTGGTTATTCTGTTACGGAGTAGTGTCAATCGAGGCTCATCTGAGTCTGAGGACACCAGAGCTGGAAGTATGGAGTCCAGTGGCAGAGGCCCACAGAAGCAGGAGGCAGGTAGCGTGGTCGATCAATCCGGGTCGGCAGCAGAGATGGCAGCGAGATAACAGCAGGAGTAGACAGAGGCGTGGTCGGTGGTAAGCAGTAAGTCAATGCAGGCGGCAATTCAGCGAGGTCAAAACGGTCCGGGTTGGCAACGATGGTAAATCAGCAATAGCGGTGGAGGAGCAGAGAGGAAGCTTGCTACAGGCTTGGAGGCACAATAACCAGCAAAAGGCTGGGTTCAAGGGCTGGGTTTTTATAGGGAAGTAGCAGGTGCAAGAGATTGGAATAATCAGCAGGTCAAGGCAAGGACAAGAGAGGTAGTTAGAAGTTTGCTAGAGAACAGTCCAAGGAGAGACGGTAGCCTAGTGGGTAGAGCTACCGCCTGGGACATGACTGGCCACTGACACCTCAGTTATAAGTGATGTACCCCAAGGTTCAGTGCTGGGTCCCCTATTATTTAATTTATTTATTAATGATATTGAGGATGGGATTAATAGCACCATTTCAATTTTTCCAAATGACACCAAGCTATGTAGTACTGTGCAGTCTATGGAAGATGCCCATAAACTACAAGCTGACTTGGACTGTTTGGGCATCAACATGGCAAATGAGGTTCAATGTAGATAAATGTAAAGTTATGCATCTGGGTAGTAATAATCTCTGTGCATCATTGTCACGATCAGTGTGGGGGGAAACTCCACTCTGAACACAGGATGGATGGGGAACAGTAACTGGGCATGGAAACTAGAGAAGAAACAGGTGACCTCCTAGACAACCCTAATCAGGGCCCTAACTATCTATCAATATGAATAGACCTTGAAGGTAGGAATATTCATATGCAGGATACCTAGGCCTTTATATCCCTATAAGGCCCTGGAAAAAGTTAGTACCTGAGACAACCCATTCCTCCCTCCCCAGATGCACGGATAGAAGTCTCTGTCTCAGGCCCAGATACAAACAACAGGGAATATAACAAAAACAAATGCGACACTTAACTTCTGTAGAGACGGACGAGCAGGAACACCAGAGACAAACTCACACCAGCTCAGCCAAACCCAAATGAAGCTATCTACTGCATAGTCAGAAGGGTGGGGTCAGACTATAAAGGGTAGAAGTGATGACCACTGATCAACAGCTGAAAAAAGGGAAGTGGTCATTAACACTATCAACACTGAATCAAGAGAAATTAATGAGGCTGTTAGATTCCTCCACGCTCAGCCAATCTCCTTGATTTCCTGACATCAGTCACCTGAGGGACCGTGACAGTACCCCCCTTCTACGGGTGACCTCCGGGCACCCAGGACCAACCTTATCAGGATGGGCTCTGTGAAAGACCTTCACAAGACGATTTGCATTAACATCGGCCGCTGGAACCCACATCCTCTCCTCTGGTCCGTAACCCTTCCAGTGGACGAGATACTGGAGGGATCTACAGAGAACTCGGGAGTCCACAATCCTGCTGATTTGAAATTCTAAATTACCGTCCACCATGAAAGGAGTGGGAGGCAAGGAGGACGGCTCAACAGGTTTGACACATTTCTTCAACAACGACTTATGAAATACGTCATGAATTTTCAAAGCCTGAGGAAGTTCAAGACGGAAGGCTACAAGGTTAACAATGGCAGTGATCTTATATGGACCGATAAATCTTGGGCCCAACTTCCAAGAAGGTACCTTAAGCTTAATGTTTCTTGTGCACAGCCACACAGAATCACCCACTCTCAGGTCCGGACCATTCATATGTCTCTTGTCAGCCACACGCTTATACCTGTTGCCCATCTTTTTCATGTTATTTTGAATTTTCTGCCAAATCGAAGACGAAGAAGAGGAAAATCTTTCCTCCTCGGGAATACCGGAAGTTTGAGAACCAGAAAATGTGCCAAACTGCGGATGGAATCTATATGCCCCAAAAAACTGCGACTTATCAGTGGACTCCTGTCTACGGTTATTAATGGCAAACTCAGCTAACGACAAGAATGAAGACCACTCCTCCTGGTTCTCCAAAACAAAACATCTCAAGTAAGTCTCCAGATTCTGATTGGTGCACTCCATCTGTCCATTCAACTGAGGATGGAAAGCCGAAGAAAAGGACAATTGTACCCCCAGTCGAGTACAGAACGCTTTCCAGAATCTGGAAACAAACTGAGTCCCCCGATCAGACATCACATCAGAGGGAATGCCACGTAGTTTCATGATGTTATCAACAAACACCTGTGCAAGAGTCCTGGCATTAGGTAGAGCCGGCAATGCTATAAAATGCGCCATTTTGCTAAACAAATCAACTACCACCAGGATCATGTTTTTTCCCGAAGAATTCGGTAAATCTATAATAAAGTCCATAGACAAATGCGTCCAAGGTCTGGACGGGATGGGTAACGGAAGAAGAGATCCAGAAGGCCGAGTAACAGGCTGACACATAGTCCTCAACACACTTACGCAGCCCTGGCCACCAAAATCTGCGCAAAATGAGATCGACTCCCAGGGTGTCCAGCCAAGACAGTACAGTGATGTTCCTCAAATACCTTATGACTTAAGTGTGAAGGAACAAACAATTTCCCTGGAGGACAAGTCTGGTGCATCCTCTTGGGCCTCCAACACCTTATCCTCAAGATCAGGATATAGGGCAGATATGACTACCCCTTCAGACAAAATAGGACTAGGATCTTTAGAATCACCCCCCCAGGAAAGCTGCGCGACAAAGCATTCTACTTGACGTTCTTAACCCCAGGGCGGTAGGTGACAATAAAGTTAAATCTAGTGAAAAACAGCGACCATCTGGCCTGCCTTGGATTCAGTGGTTTAGCCAACTCAAGGTAAACCAGATTTTTGTGATCAGTAATTACCGTAATAGGATGAATTGCTCCTTCCAACCAATGGCGCAATTCTTCAAAAGCCAACTTAATGGCCAGCAATTCCCTATTACCCCTGTCATAATTTCTTTCAGCAGTGGAGAGTTTTTTAGAGAAAAAAAGCACATGGGCGCCATTTACTAGGTGAAGGACCTTGCGACAAAACTGCTCCCACCCCTACCTTAGATGTGTCAACCTCTACAATGAATGGCTGAGACACATCTGGTTGCACCAGAATAGGGGCTGAAGCAAAACATTCCTTCACAGCAGAAAAGGCTTGTAATGCCGCCTCCCACCATACAGAGAAATCGACCCCCATCAGAACCAGCTGCCTGTGGTCTCTGAATCGGTAAGACTGTCGCGCTGAGGTCAGCTACAGTACCTCCAAAGACAGTCCCTGCAGCTTTTCGACCAGTACATACATAGGATCCATAGCTGCACTGACCTGAACGAAATGGCAGTTTATATGGTGGTAGATATTGTCACGATCAGTGTGGGGGGAAACTCCACACCGAAAACAGGAGGGAAGGGGAACAGTAACTGGGCCTGGAAACTAGGGAAGAAACAGGTGACCTCCTAGACAACCCTAATCCGGGCCCTAACTAATCTATCAATATGAAGGTAGTAATATTCATATGCAGGATACCTAGGCCTTTATATCTCTATAAGGCCCTGGAAAAGGTTAGGACAAGAGACAACCCATTTCTCCCTCCCCAGATGGACGAATGGAAGTCTCTGTCTCAGGCCCAGATACAAACAACAGGGAATATAACAAACACAAACAAACGCTTAAATTCTGTAGAGACGGACGAGCAAGGAACACCAGAGACAAACTCACACCAGCTCAGCCAAACCTAAATTAAGCTATCTACCGCATGGTCAGTGACAATGATATGTCCTAGGGCAGGGGTGGTCCCCTGCCATAGCATATTGTGAAAATGCTAATGGAAGCGGTCCTTAGCACGGGGAAGCCACAGGAAAATGAGAACAGCACTGCACTGGCTGTCCTCAACTTTGCTGGTCTTCATCAGGCCCCACACTGTGTCCTGACACATATAGTGTCCGGACATAGTGCACGCAGAATCACACTATGACCTGACGCTGTGCGCTGTCAGGTCACGGTACAGCGCGGAGGGAAGAAGACCAGGGAGGGTAAGTGAATCTGCCAAGTGGCAGCGCCGTCCAGAAATGGAGAGTTACGTTATTTTATTTATTTTAAATGTCTGATCTGAAGCTAATGGAGGGTGGGGAGGGTTTGATGGGGGGTTTTATCTGAGGCTTGGGGCTCTATGGGGGGGTCTGATCAGAGGCTGGGGGGCCTGATGGGGGTCTGATCTGAGGTGGGGGGTCTGATCTGAAGCTGGGGTGGTCTGATGGGGGATGATCTGAGGCTGGGGGGTCTGATGGGGGCTGATCTGAGGCTGGGGGGTATGATCTGAGGCTGGGGGTCTGATAGGGGTCTGACCTGAGGCTGGGGGTCTGATCTGAGGCTCGGGGGTCTGATCTGAGGCTGGGGGGGTCTATTGGGGGTCTGATGAGGGTCTGATCTGAGGCTGGGGGGTCTGATAAGGGGTGATCTGAGGCTGGGGTGGTCTGTTGGGGGCTGATCTGAGGCTGGGAGGTCTGATGGGGGCTGATATGAGGCTAGGGGGGTCTGATCTGAGGCTGGTCATCTGATAGGGGTCTGATCTGAGGCTGGGGGTCTGATAGGGATCTGATCTGAGGCTGGGGGCCTATTGGGGGTCTGATGAGGGTCTGATCTGAGGCTGGGGGGGTCTGATTAGGGTGTGATCTAAGGATCGTGGGCCTGATGGGGGTGTGATCTGAGGCTGGGGGTCTGATCTAAGGCTGGGGGTCTGATGGGGGTCTAATCGGAGGCTGATGTAGGCTGGGGGTTCTGATAGGAGGCTGATTTGAGGCTGATGAAGGTGAGGGTCAAATCTGAGGCTGAGAAAGGGACAAAGGCGGAGACAGTTGTGAAGAAAGAGGCAGGGACAGTGGCAGGGAGAGTGAAAGCTGGGTGAACCCCTCTCTGGACCCCTCTGAGTTTAGCTTGGCTGCCATTAATGCCAAATAAAGAACTAAATATATAACATTCTCAACTTAAAAATTAGACTGCTATATGTGGTCAAAATGGTATCTGTACTATTTGTAATATATAGTGCAGTTGAGAATTTTGTATGGCCTGAGACCGATGTTATAAATATCCAAATGGCCTTCGGCAGCAAAAAGGTTCCCCACCCAGTCCTAGGGAGAGTCACTTGTAGAGAAGTATTTGGGTGTACTTGCAGATCATAGATTAAATAACAACATACAATGTCAATCAGCTGCTTCTAAGTCTAGCAGGATATTGTCATTAAATGAGGCATGGACTCATGGGACAGGGATGTAATATTACCACTTTACAAAGTTTTGGTGCAGCCTCATCTGGAATATGCAGTTAAGTTATGGGCACCAGTCCATAGAAAGGATGCCCCAAAGCTGGTAAAAGTACAAAGGAGAGCAACTAAACGGATAAGGGCAATGGAGGGTCTTAGTTATGAGGAAAGATTAAATGAATTACAATTATTTAGTCCTGAGAAGAGATGTCTAAGGGGGGACATGATTAACCTATACAAATATATAAAAGGGCCATACAAAAAATGCGGTGAAAAACTGTTCCATGTAAAAATCCCCTCAAAAGACAAGGGGGCACTGCCTCCAAGTGGAGAAGAAAAAGTTCAGTCTCAAGGAGGCTTCAAGGATTCTTTACTGTAAGGACTGTGAATCTGCAGAATAGAGTTCCTCAGGGCGTGATCACAGCAGGAACTATGGGCAGTTTTTAAAAGGGCTTAGATGAATTCTTAAAAGTAAATGACATTAATGCTTATGAAAATGTGTAGAAATCTGAGTCTCACTCCCGTTTTCTAAAATTCACATCCCCTCCTATCCGTTGGTTGGACTTGATGGACGTATGTCTTTTTTCAACAGTATTACCTATGTAACTTTCTCCTATGGTACATGTGGCTGCTGTAAAGTATTCCTCTAAATGATGTGAACACCAGCTCGGGGAAGATTTAAGTAATGTACAAGAAAGAAAATAAGAAAAAAAAATCTACAGTCAGAAAATGAAACCAGATTAGAAAAAAAAGAATCTCTTTCACTATTTGGTTTTAATTAGTAAGGAATAATATAGAGGATACATTCCTTGCTACCAATATATGTGTAACCTTTACCTCACCTTTTCCTAGTCCTAATTCCACTATTATATACAGTATAGAAATATTTGCTACATAAAAGTGATTTGTACCTACATCTGAACATGTCACCTACTCATGTTAACATAAAAAACGATGCTTACAGTACATTTATTTAAGCAAGAAAACAAGCACGTGCCAATGTTATGTGATATAAATAATAAGAGCTCCAACTAAAAAACTCACTTTTTCAAGGACTAATTAACTGATACTAGCCATATATATGTTTCCAATGCACTTGACCAATATAACTAAATTAAGCAAAAATCGATTGCTTCATGATGCTTAAAATATAAAAGACACTTAAAGTAAAGGTCAGTACACTGACAGTTGCTGTTAATGATTCAAGAGTCTCTAAGGTCATCTTGGAAAGGAATTATATTAAATCTTTTCCAAATGAAAAGTTTTATGGAGTATATAATCCAGGCAAAGGAATGATATTTTGGCTGTTGAACCATCATACAGACTACTGACTTGGACTTTTATGTATTCCCTAATTTATACCTATTTTTTGGAAAAGGAGATGTATGATTAACACAGAAGAACTAACAATAAGAGCGAAAGAAAGTGCATGAAATTTGTTGGGGTCATAGGTCTGATAGAGTCTTCCATCTGGCTGCATAAAATATAATGTCAGACCATTAAGGTTAATATAGAGAACAATTTTACCATCTAGTATTTAATAAGTAGCGGATGAAAATGATATAGTATATGATATGTAGAAATGCCCTGAATGCAGTCTTGATATTAGCGTATGACTCTTGCTAGGCCTAAATTAAATATTACACATTCTACCAAATGAAATTGAAGATGATTTTATGTAACAATGCAATACAGCATGTAGATAGCTCATCTTACTATATGTCTATTACCTGAATTGCTTCTTTTATAAGAGAGGCGTTTCTGGTAACAGCAGAGAGCAGCTGTGGGCAATAGAATTCCCTGCCCCTGCTCTCTCAGGACTGTCTGCATAATACAGGCACTGCCGTTTCAGATCGAATTATGTCATTGGACAGAGCAGAGGGACTTATGGCAATCATCACAGCTGCTCTGCTCTCTCCACTGTCAATGATGCCTGTATTTTCCTGAAGATGCTGAAAAGGCAGGAACATGAGACAAAGAATTCAATCGTCCCACATCTTAGGCTACTTTCACACTTGCGGCAGTGTGATCCGGCGGGCAGTTCCGTCGTCGGAACTGACCGCCTGATCCGCCGATCTGCATGTGACTGAAAGCATTTGTGAGACGAATCCGGATGCGGACCCGGATCCGTCTCACAAATGCATTGCAAGAACGGATCCGTCTCTCCGCTTGTCATGCGGACAGACGGATCTGTCTTGTATCTTTTTTCACATTTTTACCGGTCTGCGCATGCGCAGATCGGAAGGACGGATCCGGCATTCCGGTATTTTGAATGCCGGATCCGGCACTAATACATTCCTATGGGGAAAAATGACGGATACGGCATTCAGGCAAGTCTTCAGTTTTTTTCGCCGGGGATAAAACCGTAGCATGCTACGGTTTTATCTTTTGCCTGATCAGTCAAAATGACTGAACTGAGGACATCCTGATGCATCCTGAATGGATTACTCTCCATTCAGAATGCATGGGGATATGCCTGATCAGTTCTTTTCCGGTATAGAGCCCCTGTGACGGAACTCTATGCCGGAAAAGAAAAACGCTAGTGTGAAAGTATCCTTACCTCTCTATCACTTCAAGCACTCTAAGGCCTCTTTCACACTTGCGTTGTCCGGATCCGGCGTGTACTCCACTTGCCGGAATTACACGCCGGATCCGGAAAAACGCAAGTGTACTGAAAGCATTTGAAGACGGAACCGTCTTCCAAATGCGTTCAGTGTTACTATGGCACCCAGGACGCTATTAAAGTCCTGGTTGCCATAGTAGGAGCGGGGAGCGGTATACTTACAGTCCGTGCGGCTCCCGGGGCGCTCCAGAGTGACGTCAGAGCGCCCCATGCGCATGGATGACGTGATCCATGTGATCACATGATCCATGCGCTTGGGGCGCCCTGACGTCACTCTGGAGCGCCCGGGGAGCCGCACGGACGGTAAGTATACTGCTCCCCCGCTCCCCACTACACTTTACCATGGCTGCCAGGACTTTAGCGTCCCGGCAGCCATGGTAACCACTCTGAAAAAGCTAAATGTCGGCTCCGGCAATGCGCCGAAACGACGTTTAGCTTAAGGCCGGATCCGGATCAATGCCTTTCAATGGGCATTAATTCCGGATCCGGCCTTGCGGCAAGTGTTCCGGATTTTTGGCCGGAGCAAAAAGCGCAGCATGCTGCGGTATTTTCTCCGGCCAAAAAACGTTCCGTTCCGGAACTGAAGACATCCTGATGCATCCTGATGCATCCTGAACGGATTTCTCTCCATTCAGAATGCATTAGGATAATCCTGATCAGGATTCTTCCGGCATAGAGCCCCGACGACGGAACTCTATGCCGGAAGACAAGAACGCAAGTGTGAAAGAGCCCTTACTTATAAAATGAATTATAGGAATTAGGTAATTGGAAGTGTAATACAATATGTGTTTGTGAGAAATGGATGGTGCAACTCGGATCACACAACTGTGAAGGATGTGATTTGTGTTACTGCAGTCGGTAGGAAAGACACGGATAGTGAGCCCTAATTGTAACCCCGGATTTCCCTGCCTACTTGCAGTGCAAGCCCTAGGTGGCAACTCCGCAACTGGTCGACATTCCCTGTCCTACTAAGGAGCAAGACAGACGAAATACAGAAACAAAACCATACAAAAGAAGGGTTTTGCAGGAATGGGTCAGAACTAGGAGGATGATACAGTACCAAATAGCCAAGCCAAGATCAGAACCAGACGGGAGACACAGTACCGAAAATACGAGGCAGAGTGTGGTCAAAAGCAAGCCGAGGTCAATAATATGAGCAATCCAAGTGCTCAGACAGAACTGGAACTGGGAGCACAGTTAGGGAGTCACAGACTATTACTGGCACTGGTATAAGACCAGGAAGGGGTTTAAATAAAAAAACAAGTCCCAGGATCACAACAAGAAGAACCCAATTACCTTGAATAATTTTTGCTTTAACCTCCCACTTAATGAAGACTCTGGAAAGACAGATATTGGGCCACTTAAATTCAGTAGTTGTTACTGCCCTGGGCCTCCTGCAGTTTGTATCTCAGGATGGGATTGGAATGGAGGATGCGGTCCTCTACCTACTAGACACAGTTTCTACATGGATACTACAGGCAGCACAGTGAGAATCATGTTCTACAATTTCTCTCCAGTGCATTTACAACCTGTGTTACAGGGGGAAGAAACTGTATTAGTTGCGGGTATATAAAACCACCACCTCATGGATAACGGACTACCTGACTGGTCTACTCGAGTTTGTGTGGCTGCATGGGTGTGTTTCTGATACAGCCAAGTGCAGCCCAGCGGCTGTTCTGGCACCATTCCTGTTCAACATCTACACCTCAGTGTCACGACTGTGACTGATCCAGACAGGTCTGGGAGGAGAAGGTCGCAGCGACTTGCTACTCGCGATAGCTTGTGAGTTTGCTCCGTGGTTCAGGATATGTCATCTGGGTTTTGCCTTGTGAACCTTTTTGTCCTGACTGGGAGTTTGTAGGCATCCTTCTCAGGTGAGTCCTGTCTGCCACTCCCAGCTACTATATTAGTTTCAGTTTCACTTGCAGTCATTGCCAGATATAGTCCTTACTTCCAGTGCTATACTGACCTTTGAAGGAGATCATTTGACGGTGTTGCTGTGGAGCTCTTGTCCGGCGTGGACTGTCGTGTTTGGGATCACCTTCTCTGCTTGTGACTGGATAAGTCTATCTCTGCTATAGATTGTTTGTTTGTTGCTGTCTTCCCCTGTTGTTCTCCTAGACGTGAGTGATGGTGACTAGTGCTCCCATCGGCCTTTCCCCAGTCTAGTCTTATTAGGGTGACTGAGGGTTTAGGCATCCTGCTCGCCGCACGGGTTCACACCCCGTCTAGGGTATCAGGGCAGACAGGTGCCAGCTTAGGGTTAGTCAGGGGTGGCCATTCTATTTCCCATCCATAGATAAGGGTCCCCCTTCCCCTCCGTCTGGTGCGACACGACTGCTGCTGGGATAGCGGTCGTGACAGTATATCTGGCCTTTTAAAAAAATTTAAAAAAGTGACATTTCTTTTTTTTTTTTTTTCTTTGCTTGCTGTTTTGCAGCAATCCTTGGGTTCCACCGTTGCTACGGGAAACCAAGGTACTCCTGAGCCAAAATTGGCTTTACCTGATAGGTTCTCAGGAGGGAGAGACCAATTTGTAACCTTCAGAGAAGCTTGCAAATTGTTCTTCAGGTTACGCCCTAGATCCTCCGGCAGTGAGGAACAACGGGTGGGCATTGTAATTTCTCTCCTGCAAGGAGATCCGCAGGCTTGGGCTTTCTCGCTACCATCAGACTCTCCGGCCTTACGATCAGTGGAGGAGTTTTTTGAAGCCCTGGGTCTCGTATATAATGATGACCCGGACAGGGTCTCACTGGCTGAGTCTAAACTACGTAGACTTCGGCAAGAGAACCGGTCTGCTGAACTATATTGTTCCGAATTCCGTAGGTGGGCTACTGACACATTATGGAACGACTCGGCCCTTAGGAGTCAGTTCTGCCAGGGGTTGTCTGAAAAATTAAAAGACGCGCTGGCGGTATACGAGGTCCCTGGGTCTCTTGAGGCTGCTATGTCTCTGTCCATAAGAATCGACAGACGACTCAGGGAGAGACTATTAAATTTTACGGAGGCCTCTAGAGGGCAGGGATCGGTTTGTTATGATCCAGAGAAAGTCCGGGCGATTGTGGACTGGGATCTGCCTGAGAACCTGAAGGCATTGCAACACTTCCTGGGGTTTGCCAATTTTTATAGAAAGTTTATAAAGAACTATTCCTTGGTGGTCAAACCACTGACGGACATGACCCGAAAGGGATCCGATTTTTCCAAATGGTCACATGCAGCCAAAACTGCCTTTACATCTCTGAAGGAGAGATTCATCTCGGCCCCTATTCTCGTACAGCCAGATGTCTTGCTTCCTTTTATTGTAGAGGTTGACGCATCAGAGGTGGGGGTGGGAGCGGTACTATCTCAGGGCCCGTCCCCTGGTGAATGGCGTCCGTGTGCTTTCTTTTCGAAGAAATTGTCTACTGCAGAAAGGAACTATGATATTGGCAACAGGGAACTTTTGGCTATTAAGTTGGCCTTTGAGGAGTGGCATCATTTTTTGGAGGGGGCGGTTCATCCCGTCATGGTGATTACTGATCACAAAAACTTATTATATCTGGAGTCTGCTAAATGTCTCACCCCTAGACAGGCTCGGTGGTCGTTATTTTTTACTAGGTTTAATTTTGTAATAACCTATCGCCCGGGGGCAAAAAATACTAAGGCGGATGCATTGTCCCGAAGTTTTCCTGGAGGGGGTGATGTTGATGTACCAGAGCCCATTTTGCAAAAGGGGGTGGTGGTCTCTGCATTACACTCAGGTTTGGAGGGGAGGGTGTTGGAAGCTCAGGGGGACGCCCCGGCCTCCTGCCCCTCGGGTAAACTGTTTGTGCCAGAAAATGTATGCCTGTAGATACTAAAAGAACACCATAACTCCACACTGGCAGGACACCCAGGTAGTAGGGCAACCTCTGAGTTAGTGTCTCGTCGGTTCTGGTGGCCTAAGTGGTGCCAGGAGGTGTTGAATTTTGTGTCTGCATGTGCTACCTGTGCTCGTTCTAAGGTAGATCATACTCACTAGTAACCCTGCTCCCCCTCCTCCTGTCACCCCACTAGTGACCCTGCTCCCCCCCTCCTCCTGTCACCCGACTAGTGACCCTGCTTCTCCCTCCTCCTGTCACCTCACTAGTGACCCTGCTTCCCTCTCCTCCTGTCACCTCACTAGTGACCCTGCTCCCCCCTCCTCCTGTCACCTCACTAGTGACCCTGCTCCCCCCTCCTCCTGTCACCTCACTAGTGACCCTGCTCCCCCCTCCTCCTGTCACCCCACTAGTGACCCTGCTCCCCCTCCTCCTGTCACCCCACTAGTGACCCTGCTCCCCCCTCCTCCTGTCCCCCCACTAGTGACCGTGCTCCCCTCTCCTCCTGTCACCTCACTAGTGACCCTGCTCCCCCCTCCTTCTGTCACCCTACTAGTGACCCTGCTCCCCCCTCCTCCTGTCCCCCCACTAGTGACCGTGCTCCCCTCTCCTCCTGTCACCCCACTAGTGAGGCTGCTCCCCCCTCCTCCTCTCACCGCACATGGAAGAAGCTGAATAGACTCCACCGACTATAATGGGATCCGTTCAGTTTCTGTTCGGGATCCTGTCTTTTTACCGGACAAAAAAGTGCTGCACATAAGGCTTTTTGTCTGGTCTTTCGGCAGAATCTGCAACAAAGGCTCTAAATGCAGCCTCCAGCTCAGATTTGAACAAGTGTAGGCCTACATATTATGTATTTGAATTACCGCAACTTTCATACTCCTCCTCAGGTCAAAATACTCCTCAAAAATGGTCAGAGGAGTAATTTTACTCTTAGTGTGACCTTTGCCCCTCTGTATATAAATGCACTGAAGAAACTTGACAAACTGAAAAGAACGCTGACTCGGTGGTAGGAGTCAAACTGGAGACTCTAGAGATTGTGGCAAAAAAATGGACACTTAGAAGGTGCTGGCCATTTTGGATAATACTTCAAACCCTTTGTACACTTTTGTGGACAAACAGAGAAGCACGTTCAGAGGAAGTCTGATAGAGCTGCGATGTATTAAAAAGAACTATGCAAGGTTATTTCTTCAAATGGCAATAAGACTGTACAACTCTTCTCCTTATTGCAGGGCTGCTACATGAAGTAGGCTGATACATCTTAACCCTTTCAGGCCATTTTTCATTTAGTGTTTTCGTTTTTCACTCCTTGCCTTCCCATAGTCCTAACTTTTTTATTTTTCCGTTCACATAGCCTTATAAGGGCTTATTTTTTGAGGGACAAGTTGTACTTTCTAATGGCGCCATTTACGGTTGCATACCATGTAGTGGGAAGCGGAAAAAATTCCAAATGGGGTAGAATTGGTAAAAAACACAATTCTGATAAAGGTTTTTTTTTTTTTTTTATTACACTGTACACTATGCGGTAAAATTGACCTGTTATCTTCATTATCCGTCAGTACGGTTCCAACTATACCACACTTGTCTAATTTTTCCTGCGTTTTAATACAGATTTTTTTTTTTAAACCTTTGAGGAAAAAAAATATACATTTTATAACCATATTCTGACCCTTATAACTTTTTTGTAGTTATGTGTACATGGCTGGGGGAGGGCTCATTTTTTGAAGGACGATGCCAGGGGAGAAATTAAGCCTGTTGCCACAAGCAGAGACTTTACGCCCATCAAGTTGTTGCCTCTAAAGAGAATTGCAACCATTTAAGGGGTTACCCAGGATTTTGATATTCAAGTCCTATCTTCAGGATAGGTAATCCATATCAGAATGGCGGAGTTTTGAGTCCTGGCACCCCTGTCGGTCAGCTGTTCCAGAGGCTGCGAGCCTGCGGCGATCGATCTGCGAGCGCTTTGGCCTTTCCCTAGGCCAACGATGTCACCGTACATCAGTCACATGGCCTAGTAGATGCTCAATGCCATTCAAGTGAATAAGGCTGATCTGCAACAATAAGCACAGCCACTATCCAATCTACTTTGTAAGCTGCTAGGAGACCACTGCACTCACCATAGCTCCAGTGAGCACACGGCCTCTTCAAAGAGCTAATTTGCGGAAGTGCTGGAAGTTGAACCTCCACAGATCTGATTCTGAGGATAGGCCATCAATATCAAAATCCCAGATAACCCTTTTAAGCAATTTGCCTCTTGTGAGAGTTTTGTAACTGCCAAGCTTGTTGCCCAACTTGAGTTCAATATAGCCATAGTTTAGTCAAGAACGCATCCATCTGTCCCCCCTCTTGAGTGGAGGTGTTGCACACCATTCATAGACCAATAAGATGCTATATAAGGTCTGACCCCCTTACAAGCTGTTACCTGGGTTCATCACCAAACAGTAGGAAATTAGATTCCTATGCAATTTCCTTGGTCTCTATTACTTGCTCAATTCTACCCTTGGTGCAATATTCCATTAGGCAGCACCATTATTCAGATGAAAAGAGGACATTTAAAAACACCAGTAGTTGTATAAAGCTAAATATTTCTTAAAGGGATTGTCCAGTCCTCAAGATACGTCATTAATATCAGATCGGTGGAGTTCCGACTCCTGGCACACCCACGGATCAGCGGTTTGAAGAGAAATCAGAGCTCATACAAACGATGCCTTCTCTTCAATGTTTACCTGCTAGCCATCGCAACCGCAGCGGTGAGCAGTGTAATTACATCTCAGCTGTCCCATTCACTTCTATGGGACATCTTCTCCCTATATACTTGAACAGATGGGAGCTGTCCCATACAAGTGCATGGGACAGCTGAGCTGTTATTACACCTGCTCACCGCTGCTCTTGTGATGGCGAGCAAGTAAACATTGAAGAGAAGGCAGCGCTCATATGAGTGCTGCTTTCTCTTCAAACAGCTGATCGGCAGGGGTGCCATTAGTTTGACCCCTGCCGATCTGATGTGGATGACCTATCCTGAGGATAGGTCAACAATAGTAAAAAAGTAACCAATTCCTTTAAAAGGGTAGTCTCAGTCCAGAAAAAGGCATTTATCTTGTAGACAAAGTAAATGGCACTAACTAATGTATTGTGATTGTCCATATTGCCTCCTTTGCTGGCTTGATTCATTTTCTTATCACATTATACACTGCTCGCACCACCTTTGCAATCCAGCAGCAGTGCATGCACACTATAGGAAAAAAGCTCTGGCCTCTCTGGTGGCCAGGGCCGTGGAAGCTAGTAAAGGCACGCATGTGCAGCAACTCCCGTCCCAGCTACCTAATATCTGCCCTGCAGCAGTGACAGTAAGCCCTGGACACGAGCAGTGTATGATGCACTAAAAAAATGAATCAAGCCAGGGAAGTAAGTTATATGGACAATTACAATACATTAGTAAATGTCTTGTATTAACTTTGTCCACATGATAAATGTCATTTGCTAAAGTGAGACAACCCCTTTAAGGCATACTGTAAAAAGGTAAGATTTTAGCCTTGCAGGGCCTTTCTCAAGCCAAAATCAAAATGTTATATTGGCATGAGAAAGGCCCTGCAAGGGTGAAACTGTCTTTTTACACTGTTATTTGGTAAAGGATACATCTTATGCCTTGGATTACCTTCTTTTCCTGACTTTGTCAACAGTTAGGCCCCTTTTACACGGGCGAGTATTCCGTGCGGATGCGATGCGTGAGTTGTACACATTGCACCCGCACTGAATCCCGACCTATTCATTTCTATGGGGCTGTTCACATGAGCGGTGATTTTCACGCATCACTTGTGCGTTGCGTGAAAATCGCAGCATGCTCTATATTCTGCATTTTTCACGCAAGGCAGGCCCCATAGAAGTGAATGGGGTTGCGTGAAAATCACAAGCATCCGCAAGCAAGTGCGGATGCGGTGCGATTTTTATGCACGGTTGCTCGGGATGGAGACCCGATCATTATTATTTTCCCTTATAACATGGTTATAAGGGAAAATAAAAGCATTCTGATTACAGAATGCATAGTAGAATAGCGCTGGAGGGGTTTAAAAAATAATAATAATAATTTAACTCACCTTAATCCACTTGATCGCGGAGCCGGCATCTCCTTCTGTCTTCATCTTAGCTGTGTGGAGCAGAAGGACCTGTGGTGACGTCACTCCGGTCATCACATGGTCCATCACATGATCCATCACCATGGTAAAAGATCATGTGATGGATCATGTGATGACCGGAGTGACGTCACCACAGGTCCTGTTCCTCCACACAGCTAAGATGAAGACAGAAGAGAAGCCGGTTGCGAAATCAAGTGGATTAAGGTGAGTTAAATTATTTTTATTTTTTTAACAGCGTTATTTAACTATGTATTCTGTATTCAAAATGCTATTATTTTCCCTTATAACCATGTTATAAGGGGAAATAATACAATCTACAGAACACCGATCCCAAGAAGTTCGGGTTTGGGTACCAAACATGCGCGATTTTTCTCACGCGAGTGCAAAACGCACCCGCACATTTTCCCGCAATGCCCGTTTGAAAGAGGCCTAAGGTCTCTTTCACACAGGCGTCACGTTTTGGCTCAGGAAGCGTCCCGGGTGCATTGCGGCAAACCTGCGCGAGTAGGTACGCAATTTCAGTCAGTTTTGACTGAGATTGCGTTCCGTTGTTCAGTTTTTATTGTGCGGGTGCAATGCGTTTTGCACGCGGGTGATAAAAAACTGAATGTTGTACCCAGACCCGAACTTCTTCACTGAAGTTCAGGTTTGGGTTCAAGGTTGTGTAGATGTAATTATTTTCCCTTATAATCAGGGCTGTGGAGTCGGTAGATAAATGTTCCGACTCCGACTCCTCAGTTTTATGTACTTCCGACTCTGACTCCGACTCCCCGACTCCTCTGTATTAATATGCAAATGTATTTTATACATTCCTTGAGGGAAAGAAACGCAACCTACCACAGGACTACTGGCTGGGAAGCCAACAGTCTACTGTATTGCACAGTTTAAGCATAAAGACAAACACAATGAAAACAAAGGAGGATCCAGGAAGGGGCATTTATTCTAAAACATGATTTTCCTAGGAGAATCCCATAGTCATGTTTAAAGTTTAAGCTAACAATCGGAGTTTACAAGTTTTTATAGCCTTAGCTAAATGACAGCAGTTTTTCCAATGGTTTACAGCTTCAGTCTTGAATTATTGGCCCTCCATTCCCTTCACTTATACAAGTGTCTCACTCTCTAGTCCTGCAAAAAATTTATTTAATCCCTTATCAGTGAGAGGCTAGGTTACACATGGACGCTGCGTGTAACACAACACTATGGAAAGTATAAGTATTGCAGCTCCTAATTGTGCGTTGCGTTGCGTGCGTATAGTGAAGCACATGAAAAGCATGCTTCTTCACGGTCACTTAACGTGTTCGTTTTGCGGTTACGTGAGGCACTGCATGCATTGGTCTTTATTCTTACAGTAGAGAAGTCATTAATTATAACTTTTTGTGAATTGGGACATTTAAACTTGCTTTTTTTTTTTTTATTATTCCAATCTAAATTTAGTAGGAGTCGGAGTCGGTGCATTGTTTGCCGACTCCGACTCCAGGTACCCAAAATTTCCCCCGACTCCTCGACTCCGACTCCACAGCCCTGCTTATAATATGGTTATAAGGGAAAATAATAGCATACAGAATGCTTAGTAAAATAGGGCTGGAGGGGTTAAAAAAATAAAAATTTAACTCACCTTAATCCACTTGTTCGCGCATGGTGATGGATCATGTGATGGACCATGTGATGAGCGCAGTGATGTCATCAAAGGTCCTTTTCCTCCTGCACAGCAAAGAAGAAGACAGAAGAGAAGCCGGGCTGCGCAAACAAGTGGATTAAAGTGAGTTAAAAATGTTTTTATTTATTCTGTATTAAGAATGCTATTATTTTCCCTTATAACTATGTTATAAGGGAAAATATTAATGATCGGGTCCCCATCCCGATCGTCTCCTAGCAACCATGCTTGAAAATCGCACCGCATCCGCACTTGCTTGCGATTTTCACGCAGCCCCATTCACTTCTATTGGGGCCTGCGTTGCGTGAAAAACGCACAAAATAGAGCATGCTGCGATTTTCATGCAACGCACAAGTGATGCGTGAAAATCACCGCTCATGTGCACAGCCCCATAGAAATCAATGGGTCCGGATTCAGTGCGGGTGCAATGCGTTCATTTCATGCATTGGACCCGCACGGAAATCTCACCCGTGTGAAAGAGGCCTTACAGTTCTATGATAGAGCGGCACAAAACTTGGTGAAAGCAGAGGGTAAAATGGGAATACAGCAAAAACAAGGAGACTCTAGCAGAAAACCTGTTCCAGTCTATATATTTTTAACAACCCCCAAAATAAAGTCATAGTAATAGGGGAGTGAATTAAAAATAATCTCCATGTGACTATAAAAATAACACACAAGGATACGTGGTGAATTCGCAAATTCGCAATGATTTTTGTTGAAGCATTACTCAAGGACCTATGCATTTGTGCGTATATTGTAAATGGAGAAGCTTCCCTTTAGCCCTCCTAGGACTTTTCACACAATGTAGTTACAGGCTAGCAGTTCACTGGCTCTAGAGCAGGCATCCTCAAACTCCCAATGCTGGGAGTTGTAGTTTTGCAACAGCTGGAGGGCCGCAGTTTGAGGATGCCTGCTCTAGAGTGTGGCAATTCAGAAACAAATGATATGCTATGATTTCCCAGCACCTTTAGTAGCACCTTAGTTGACTATTTAATGACTTTGATTGACTAGGTCACTGATAATAGGGCATCTTTAAGATTCACATATCAAAAGGAGCCCTGTCACAGTGACAGATTCTCTATAAACACACTGTCTATTATAACAGTATGATACCTTGTTATAAATATAGAATATTTCACCCATTATTGATTGTCTAACATCTTACCTTTCATTGACCATATAGAAAAACAAAAATTCCCGTGCTAAGTGATAAATTCCCGTGCTAAGTGATAAATTCCCGTGCTAAGTGAATTTGCTTTTTTTGTTGAAAAGCTACTCAAGGAGATGTGACCAATATTTTTGAGCATATACTGTAATTGGTGAAGCTTCCCTATAGCCCTTCTAGGACTTTTCACACAATGTAGATAGAGGCGAGCAGCTCCTTGACTCTAGAGTGTGACAATACAGAACCAACTTGCAATGATTTTCAAGGACCTTTATTAGCACTTCAGAAGACTTTTTAATGGCTGTAATTGACAAGTTCACTGATAATGGAGCATCTGTAAGATTCACAAATCAAAATGAGCCTTATCACGGGAACAAATTCCCTCTAAACACACTAGAATATAACAGTTTCTTAGAAAAAATCTAAATCTGAAATGATGCTCTAAATTGATTGCCTAGCAAGTTGTCTTTCATTGACCATATAGAATATGTCCATTGACGGCAGCAACATTTTGCACTGATTATCACACGTCATTTGAAATCAGTAGAATTCACTATTCACTTCTCCTTCTTTATTCCCAATGCAGTTAAGTTTTTCTTTTACTTTTTGTGGGAAGCTCCCACTTCTTTGTGTTTTCTTATTATAATGCACATGGTTGAAATGTGAATTAAAACATGTCTGGGCTTCCTAGTTTTGTTGGACTGTTAGAAGTCCCCTGTGATTAATCACAAATAATTTAAAAAGATGCAGCTAGGTTATATCTTTGCTCTATGTATTTTGGCTTTTGTTAGCACATTTTAATTAGTATCTGGTATCTGCAATAAACAGTAAACATAAAGAGCTTTGCAAAAATGTATTAGACTGTTTGTTTTCACACTCTAATGCATATTTGCACAATTTTACCATGAAAAAGGAAAAACATGCTAAGCTCTTGGGCTCCTTCCCAAATATCCTGGAACAGAATGTAGAAATGACTAAGAATAAAACGGAGTCACATCATGCTTCAGGATTTAACCAAACAGAACCGAGCAAATCCTGTACAAAGAGAGATGCATGAGAATACCCCCCTACCTCTTCTAGAAAGAGTTGGGAATCACTGGGCCTTGGTATCTGGAACAGAACAAGTGATAATGAGATCAGATGCTTAATATTGTGAACATGGGGATAAATTCGACTTCAGAAATTGACGTGACTTTGATCAGGGGCCAAGGCCACTATCACTTGGCAATCATCAAACTCTACTGATCATCAACTATACTGTGGTCTACATAAAATATTGGTCTGAGGTCAATAGGGAACATTTAGTAAAGTTGGACACCAGTTTTAAAAACTGTCTTTTGCAGAGAAACTTTTTATCATTCTCCGCTGGTCTTGACACTTAGAGACCATGGCCCAACAGAGCTACAATAATTTATTACAGAAAACGGTCTCATAGCTGGTGTGGATTTCAGTATGAGGCCCATGCATGCCCCAAGATGTGACAAATGTATTGGTAGGCATGTGCCACGGGTTGTCCCACATCTCAGCCTTTCATGGCCAAGATGGGAATAACCATAGTAATTGCCAACCAGGGGAGTATGGACCCACAGAAACATCCGAAATGCCAGCGGTCCTCGAATGGCAGCTATTAATGCAAACAGTGCGGTACAGCAAGGTACGTTGTCTCTGGAACTCCCAAGTATCAGATATAGTGTAGTTTGCTGTGCTATGTTGTTTGTGTAGTTGCCATTCATTGCTATAGGAGTAACGAAAATAGTGGAGTGCTGGCTGTTTGGCCATTTCCGTGACTCTGCCTCTCCTGGGTGGCGCTTACTGTGATTATTCCCATCTCGCCAATGGAAGGCCAGGATGGAAAACCTCTTTCGCAAACCTTCCTCCTATTTTAGCGGACTTTGAGACATTAATCTTTAATAAATATGCTCCAATAGAATACTTTTTTTTTTTTTTGCAGGTCAGATGTTCTCTGATTCAAAGTGGTGAATGGGATTCTTCCCCTAAATTACCAAGTCTGCTGGAGGCAATTGAAGGATAGAACTGAGCATGTGCTTCCATCTCGGTGAGTAGGACAAAGAAATTAGAGAAAGAGCAAACAGCAGGTGGCGCTATACAGATAGATTTAAGTGAATAACTCAGCCACTATACTACATTTTTAATTACATGCAATTGCAAAAGTATTCAGATCCAGGTGCTGGTTTGAAAAATGTAGAATATTTTTGTGGGACAACCCCTTTAAGAAGCTAGCTGCAATTTTGAAATATATATATTTTTTATTTTATCTTTTTTTTTTAATTTTGGCCTGGGGTCACATGACCATGTCCACGCAGTTTTTTCTTCTTTCCTATGAAGTCAGGTCCTTGGGCGCATCAAAGCAGCAACAGGGGCAGAGATAGGGGAGTGTCTGTGTAACTAGCTGGGTGGGAGGAGCTATAAACTAGCTGGGTGTTGTCAGGAGCAGTGATAGGGGAGTGTGTATGCAACTAGCTGGGGGGGGGAGCTATAAACTAGCTCGGTGTTGTCAGGAGCAGTGATCGGGGAGTGTGTATGCAACTAGGTAGGTGGGAGAAGCTAAAACCTAGCTGGACTTTGTCGGGGTGGTGCTACGGGAGTGTGTATGTAACTAGCTGGGAGGGAGGAGCTATAAACTAGATGGGCATTGTTAGAGTGGTGCTAGGGCAGTGTCTGTGTAATTAGCTGGGTGGGAGGAGCTATAAACTAGCTCGGTGTTGTCAGGGGCAGTGATAGGGGAGTGTGTATGTAACTAGCTGGGAGGGAGGAGCTATAAACTAGATGGGTGTTGTTAGAGTGGTGCTAGGGGAGTGTCTGTGTAACTAGCTGGGTGGGAGGGGCTATAAACTAGATGGGAGTTGTTAGGGGCGGTGCTGGAACTGTGGTGGAGAAGGAAGAAATGCATCATGGCTTTTTTTGGATACAGCAACAGGAAGTGCTATATAAAGGATGGAAAGAAATCAGAGTGATTGGTTTACATAATGAAAATGTGTCAAAAGAGTCCAAATTGGAAAAAAAATGCATTGGCTAGGTGTACATGAGGTCAGCAACTACACAAGCAAATGTTAAAAACCATAGTAAGCCCAGAAAACCCCTTTAAGGCCACAGGATTTTTTCATTATCTGCACTGCCACATACTTAGACATGTAACTTTTTAAAAGTAAAAATAGTTTTCTTCTCTTGGCCTTCAAGGAGCCATAACCATGTTTATTTTTCTGTTAATGTAGACATATGAGGGCTAGTGTTGAGCGAGCACCAAAGTGCTCGTGTGCTCGAGTAGAACACTTCGCGATGCTCGGGTGTTCTACCGAGCACCCGAGCACAATGAAAGTCAATGGGAGAACCCCAGGCACCCCCTACTCTGAAGAGGGGAGGGTGTCGGCTTAGGAGTCCCTGCTCTGACTCCATATATAGCTATGCCCATATATGGAGTCAGTGCTTGGGGACACCCCAGTGTATTTAAATCTAATTTAGCCTGTATTTCAGAAAAGTTTCTGCTGGGATTCAAACTCACGACCTTCTGTATTAGAGGCAATGCACTTAAAGGAACCTGTCACCTAGAAAATGCATATTAAACCACCAGCAGTACCTTATTGCAGCCTGTAGCATGATTATAAAGGTGTCTGTGTCTTCTCTGTGCAACAGGCCGCACTATGTAAACAATAGTCTTGAAGTCAAGGGGGCAGCGGCTTTCTCACCTGAAGTCAAGCGCACCCCGCCCCCTTTTCCTCCCCTTAGCGTTTGATTGACAGGATTTCCTTCACTACTAGATGCATGAATGTAGTCTTGTGACACTGGCGGATCCAGTGGGGGGCAACAGGTCAATTGCCCCCCCCCGCCCCGAGAATATAGTGAGAGAGGGGGCTTTCCTAAACCAGTGCTGGCCGCCGCGCCACTACTAGCAGAGTAGCAGGGGAAGGAAGATCGGGGACGAGAGGGTTACAAACTGCCGCAGGACCTGAAGAGACCGCTCACAGCCGCAGCGCGGGGAGGAGACAGTATTGGGAGCCTGCGTGAGCACCTGCAGCAGGGTGTGTGAGTCTGCGAACGCTGACGCAAGAGACCGGCCACAGCCGCGGCGCCGGTGGAGACAGAGCGTTTCTGCCTGCAGCCGGCGTGTGTGTGAGCACCTGCCACCAGCACAGCAGGGTGTGTGAGTCAGAGACTAAGTTAAGAGACCAATAGTACAGCTATGATATGAAAAACATTTTGTGACCCTCTTGGAATGATCATTTTCCACTGAAGAAACAGACCTGCTTTTTTTTAGTGGCTAGCAGTAAGACTTTTTTTTTTAACAGAAAATAGCCCTAAATATTAGAAACTGGTCATGTTTCTTTGTCCATTGGTCACCGGGTTTGTATGTTTTACCTAACCCTGCCTGCATGATGATAACTATATACTGTATCTCCTTTTAAATAAGGTTAGAGCTGTACGATAGGTTAAATAAAATAGTCTGTTCTATAAGCACCACATTATTTTCTGTCCGCCGCTACAAAACAATCTGGAAGTGCCCCTCCCGAGACCAGGCTCTGGATCCGCCACTGTCTTGCGCGTGCGCCGTGTCCCTGCAATACCGGCGCCTGCATTGTGCCTGTTCCACTACTGGTAAGTATTCCTATACAGTAAAAATCTCATATTTAATTTTTTTTAAGGGACTTGCTATGCAGCTATATAGTGTAGTGGTTAAAGTTCTGGGCTGTGAGTTCAAATCCTGTCACAAACTTTTTCAGAAATAGAGGCTAAACTTAATTTAAATTATATATATATATATATATATATATATATATATATATATATATATATATATATATATATATCTATATCTAAAAATAAAAGTTTTTAGCCATAATATATTTACACATATTATATATTTAGAATATATAATATATTATGGCTAAAATATCAGTAGTAGTTTCCCACATATTATGCATTCATATATATCAGAAGTATGATTTTATTTATATATATATATTTATTTTTTTCCAGTAATTACACATTTATTTTGTGCCATACATTTTTTACAACTACTAAAAAAATTATAAAATATATAATTCTAATTTAACCTCTATTTCTGAAAAAGTTTGCAATGGGATTTGAACTCACAGCTTCTGCATCATAGCCCAGCACTTCAGCCACTACACTATATAGCTGCATAGCCTGTCACTAAAAAATAATGAAAGTCTCATATGCAGCTATTATAGCTGAGTGGTTAAGTGCCTTGAGACTGAGGCAAAAGGTTGTGAGCTCTAATCCTGGCAGAAATTTTTCTGAAATACAGGCTAAATTAGATTTAAATACACTGGGGTGTCCACAAGCACTGACTCCATGTATGGACATAGCTATATATGGAGTCAGAGCAAGGACTCCTAAGCCACGGACTCACACTGAGGGATTCCCTCACTGTACAGCGATCTTCTGCATAGAAATAGAGGCTAAATTAGATTTAAGTACACTGGCTCGAGCACGTGTTTTGTTTGGACGAACTGGTGTTAGGCTTGTTTTTGCAAGAGGAATAGTATTTTTAGTGACACATTTTGGGGTACATATGACTTATTTTAATGGCTTATTTTTGTGGGGCCATAATGGAAAGAAAAGCAGTTCTGCCATTTTGTTCTACACTTTCATCGTGCCGCATAACAAACTTTTATTCTATAAGTCAGTATGATTAGGGAGATTTAAAATATGTGTTATTTAGCTTTGTTTTTTTTTAAATAACATGCTATCTTCATTATACAGGTTGTGACAAACCAAATGCAGTAACAAAATAAGAGCACTTTTTATGACAAAATTTTTGTTTTTACTTTTTTTCTCAATAAACACTATTAGCCTATTTTTATTTGTCACACTAGGGACAACACAATACCATTGTTTCATCTCTTTTGTAATGCATTGGTATAGCTTATATCAATGCGGTCCGGCATATCGTTGAAACAGTGACAGGCAGCTTATTAGGTTGTGTCTGAGGCACGCTTTGGGGCAAGGCAATACACCAGGAATTTTGTTTTCAGGGTGCAGATGGCGACAGAGTAGGACCCCTCTCTCTAACTGCCTAGATTCTGCTGTCGTGATCGACCATGCCAAGTAATGGGTTAAACAACTTGGATTATTGCTCATTAGTGTTGATCGTGAATATTCTAATCTAATCACTGCGAGAATTCGCGAAGATCTAGAATATAGTGCTATATCTTCATAATCGTGAATATTCTAGATTTTCTTTTATCAGTAACCTCCCTTCTTGCTTGTGGGCCAATGACAAGGCTGCAATATCTTTGTCAGAGCTTAGCAACATCCCTAGCAACCAATAGGAAAGTTGCCTACCCCATTACTATATAAGAAACTCCTCAGCAGCCATTTTCTGCTGTTTTTTGCAGTTCTGAGAGAGAGAGAGAGCAGTGACATTGCTGTGCTCTGTGCTTTGCTGAGTCATCTGGATCCTTATTCAATTACATTAGATAGTTAGTTAGCTCATTTGCTGTCTGCTTTTCTGTGCTGTGATAGGGATTACTGTGCTGTGATTAGTGTGTGATAGGAATTACTATGCTGTGATAGGGATTAGTGTCTTTCATCAGCCGTGGTCGTGGTAGGGGAGTTGGTTCCAGTCCTGGACCGCTGCCAGTATGGGGATGCTTCTCTAGCAAAAGTGAGCCACGCCTGTATTGCGCGCGAAATATGCGCAAATTACATTGCCGATTTTCGCAATCAAGAAAATAATGACTGGAGATCACAAATTCTAGAATTTGCGAATTTATGGCAAATATTAGGCCAAAAATTTGCGAAAATATCATGAAAACTAATATTGCCTATGCTGCTCATCACTATCTCTCATCCCAGCCTATACAGCAGGAACCCAGCTGACTGTGCAGGGCCCTGGCTGTGATTGTGGGGCACAGCTCCTGTGTCCGCATGATCACCATTATATAATTGTAAACCATGGAGGCTTAATAGAAACCTATCCATGATGTACAGTTATGTTATGGTGGTTTAATGGGTTAAATATCCCATTCACACAACAGGATAAAGAACACTTAGGAGGAATTTATCATTGTGGGAATTTTTAAAGACAGTCTTGCAGAAGCCTGCATGGATATAATTTGGACTAAATCTATAAAATGTTGCATGATCATTGTCTGCAGCGGTGCACGCGATCCCGTCCGTTTCAAAGTGTACAGGCCATTGACCACTGAATGGAACAAGGAGCCAGGAAGCCGGAGCAGAGCAGCAAGGAGTAGGTGAGGACGATTTTTTCAATAGGTACAACATGTTGCTGGGGACAGTTTAAAAAAAAAGTTCCAAAGACTGGACAAGCCATTTGAAGGGGTTATCCAGTGAAATGTATTACCATGCAATGACTAGGGCAGGGATTCCCAACCTGCAGCCCTCCAGCTGTTTCAAAACTAACTAAACTCCCAGCATGCCTGCAGAGCCAACAACTATCAGCCTACAGCAGGGCATGGTGGGAGTAGTAGTTTTAAAACAGCTGGGGGAGCTGCAGGTTGGGCATTCCTGGAATAGGGCATTTCAAATGATGTATTATTGGAATATAAATGCAACAAAAATATAATTCATCCCTACTTGTCAATTCTTGAAATTATTCAGCTTTATCTCCCTCTAGACAGTGGAGAAGGAAATTGCTGGGGCATTACAAACTATAAGTATCTCTTGGGTTCTATGTGTGGGATCATTTTGTATGCAGGGGAGATAGGGTTCAACGTAAGCTTGTTGCAATGCTTCTAGGGAGATGCAGGTGCTTGATGAGCTACTGCCCACCCACAGAAGGGGAAGAAAGTCATCCAGATAAGCAGATATGCAAGTAAAAAAAACAAGAAAAATTTTTTTTTAATTCCTTTGAGCTTGTGGAGTCCATGTCTCAGAGCTTTTTTGGCAGCACAAGGAGTCCTGCACAATATTAAGCTTTTGGCTGATTGGTGTATATTGTTTAAATCTCAAATTATTTCATGCTCCAATGCTCTACCTTGCCCTGCGCTGTATAGGGCAAGGGCTTTTTTGTTTACATTGGCACAATTCTAGGCGGAGGCTTTTGCCCAGCAGTGTTCCCGATGGAGTTAAAGCCCGCCCATTAGTGCTGGTGACATCACGGGGCTCCATGGAGAGCCTGGTAAGTCACCGGTTCTCCAAAAAATGCCTTAGCCCTGCACGATTCAGCGCAGGGCAAAGGAGAGCATCGGAGCGTGAAGATGGAGATATGTCTGGGTTCAGCTCTGAACCTGGACAACCCCTTTAATATAGACCCTAACTGCTGTTTGTTCAAAATTATATGTAATTAAGAAAAAAAAAAGTATATATATATATATTTATATATTTCATAAAAAATTGTGAACTAGGTGTAATCTGTTTGGAGAGCTATTGGTTAATTGGAAGCAACCACACAAAATGTTCCATTTTGATACCACACTACAGATCAAATCAGGTAACACATTTATTATTTCACTTAACAATGTGCTCTAGAAGGTCTAGTAAAACAAAACTACAAAGAACATTTTAATTTATACATTAAAAGTTATGAAAAAAAATGTTGAGTTGCATTATTAAAGATTGAAGTCTGGAAATAGCGAGGAGATTTACATCTTGGATTTGTATGAAAATGTAATGGTATGTTTATTCCCCTAAGGAATGTTAAAATGCAGCGCGCAAATGATATAACCCTGGCTCCCATCTGAGGCCTCCTGCACACGAACGTGTGCGCACCGTGGCACGAACGCCGACTGCGGGGCTGCGATCCGCCTGTTCCGCAAAAAGATAGGACATGTTCTATCTTTTTGCTGAACGGAAGTACGGGACGAAACCCCATGGAAGCACTCAGTAGTGCTTCCGTTCTTCCATTCCGCATCTCCGGATTTGCATGCGGAATGCCCACGGAACAGCGCCCGTGTATTGCGGATCCGCAAATGCGGTCCGCAATACGGCAACGGGCAGCACACGTTCGTATGCAGGAGGCCTGATTCTGATGAGTGGTATGTTTAGCTTAACAAAGAATGGCATATTCTGCGTTAAATCATTTCCACAGGTTAATACATTCACACGTCAGTATTTTTCTATAATCCGATTTTCGGTCCGTTTTTTGCGGATCCGTTGTTCCTGAAAATGTTTCCGTATGTCATCTGTATGTCATCCGTTTTTTGCGGATCCGCAAAAAACGGAAACATGTATAAATTTCAATAAGCAAATAAAGTTGTTTGGATTTCTTTAAAAAAATAAAAATTTAAATGTAATTTCCAGGAACGGATTCCGTATAAAACGGATGACATATGGAATGACATCCGTATGTCATCCATTTTTTGCGGATCCATTGACTTTGTATTGTACCAGGATCCGATTTTTCAGGAAAAGAATAGGACATGTTATATATTTAAACGGACATGCGGAACGGAACAACGGAAACGGACAGCACACATTGTGCTGTCCGTTTTTTTCCAGGACCCATTGAAAATGAATGGGTCCAGATCTGGTCCTGATCTGTTCCGCAAAAAACGGAACAGATCAGGAAATAAAAAACGGACGTGTGAATGGACCCTAAAGACCAGGAAGAGAAGGACCACACGCAGGATCATAATCAATATGTGTTTTGCAAAATGAATGGTAAGAAAAATAAATGTTCTCAGGCGTGCACACACTAGACTGCATAGTAAGGTCACATGCATACTAAATATATTCTACTGGTGACAGGGCATTCACATGACAGTGCCTGTTTTGCTTCCGGGCCTGTGCAGCCACTACGCAAAAGAAAGGACATGTCCAATCCGCAACATACGGATTGAGGATCCATTGAAATCAATGGGTCCGCACAGTGATGTGGGGTGAACATTGCCGATGTCTGTGTTTTTCAGATCCGCGGTTTGTGGTCCGCAAAATGGACAAGGCTATGGATGAGTGAATCGACTTCGTTCTAATACTGTACGGAGCAGGAGCAGGCCATGTGAATGCACCCCGAATATGATAACAATGTGAATGAATCACTTAACATTAAAACCAAAATAATAAATCTTTATTGTTTAATTTTCTTAAAACCAGGAATCACAAACTCACACTTTTTAGTGGGAGAATGTGAACCATTGTGGTACCTGCATCTATCTGACTCCTGTGGACGTGTCATAAAAGTCTTATCTGCAGTCCTATGTAACACCATACAAAACACAGTGATAATTGTGAGTAGTGATAACATAGTAGATGTTACCTGCAGTCCTATGTAATACCACAGATAACACAGTGATATCTCGCGGAGTACAAATAATGTAGATGTCACCTTCAGGCCTATGTAACACTGCAGATAACACAGTAATACCTCTCTGAGTAGAGATAGTAGTAAAAGTTACATGCAGTCCTATGTTACACTACAGATAAGGCCTCATGCACACGACCGTTGTGTGCATCCGTGGCCGTTGTGCCGTTTTTTGACTTTCAATGGGTCCGTGGAAAAATCGGAAAATGCACCGTTTTGCAGCCGAGACTGTGATCCGTGTATCCTGTCCGTCAAAAAAATAAGACCTGTCCTATTTTTTTGACGGACAACGGTTCACGGACCCATTCAAGTCAATGGGTCCGTGAAAGAACACGGATGCACACAAGATTGGCGTCCGTGTCCGTGATCCGTAGGTTACTTTAATACAGACGGATCCGAAGATCCGTCTGCATAAAAGCTTTTTCAGAGCTGAGTTTTCACTTCGTGAAAACTCAGATCCGACAGTATATTCTAACACAGAGGCGTTCCCATGGTGATGGGGACGCTTCAGGTTAGAATATACTAAAAGAACTGTGTACATGACTGCCCCCTGCTGCCTGGCAGGTGCTGCCAGGTAGCAGGGGGCAGCTTTCCCCCCTGTAGTTAACACATTGGTGGCCAGTGCGGCCGCCCCCCCTCCCCTGTAGTTAACTCATTGGTGGCCAGTGGGCCCCCCTCCCTCCCCTGTAGTTAACTCTTTGTTGTCCAGTGCGGCCGGCCCCCCTCCCTCCCCTGTAGTTAACTCGTTGGTGGCCAGTGCGGCTGGCCCCCCCCTCCCTCCCCTGTAGTTAACTCTTTGTTGTCCAGTGCGGCCGGCCCCCCCTCCCTCCCCTGTAGTTAACTCGTTGGTGGCCAGTGGGCCCTCTCCCTCCTAATTAAAATCTCCCCCCCCTATCATTGGTGGCAGCGGAGAGTACCGATCGGAGTCCCAGTTTAATCGCTGGGGCTCCGATCGGTAACCATGGCAACCAGGACGCTACTGCAGTCCCGGTTGCCATGGTTACTTAGCAATTTGTAGAAGCATTATACTTACCTGCGAGCTGCGATGTCTGTGTCCGGCCGGGAGCTACTCCTACTGGTAAGTGACAGGTCATTAAGCAATGCGCCGCACAGACCTGTCACTTACCAGTAGGGGGAGCTCCCGGCCGAACACGGACATCGCAGCTCGCAGGTAAGTATAATGCTTCTACAAATTGCTAAGTAACCATGGCAACCGGGACTGCAGTAGCATCCTGGTTGCCATGGTTACCGATCGGAGCCCCAGCGATTAAACTGGGACTCCGTCAATGAGTGCAGGACAATAGCCCCGCGGGTGGCCCGATGCTGTGTACTCCCATGCGCACAATGTATGCTGCTCCGGGACATATGGCCCGCTCACGGACCGTATGTCTCGGAGGGCATAAGGTCGTGTGCATGAGCCCTAACACAGAGATAAAACTCTGAGTACAGGTAATGTAGTAGATATCACCTGCAGTCCTATGTAAAACCACAGATAACACAGTGATAACTCTCTCAGTGCAGATAATGTAGATGTTACCTGCAATCCACCCCATGTATGCCAGTTCTAAAAAAAAAAAAGGGGGTGCGGCGTGGTGGAAGTCGCAGATTCAGCCACAGATCCCCCTTTGCCCCGAATCTTCGAAATTCGCTGGAAATTGGCACATAACCATTTATAAATGATCCCCATTGTTTTATCAATTTGGACCTCCATGTGCCCCGCATTAATAGTAAGTAACCCCATCATTTACCTCATTTTAACCCCACGTTGTCTAATATGTGAGGAGGTACATGATGGGGTTAGTATTAATGTGAGGCACATGGTGTTATTCACCATGGTAAAAGATCATGTGACGTACCATGTGATGACCGGAGTGACGTCACCACAGGTCCTTTACCCAGGTCCTGAAGAAAGGAAACAGAAGGAGATGCCGGCAGCGCGAACAAGTGGACTAAGGTCAGTTAAATTTTTTATTTTTATTTTTAACCCCTTCAGCGCTAGTTTACTATGCATTCTGTATTCAGAAAGCTATTATTTTCCCTTATAACCATGTTATAAGGGAAAATAATAATGATCGGGTCTCCATCCCGATCGTCTCCTAGCAACCGTGCGTGAAAATCGCACCGCATCCGCACTTGCTTGCGGATGCAAGCGATTTTCACGCAACCCCATTCACTTCTATGGGGCCTGCGTTGTGTGAAAATCACCGCTCATGTAAACGGCCCCATAGAAATGAATAGGTCGGTATTCAGTGCGGGTGCAATGTGTTCACCTCACGCATCGCATCCGCGCGGAATACTCGCCCGTGTGAAAGGGGCCTATATGTCTAGGTGATCCTCCAAAAATAAAGGAAGACACACAGAAACAAAAATTGAAACGGATCACGGAACAACGGAACCCCAGTTTGCGGAACGGAACACAACGACGGTCGTGTGCATGAGGCCTAATAGTAAGTGACACTATCATTAACCCCATGTTACCCACTATATGAGCTACATGATGGGGTCACTGTTACTATTAATGTGAGGCACATGGAGGTACTAAAGTAATAAGACCCTGTGCCTCACATTAATACAGGCACATACCTCTAAAAACAGCAGGAAGCTTCTCCTGCACCATGGTCCTTCTGGATGTTGAAGCATAAAGGACTTTTGATGATGTCATCTCCATGTGACCAGTAAGAAGTGGATGTTACCCATCACACAGCGATGACATAATCAAAAGTCCTTTAACCTATGAGCATCCAGTACCGCGAGGGCTGAGGTGAGTTTATCTCTTCCCTCCCCCCTTCCCTGAGACTCCCCCATTAGACTCACTTATTTCATTGGTGGCAATGGCCGGTCGCATCACAGTGAGGAAAGAGGGACGCTCTCCCTCCTTCTCCACTGTGTGGCTGCTTATGAGAGCATGAAATGCGCTGCGCTTTGCACGCGCCATGTTCTCTGGCAGGGACTGATACTAAGCTGAGCAATACCGCAGCTTAGTATAGAAAAATGCCAATCCCGGTATTGAATCAAACCGGGTAAAAAAGTATCAAAAAAGTATTGATAATTGGATACCTGGTGAAAACCTATAACCCTTTAAAGGGGTTTTCCAGAAGAATGATATTGATGGTCTGTCCTCAGGAAAGGTCATCAATACCAGGTTGGGAGGGGAGTTCCGACTCCCAGTACCTGCTAATCAGCTGTTTGAAGGGGCTGCAGTACTAGGACAAGAGCTGCGCCCTCCTTACAGCTAACCAAGCGCAGAGATGCACATTTTATAGAGGTTGTGCTTGGTATTGTAGCCCGAGCCCATACACTAGAATAGAACTCAGCTGCACATAAGCCATGAATGATGGCAGTGGCCTGGGAAGAAGAAGCAGCGTTCAGTAGAGCACAGTGACCTCTTCACACAGATGATTGTGGGGGTGCAGGGAGTCGGACCCCCACAGATCAGATAATGATGACCTATCCAAAAAAAATAATAATAATAAGTTCGACCAGCAGCTCCAAACAATATGAAATAAAGTACAGGTGTACGTTACCATTAGGGATAAGCGAATCAACGGAAGTCGTGCTCCGTACAGTATTAGAATGTATTGCCTCTGATGAGCCGAAGTTATTACTAGAGATGAGCGAATTTTCGCTTATTAAATTCGTTCACACTTCGTTTGGTAGTAAAAGGTGAATTGCGTGATGGATTCTATTACCGCGGACCATAACGCAATTCTATGACTTAATGCATAACGGAATGCCTTTAGACGCATTCCTTTATTCATTCCGTCATAATAGAAGTCTATGGGCTGCATAACAGATCCGTCCCGTTTCCGTTATGCAGGGGTTAAATGGGTTCAGGAATTAAGAAAATGAAAATACTTAAAATATTACTTTATTGGAAATATTTTCCCAAATACCTTTCATTGGTTATAATGGCTTGTTTTGTCTGGGGAGTAATCATTAGGAGAAATAAATTTCATGTTTGCAATTTACTTCTTTTGGGATAAAAGTACATTTTTCAATTGGTCTGTATTAAACATATGGAGACATTCTGTCACAAAGGGTTAAAGGGGATGTACCATCTCAAACTTTTGGGGCACCTCTGGGACCTGTACCTATGCTTAGAACGGAGCCGGCAAAGTCTTGGAGAGCACGCCGCGCATCCGCCCTCCATTCAGTCCTATTGGAGCTCTGAAAATAACCAAGCTGGCTCTGGTTTTTCCGCAGGCCCCATTGAAGTGAATGGAACGGTGGCCGTGCTTGCATGTTGGTGCTAGAATATGCCCCCATTGTCTGATGGTCCCAGAGGTGGGACTCGCACCTCACACCTACAATGAGAATGGAGGGTGCACTGCGCAGCCGCCCTCCTTTCATTTCTATGGGGCCGCCGAAAATAGCCGAGCGCTGGCTCGGTTATTTCTGTCTGCCCCATAGAAGTGAATGGGAGCAGGGGCCGCGAGTGCGCGGTGCGCTCCCATTCACTTCTATGGGAATAGTGCTTGGTGGTGGACGGCCCCCCCGGAAATCTGGGGTCCTCCAGCCACAGCTCTCCCTGCTCCTTTCTCGTTGTAGGTGCGGCTCCCAGCGGTGGGACCCGCACCTATCAGACATTGTATGTGATGGGAATACCCCTTTAAGTATACCTGGCACATGAAGTGAGCTACAAATATTCCACATAGCCATGTTTCAGTACAGTAAGTGCTGAACATTGACCCCATAATGTCATTTACAGTGCCCCCACAACTGCCAGCCACAGCATCACATCCACTCATATGTATCAGTCTACAAATTAAACAGAAAATGGAAACAGTCAGTAATGTGCCATAGTCTGTATATACCTTTATATCTAGATAGATGGATATAGTGGAAGGAAAGATAGAGATACATACAGTGGATATATAGATAGATAGGAGCTAGATATAGAGATACATACATACAGTGGATATATCGATAGATATAATTGATACAAATATATATAGAGATAGATACAGTGAATAGAAATATATACGTAGATTATAGATATTGGATTTGTGCACAGATATCTAGGTGCTCACATCAGAGAACACATCTCCAGGCTGTGACCTCCCCTCCTCCCAGCTCCTGTATATTACACACTGTACCACTTCCTGTATTCTGCTACGGAGCACGCCGTGTGGAAAAACGCTTGACCCACTGCGGCCACTGTAGCCGCTCCGCCGCAAGGACTGCTGGGGATTGTAGTTTGTAGTGGTTCCTAGTGTCTCCCTGTCATGGCTGCTTCCAGTTAGGTACTGTGCTTTTCCTCCTTCTTTAATGACACTCGTCTGCCGGTTTCTACAATGGTGTTAGTGTGAACAGTGCCGGTCCATGGGCATGGCTGGACGCTGACTGGGGCGGCACTGTGTGCACCCTGCGGTGCAGCTGTGGGGTCCTGGCAAAGTGTCAGGCAGGTGACCACAGGACTGTGTGCCCACCCTGCCTGCCCGTGACCGTGTCCTGCATCCTGGGGTGCGGTGGGTTTATATGAGGTGACAGGCTCGCTTCCTCCCCAGTCATATGACACCAGCTGTATGTGCTGCTGGGGGGGGCATGGACCAGCACTGGTCTAACTGGTCAGCCATGCTACTATGTCTGTGATGGAGGAGTGGGGGGGTCTGGGGGGTTATTAGTGTATCTCTATGATAATTACGTATATACTGAGTCATGATAAGTGATGGGATTCCAGTTCTCTATGATGGTGTTATACACAACATATTAGATGTGATATATATATATATTAATTATAAAGGACACATTAGATTTATTCTATGTACTATAAAGGACAGTTGTATTGTACTGACACATCTATGGCGGTGCTCCCCTGATCACTTCCTCTTCAGCACTGTTGTCACCACAAGTTCCTTTCTGCTGACTGTTGTGAATGGCGATAGCAGGGACCCAGTACTGTGGCCTCATGCACGTTGCCATGTTACAGAGCCTTGCTGTATGGATCCCTATGATGGTGGCCGCGATGACCCCATCAGCCTCTATATCTAGATGGTGGCGCAGAGTTTGTATGTGATATGCTCCATCACTGGCCATGTTATGGAGGTAGTCTTTCCTAGAAACCAAGTTCTACCATGATAGGTCAGGTGATGGCGCCGCAAAAAATCTTTTGTGCATTCTTTTTACACAATCATCGCCTGAACTGATCTGGGAGTTGTCAGAGTTCTTCTTCTGGGGTTTTCTGTCTTATATGGATGACGTATCCCCAGCTTACTAAGGCCAGCGTCGTACATTAGCTTGGTATCGCAGCTCAGCTCCATTCACTTCAGTGGGACTGCGCTGCGCCTAGGCCATGTGACCGATGAACGTGACGACACTGGCCTAGGAAGAGGTCACATTGCTCCCCACATAGGTCATCAGGATAAAACATTTTTAAAATAATTCTTACTTTTATAATATGTAAATGAGCCTCTAGGAGCAGGGGGGCGTTGCTCGTGCACCTAGAGGCTCCCATCTCCCACCTCAAGTCACGCCTTCCAAGTGTGGATTGACAGGGCCAGGCATCGTTCGCATCCCTCTGCTTGCCCTGTGCCCTGGGGAAATCTCGCGCGGTTCGGTATTCTGCGCAGGCGCGATGAGGGAAGGACGCTCACAGGCTGCCAGCTTGTTTTCTGCCGGAACAGCCTGCCCGAATTATCTGGTTCCTGCACTGGCGGATGCAACCAGAATGCCCGCCGGCCCCATTAACTGTAGTAGGGTCCAGCGGAGATCCGGCCACCATCTGGCTAATATGCAGAGAATCGGCCAGACAGAAACCGATGCATGCTGCGGTTTGTGTCCGACCAATTCCCAGTATTCTCTGCCAGATCTGGCGGCTGCACGTAGATATAGCCTTAAAGTGACAAAATAACGTTGGCTCCATCCATACATAGACAGCTTAAAGTGGCTTCTCAATATTCCCACATCTAATCCATCCACAGCACATTGGGGTTTAACTACTGAGGTCCCCCCACTGACTGAAAGAGCAGTTGACCCCCATGTTCCTCCTCCTATGGTGGGTAGGAATTGCATGAATTAAAGGGGTTGTCCCATCTCAAACAATTGGGGCATATCGCTAGGATATGCCCCATTGACTGATAGGTGCGGGTCCCACCGGTGAGACCCGCACCTATATCGAGAGCGGGGCCCCGCAAGTGAAGGAGGGCGCACTGCGCATGCGCAGCCACCCTCTATTCATTTCTATGGGGCCGCCGAAAATAGTCGAGTGCTGGCTCGGCTATTTCCGTCGGGCACATAGAAATGAATAGGAGCCTGGGCCGTGCATGCGCGGTATGCTCCCATTCACTTCTATGGGAGCAGCGCTTGGTGGTGGCCGGACCCCGGGAAATCTGGAGGCCTCCAGCCACAGCTTTCCCCGCTCCGTTCTCTTTATAGGTGCAGGTCCCAGCAGTGGGACCCGCACCTATCGGACAATGGGGGTATATCCTAGCGATATGCTCCCAATGTCTGAGATGGGACAACCCCTTTAATGATGGAGCAAAGTAATACGTGAAACAACTTTACAAATAATCCTGATGAGAAATTTCCTATTATTTTTTTTTTCTACAGCTCCTGTTTAGAGCTATGTGTCTCTATGGTAACAGACTACAAACAAACCCAGTGTAGTCAGATCACTTACCTATCACATTTTTGTTTGTCATTTAAGTAGCTAGATTCTGTAATATTGCCGCCAGGGGCGTAGTTACCATGAAAGCAGGGGAAGCGGCTGCTACAGGGCCCAAACTCAGGAAGGGGCCGAGGAGGAGTACAAATGGATTTATTTTCAGGGCCCATGAAGTCGTGAGTAAAGTGCTCCTAGTCCTATCACTAGTATTACTCTCTTCTCCCTGGTATTTTTCTCCAGGCGCCTGCGCTGTGCTAAGTCCTGGCAGCGCACAGCTTCAGGACGGGATGTAGTATACATAGGAACACACTATGACCTGATGCTGTGCTGCACGAAGAGTGGAGGCACCCGCAGGTAGAGAAGAAAGGTGAGTATTTTTTTTTTTGCCATTCAAAATTTTTCTGTGGGGCCCAGTCAGTTCTAGTTATGCCACTGATTGCCGCAATGTTCCTATGATGATATCTCCTGTCATGATTTAGGAGATTTTCACTTCTCCATTATGGACATCCCATCCCACAAATGCCGGCTGTCGGCCAGACAAAAACTGTTGCATACAGTGGTCTTTGTCCAGCCAAAACCGGAAATCAGCCAGATCACCGCCGGACCTCATTGCAGTCAGTAGGGATCCGGAGGTGAAGAAGAGGATCCGGCAGGCTGCTGTGTGTGAGATGGGAACGAGGCCTAACATTGATTCCTCCATGTAGATGGACAGCCTGTCTCCAACAGCAAATATTTTTAGGAGACATGTTATTGCATCAGTTCATACAGTGGAACATAAGTTAGGCTTGGTTCCATCACCTTTATGGACTCCATTTAACGTATATACGTGACATATATGAATGGATACCTCTGACTGATGTCATACGGTGGGTCCCATCCAGGACCTGCATCTATTAGACAGAGCGGAAAGTGACTACAAAGAGTGTCTCTCACTCTGGAGGACCTATCATGCAGTACATGTCAATGGAACTGTGTAATGCTTCACTTCCCCTGTGGGGGCACTGCAGGGAAATTAAACACATGCAGCCAGATTCCTCCACAGATTTTAGCTGACTGGGGGAGGTCCTTCATCGTGGGACATCCTACCATCAGCATGTTTTTGGAGGATAGACATTTACCAGGGTGTACAACCTTTCATCTGCCGGACAGAGCTGTGAGTGGCCACAAAAAGCTTCTCTCAATATGGAGGACCCAGCATGCAGTACATGGACTACCAAGTGATGTCAATGGAACTGTGTAATGCTTCAATTCTCCTGTGGGGGCGCTACAGGGAAATTGAACACCTGCAATCAGATTCCTCCACAGATTTTAGCTGACTGGTGGAGGTCCACCACAGCGGGACATCCTGTGATCAGCTTATCTTTGGAGGAAAAAAAGAATGTTACCAAAGCGTACAACCCCTTTAATGGTCTATCATTAGGATAGGTCTTTGATGTCTGAATTTGGAGGTCTGCCCCCCGATCAGCTCCAGTGCCAGGCCCATGTAGAGAAGTCACTGTGTAAACAATAGAGGACTTGGCTGTGTTGAACGGTGGGGCTCCTGCCCTTGGACCCCTTCCCATCAGACATTGATAGGCTGCTCTAAGGATAGGTTATCAATGTTTTCCTCCCAGATAACCCCGACTCTATGCCAGGCATTCTCTATATATGTATAAATCCACACGCATAGGTCAAAGGTCCATCTTCCAAAAGTCACCTGTTCTTCTATTCTTCCATTTATGGTGACTTGTAGCTGTTCTGTCCCGTTTGTGAGCAGTGTGGTTGATCGTTCCGTTGATGATTATCTGAGGTGGGATTCAGCCTCGGTTCTTGTCTCCATGTGCCGTAGACATCACCGTTTTCGAGGCTTCACATGTGATGCAGTTGTCTCCCCTCCGCTTTGCTGATTGCCTCATTTTTTGGCATTCTTTACCTTCCCGGGTGAGGGAAGCGAGTGATGTCTGACACGTTTTTCACCTGATGTTTTTGAATTTTCAATGCGGTTTTGAAAATGAGTGTTCTTCCGGATTCAGTAATTGCAAGTGATTATAATTACTGATTATACTGATTATGAGTGATTTGTTTTTGGAATGATGATATCTTTAAGGTGTTTTATAGTTTGGTGTTTCATAGATTTTTTTAAATTTTTTTTTAAACTTCCAGGGGGCGAATCAACAGCTAAGATGCAGTTGACATAGATATTTGATTTTCAGATGCCTGACTCACGCATGACAAGTAGCTTGATCCGGGCTTCATAAGGCATCGGAGTATTAGCCATCCAGGTATACTGCTGTCCTTCCTGGGGCTCTAGAACTACTCCTATAAGCTGTGCGCAGGCCGTGTGATGCTGGTCATCTTCTCATGTGACATCATGTGAGTTTTGACTGTTTTTTTTCCAATTACGGGCTCAAAGCTAAAATTCCAAGCTGGAACATGTGATTTTACCATCCTGGAATACTTACTGCCTGTACAGATATGAATTAGTATTTGGTGGAGATTTTTTCTTTTTTTTTAGCACAGATGTCAAACTTATGGCCCCCCTGCTGTTGCAAAACTGCAACTCCCTGCATGCCCTGATAGCTGTAGGATGTTGGGAGTTGGAGTTGTAGTTTTGCAACAGCTGGAGGGTCACAAGTTTGACATCCCTGCTTTATAGCATACATCTCAATACATTTCCTATCATCTTTAGGGCTCATTCACACCACCGTGGTTTGGTTCCGCAAAAAATGCGGCTCAGGTGCGGACCCATTCACTTCAATGGGGCCGCGAAAGATGCGGACAGCACTCCGTGTGCTGTCCGCATCCTTTGCTCCGTTCCGTGGCCCCCCGCAAAAAATAAGTCGTGTCCTATTCTTGTCCGTCTTGCAGACAAGAATAGGCATTTCTATGAAGAGCCGTCCGTTCCGCAAATTGCGGAAGGCACATGGGCGGCATCCGTGTTTTGCGGATCTGCAATTTGCAGACCGCCAAACACGGCACAGTCGTGTGAACAAGCCCTTAGGGTGCATTCACACGACCAGATGTATTTTGGGGAACCATTGTGACATTGCCTATCCTTGTCCGTAAAATGGACAAGAATAGGACATGTTCTATCGTTTTTGCGTGGCTACCGAACGGATATACGGATGTGGACTGAATGGGTTCGCATCCGATCGACAAAAGATGCAGATGTGAATGGGGCCTAATTCTTGTTTATTTATTTTTTCGCTATATATCGGAGCGGCAACTTGGCAGATACCAGGCAGACATCTTTAGCAAACCTTTCACCACTGTGTATCAAGGAAATATATCGAGGGAGCATACGGTTTCTCTAGACCAGGGGTGCACAACGTTTTTGAGGTGGGGGCCACCATGTCAGACTGAATCCATGTCAAGGGCTAAAAATTTTTTTTAAAGGGGGCATTAACAACTGAAATACTGTATTTATGGCATATTGAGCATACAGTATATATAATAAATGTCTACTTACAGTTCCAGGATTCCCATCTAATGGGAGAATACATGAAAAATACCTGTGTGCAGCCACAAAACATAGACATACATGTCTGTTGCCAGATGTATGGGGGCCGCACAGGATGGTATCAAGGGTCGCATGTGACCCCCGAGCCGCAGGTTGTGCACCCCTGCTCTAGACAGTGCTGTGGGCTACCTCTTTGTGCTCTATAGGGTTAAAGGGCATCTGTCAGCAGATTTGTACCTATGACACTGGCTGACCTGTTGTATGTGCGCTTGGCAGCTGAAGACATCTGTGTTGGTCCCAGGTTCATATGTGTCCACATTAGTGTGAAAAATTATCTTTTATTTATCTACGTTTTGATTGACAGGGAGAAGCGTGATCACATTTACACTGGCTGGTCCAGCCAATCAAAGCACAGAGGGCGCGGCAGTTGCAGGGACAGCAGAACCTGTAGGTGTAATGGTAACGCCCCCGTTGCTCCTAGAGGCTCATTTGCATATAATAAACCATAAATTTTCTCAGCAATGTGGGCACATATGATCATGGGACCAACACAGATGTCTTCAGCTGCCAAGTGCACATGTAACCGGTCATCCAGTGTCATAGGTACAAATCTGCTGACAGATGCCCTTTTATTGGCTTCCTGAAATCTTACTTGCAACCAGTGCAAATGAACATTTCAATTACAGTAAATGTTGTTTGTGGGGAACACCCCTTTGTCATTTATCTACAGGATAGTTGATAAATTTTAGATCCCCGAGAACCCCACAACGTAATGTTTCCATAGACTAGTTAGGACTGCCCCACCTGTACTAGTACCTGGTAAACCTATGTAGCCACATGATAAATGAGGCTGAGGGCCGCTGTACATTGACGCCCATTCCTGATCATTGCTCCAGCATTCTGTCGATCATTCTACTTGTGGATCAATTGAACGCAATCCTTCATGTGGCCCCCGAAAATCGTTCTTTGTAGCCTGCACTTTACCCTGATGCTACTGACAATATGCAAAATGAATAGGGGACAAACGATCACAGTAAACATTGCTCATTACCCATTCAGTATGCATGGAACCATGATAAAACGAGCACTGATCATCTTGTATATTGTCAGTTAATTGGTGCTTGTTCTCGGCTGAAATTGCCCTGGCTAAAAAGGACCCTTAAAGGGATTAATCCAGGAATTTATATTGATGACCTATCCTCTGGATAGGTCATCAACATCGGATGTGCAGGGGTCTGACACCCAGGACCCGCGCTGATCAGCTGTTAGAAGAGGTCGGGGCTCTATTCAAGTTAATGGGGCTGAGCTGCAATACCAAGCATAGCCACTATACAATATACGGCGCTGTGCTTGGTTTGCTGCCGGGAGCCCACCTCGCTCACCAGAGCTCCGGTGACCGCAGCGGCTCCCTGAAACAGCTGGTCGTCTGGGGTGCTGAGACATGGACCCCCACCGATGTGATAAGGATCATTATCAATTCCTGGATAACCCCTTTAAAAAATGTTTAGGTCACACGCTTTTTCGAATCCATACTATCAGATTAAGGCCTCATCCTTCCTTGATTTTTGGAGGATCCACGGACATGAAGGAAAAAGTCGTTTTGGTGTCCGCCTGGCCGTGCAGAGCCAAACGGATCCATCCTGATTTACAATGCAAGTCAATGGGGACGGATCCGTTTGGCGTTGACACAATATGGTGCAATTGCAAACGGATCCGTCCCCCATTGACTTTCAATGTAAAGTCAGGAGTCCCTATTATACCATCGGATCGCAGTTTTCTCCAATCCGATGGTATATTTTAACTTGAAGCGTCCCCATCACCATGGGAACGCCTCTATGTTAGAATATACCATCGGATTTGAGTTAGATCGTGAAAACTCATATCCGACAGTATATTCTAACACAGAGGTGTTCCCATAGTGATGGGGACGCTTCAAGTTAGAATATACTACGAACTGTGTACATGACTGCCCCCTGCTGCCTGGCAGCACCCGATCTCTTACAGGGGGCTGTGATCCGCACAATTAACCTCAGGTGCCGCACCTGAGGGGTTAATTGTGCGTATCATAGCCCCCTGTAAGAGATCAGGTGCTGCCAGGCAGGAGGGGGCACACCCTCCTCCCTCCCCAGTTTTAAATTCATTGGTGGCCAGTGCGGCACCCCCTCCCTCCCCTGTATTACTGTACATTCATTGGTGGCCAGTGGGCCCTCCCCTGTATTACTGTACATTCAGTGGTGGCCAGTGGGCCCCCCCCTCCCTCCCCTGTATTACTGTACATTCATTGGTGGCCAGTGGGCCCCCCCCTCCCTCCCCTGTATTACTGTACATTCATTGATGGCCAGTGGGCCCCCCCTCCCTCCCCTGTATTACTGTACATTTATTGGTGGCCAGTGCGGCCCCCCCTCCCTCCCCCTCCTAATTAAAATCCCCCCCCTATCATTGGTGGCAGTGGAGAGTTCCGATTGGAGTCCCAGTTTAATCGCTGGGACTCCGATCGGTAACGCTACTGCAGTCCTGGTTGCCAGGGTTACTTAGCAATTTTAGAAGCATTATACTTACCTTCGCTGTCTGTGACCGGCCGGGCACTCCTCCTACTGGTAAGTGAAAGGTTTGTGCGGCGCATTGCTTATAGCACAGACCTGTCACTTACCAGTAGGAGGAGCGCCCGGCCGGTCACAGACATCGCAGGTAAGTATAATGCTTCTTAAAATTGCTAAGTAACCATGGCAACCAGGACTGCAGTAGCATCCTGGTTGCCATGGTTACCGATCAGAGCGTTAGCGATTAAACTGGGACTCCGATCGGAACTCTCCGCTGCCACCAATGATAGGAAGGGGGGGTTTAATTAGGAGGAGGAGGGAGGGGGGCCGCACTGGCCACCAATGAATGTACAGTAATACAGGGGAGGGAGGGGGGGCCCACTGGCCACCAATGAATGTACAGTAATACAGGGGAGGGAGGGGGGGCCCACTGGCCACCAATGAATGTACAGTAATACAGGGGAGGGAGGGGGGGCCCACTGGCCACCAATGAATGTACAGTAAAACTGGGGAGGGAGGGGGGGCCGCACTGGCCACCAATAAATGTAATACAGGGGAGGGAGGGGGGCACACTGGCCACTAATTAATTTAAAACTGGGGAGGGAGGGTATATCAGATCCGACAGTATATTCTAACACAGAGGCGTTCCCATAGTGATGGGGACGCTTCAAGTTAGAATATACTACGAACTGTGTACATGACTGCCCCCTGCTGCCTGGCAGCACCTGATCTCTTACAGGGGGCTATGATACGCACAATTAACCCCTCAGGTGCCGCACCTGAGGGGTTAATTGTGCGGCTCACAGTTCCCTGTAAGAGATCGGGTGCTGCCAGGCAGCAGGGGGCAGTCATGTACACAGTTCGTAGTATATTCTAACTTGAAGCGTCCCCATCACTATGGTAACGCCTCTGTGTTAGAATATACTGTCGGATCTGAGTTTTCACAAAGTGAAAACTCCTCTCTGAAAAAGCTTTTATGCAGGCGGATCCGTCTGTGTGAAAGTAGCCTATGGCCATGGACGCGGATGTCAATCTTGTGTGCATTCGTGTTTTTTCACGGACTCATTCACTTGAATGAGTCCGTGAACCGCTGTCCGTCAAAAAAATAGGACAGGTCTTATTTTTTTTGACGGACAGGAAACACGGATCACGGCCGCGGATGAACAACGGTGCATTTTCCGAGTTTTCAACTGACCCATTGAAAGTCAATGGGTCCGCAGAAAATCACAGAAAACGGAACAACGGACACGGATGCACACAACGGTCGTGTGCATGAGGCCTAAAGGTCTTGCCATTCCTAATAGGTGCATGAAGATTTTAGTACAATTTTTGATTTTTATGATGAAAAATTCCTTTAGTGGTAAATATACAATTCCAACTGGTGTCCCGCTCTAAGGCCCCTTTCACACGAGCGAGTTTTCCGCGCAGGTGCAATGCGTGACGTGAACGCATAGCATCCGCACTGAATCCTGACCCATTCATTTTAATGGGTCTGTGTACATGAGGGTTTTCTTTCACGCATCAGTTCTGCTTTGCGTGAAAAACGCAGCATGTTCTATATTCTGAGTTTTTCACACAGCCCTGGCCCCATAGAAGTGAATGGGGCTTCAGTGAAAAACGCATTGTATCCGGAAGCAAGTGCAGATGCAATGCGTTTTTCACTGATGGTTGCTAGGAGATGTTGTTTGTAAACCTTCAGGTTTTTTATCACGCGCATGAAAAACGCATCAAAACGCATTGCACCCGCATGGAAACAACTGAACGCAATCGCAGACAAAACTGACGGAACTTGCTTGATAAATGGTGCGAGTTTCACTGAACGCACCCTGAAAGCATCCTAATCCGTCACGCTCATGTGAAAGAGGCCTAAGGGCTCATTCACACGGGCATGTCCCTTGCGGGAATCATGCTCCGTGTGACAGAAGGATCGTGCAGTCTGGACTACAGAAGCGGACGGCATTATCATGATTGATAATGCTATGTGCCTCTGTGTGACTTTTCTGTAACGGAATCATACTGACAGCTTTAGATCAGTATGATTCCGCCTCAGAAAGGTCACACATCAATCATGATAATGCTGTGCACTTCCTAAGTCCAGAACGCACAATCCCTCTCTCACACTGAGTGTGATCTCCGCAAGGGACATGTTCATGTGAAAGAGCCCTAATTTTCATTTGCGGCATTTATAGGGAATTTGTTATCAGAAAATGTCCTATTATTTAAGTCACATTTTTATTAACTTTTTTTTTCAATTTTCCATGTCACTGTATTTAAAGGAACCTGTCATCAACTTTATGCTGACCGTACTGAAGGCAGTATAAAGTACTGACAGAAATGCTGATCTCAGCGGTGTGTCACTCATCAGCTAAAAGTAAGTGGTTGCCGAGAACCAGCATCATAATCATTACAGCCCAGGCCTGGAGAAGAGTCATGGTTAGTCATGAATTCCTGCTCTCTCACTTACCTGCTGATGGTTGGCAGTTTTCTCCTAGAGAGAAAGGGAGACAACTAGGTAGCAGACTGTCAGTCATCAGCAGGAGAGCAGGAATTAATGAATAACCAGAACTCTTCTCATTTCACTCTTCTCCAGGCCTGGGCTGCAATGATAATGATGCTGGTTCTGGGCAACCACTTACTTTTAGCTGATTTGTGACACTCCGCTGAGATCAGCATTTCTGTCAGTACTTTATACTGCCCTCAGTACGGTCAGCATAAAGGTGATGACATGTTCCCTTTAAAACAGATCCTAATAATACGTAATCCTAATAAGGAGGGGACCAGGTAAATATTCTTTTTGTTCCCCAGTTAATGTGAATGTTTAACTAGATGGTCACTTTTAAAAGGCCTCTTAATAAATTTGGCTCAGCGCCAAGCAGTCCTTGCACCAGAAATTCCAATGTATGCCAGCTATTTGCTGGCATAAATTTGAACTATAATTTATTCCTGTTTCTAATGTCCCCAGATGGCCTCACCCCCCCCCCCCCACTAAGCCACACCAATTTTTATCTTGGTATAATGTTGCAAATTATTTGACAAATAAGCTGTGCGCCATAATTTGCAGTTTTTTTTTTGTGCATCTATTGTGACATAAACCATTTGATATATGGGCTGAGCGAGTCCCCTTTCAGACTATAGTGTCTATGCCCCATGCCTGCTGTAAAGCGTGCCTCTAAGGGGCTGTTCACATCTCGTTTTTGCTGTACGACAAGCTGATAATTTACACATCATGTAAAAAAACATATAGAAACGTATGCAATTATCTAATCTTTTTTTAACGCATACATTTCAAAATACATTTGCGTCGTTTTTTTTGTTAGTGTTTTTTTTAACATAAAACATATTTTTTGTTAAACCTTTCTTTTTTTTTTTTTACTTTTTAGTGACCAGCCTGTTTTGGGCCTTTAACCCCTTAAGGACTCAGCCCTATTTCACCTTAAGGACTTGGCCATTTTTTGCAAATCTGACCAGTGTCCCTTTAAGTGCTGATAACTTTAAAACGCTTTGACTTATCCAGGCCATTCTGAGATTGTTTTTTCGTCACATATTGTACTTCATGACACTGGTAAAATGAAGTAAAAAAATAAATCATTTTTATTTATAAAAAAAATACCAAATTTACCAAAAATTTGTAAAAAATTGCAAATTTCCAAGTTTCAATTTCTCTACTTCTATAATACATAGTAAGGCCTCTTTCACACTTGCGTTGTTGGGATCCGGCATGCACTTCCGTTGCCGGAGGTGCCTGCCGGATCCGGAAAAACGCAAGTGTACTGAAAGCATTTGAACACTGAAAGCATTTGGAAGACGGTTCCGTCTTCAAATGCTTTCAGTGTTACTATGGCACCCAGGACGCTATTAAAGTCCTGGTTGCCATAGTAGGAGCGGGGAGCGGGGGAGCGGTATACTTACAGTCCGTGCGGCTCCCGGGGCGCTCCAGAATGACGTCAGAGCGCCCCATGCGCATGGATGACGTGATCACATGGATCACGTGATCCATGCGCTTGGGGCGCCCTGACGTCACTCTGGAGCGCCCGGGGAGCCGCACGGACGGTAAGTACACTGCTCCCCACTACACTTACCATGGCTGTCAGGACTTTAGCGTCCCGGCAGCCATGGTAACCACTCTGAAAAAGCTAAATGTCGGCTCCGGCAATGCGCCGAAACGACGTTTAGCTTAAGGCCGGATCCGGATCAATGCCTTCCAATGGGCATTAATTCCGGATCCGGCCTTGCGGCAAGTGTTCCGGATTTTTGGCCGGAGCAAAAAGCGCAGCATGCTGCGGTATTTTCTCCGGCCAACAAACGTTCCGTACCGGAACTGAAGACATCCTGATGCATCCTGAACGGATTACTCTCCATTCAGAATGCATTAGGATAATCCTGATCAGGATTCTTCCGGCATAGAGCCCCGACGACGGAACTCTATGCCGGAAGACAAGAACGCAAGTGTGAAAGAGCCCTAATACCTCCAAAAATAGTTACTACTTTACATTACCCATATGTTTACTTCATGTTTGGATCATTTTGGGAATGCTATTTTATTTTTTGGGGATGTTACAAGGCTTAGACGTTTAGAAGCAAATCTTGAAATTTTTCCCAAATTTTCAAAAACCCAATTTTTAGGGACCAGTTCAGGTCTGAAGTCACTTTGTGAGGCTTACATAATAGAAACCACCCAAAAATGACCCCATTCTAGAAACTACACCCCTCAAGGTATTCAAAACTGATTTTACAAACGTTGTTTACCCTTTAGGTGTTCCACAAGAATTAATGGAAAATAGAGATACAATTTCAAAATTTCCCTTTTTTGGCAGATTTTCCATTTTAATAATTTTTTTCCAGTTACAAAGCAAGGGTTAACAGCCAAACCAAACTTAATATTTATGGCCCTGATTCTGTAGTTTACAGAAACACCCCATATGTGGTCGTAAACCGCTGTACGGGCACATGGCAGGGCACAGAAGGAAAGGAATGCCATATGGTTTTTGAAAGGCAGGTTTTGCTGGACAGTTTTTTTTTTTACACCATGTCCCATTTGAAGCCCCCCTGATGCACCCCTAGAGTAGAAACTCCATACAAGTGACCCCTTCTAAGAAACTACACCCCTCAAGGTGTTTAAAACAGATTTTACAAACGTCGTTAACCCTTTAGGTGTTCCACAAGAATTAATGGAAAATAGAGATACAATTTAAAAATTTCAAATTTTTGGCAGATTTTCCATTTTAATATTTTTTTTCCAGTTACAAAGCAAGGGTTAACAGCCAAACCAAACTCAATATTTATGGCCCTGATTCTGTAGTTTACAGAAACACCCCATATGTGGTTGTAAACCGCTGTACGGGCACATGGCAGGGTGCAGAAGGAAAGGAATGCCATACGGTTTTTGGAAGGCAGATTTTGCTGGACTGTCTTTTTTTTTTTTGACACCATGTCCCATTTGAAGCCCCCTGATGCACCCCTAGTGTAGAAAGTAACTCCAAAAAAGTTGCCCCATTTTAGAAACTACGGGATGTTGGTACTAGTTTAGGGTACATATGATTTTTGGTTGCTCTAGTCTATATTACACTTTTTGTGAGGCAAGATAACAAGAAATAGCTGTTTGGGCACAGTTTTTTTTTTTTTTTTGTTATTTACAACATTCATCTGACAGGTTAGATCATGTGATATTTTTATAGACCAGGTTGTCACGGATGCGGCGATACCTAATATGTATACTTTTTTTAAAATTATTTATGTAAGTTTTACACAATGATTTCATTTTTGAAGTGTTTCAATAGTCTGAGAGCCATAATTTTTTCAGTTTTTGGGTGAATACCTTGGGTAGGGTATGATTTTTGCGGGATGAGATGACGGTTTTATTGGCACTATTTTGGGGTGCGTGTGACTTTTTGATCGCTTGCTATTACACTTTTTGTGATGTAAGGTGACAAAAAATGGTTTATTTAGCACTGTTTTTATTTTAAATTTTTTACGGTGTTCATCTGAGGGGTTAGGTCATGTGATATTTTTATAGAGCCGGTCGATCCGGAAGTGGCGATACCTAATATGTATACTTTTTTTTATTTATGCAAGTTTTACACAATAACAGCTTTTTTAAAACAAAAAAAAATGATGTTTTAGTGTCTCCATATTCTGAGCCATAGTTTTTTTATTTTTTGGGCGATTGTCTCAGGTAGGGGCTCATTTTTTGCAGGATGAGGTGACTGTTAGATTGGTACTATTTTGGTGGGCAAACGCCTTTTTGTTCGCTTGCTGTTGTACTTTTTGTGATGTAAGGTGACAAAAAAATAGTTTATTTAGCACAGTTTTTCTTTTTTACGATGTTCATTTGAGGGGTTAGGTCATGTGATATGTTTATAGAGCCGGTCGATACGGACACGGCGATACCTAATATGTATACTTTTTTTTTTTTTTTTTTTTCCTATTTTCTACCAATTTTTTTTTTACTTTATTTGGGGAAAATTACGTTTTTGTTTATTTTTACTTGAAACGTTTTAATTTTTTGGGGGGAAAACTTTATTTTTTCAACTTTTTTTTTCACTTTATTTTTTTGTCCAACTTTGGGACTTGAACTTTTTGGGGTCTAATCCTTTACAATGCATTCCAATACTTCTGTATTGGAATGCATTGGCTGTATGAGTAATACTGTGTGTATTACTCATACAGCTTCCGGCCTGTGAGATCCAGGGGGCTGGATCTCACAGACTCTTCACCGGAAGACATCGCACTGCCTTCCATGCCATCGGGTCCTCCCTACAGCCGCATGGGGACCCGATGGCACCGCCGCACAGCCGCAGCAACCGCAGGTAAAAGCCGCAAACCGCAGGTCTGAATTGACCTGCGGTTTGCGGCGATCGCCGATACGGCGTTGTGACAGGATGCCCACTGAATGATTTCAGCGGGCATCCTGTTCCTATTAACCCCCGCCGCGCCGCAATGTCTGTTTAACCACCTCAGCTCCCCTAGCTTAAACCCCCTTAATGACCAGACCACTTTTTACACTTCTGACCTACACTACTTTCACGGTTTATTGCTCGGTCATACAACTTACCACCCAAATGAATTTTACCTCCTTTTCTTCTCACTATTAGAGCTTTCTTTTGGTGGTATTTGATTGCTGCTAAGATTTTTCGTTTTTCCGATATTAATCAAAATAGGCCGCAATTTTCTCAAAAAAACTGTATTTTTAATTTTCTCTGGTTAAATTGTTCAAATATAATTACATTTCTATACAAGTTTGTGTCAGAATTTATTGTGCTACATTTCTTTGATAAAAAAAAAATCCAATAAGTATATATTTATTGGTTTGTGCAAAAGTTATAGCATTTACAAACTATGGTACAAAAATGTGAGTTTCCGCATTTTGAAGCAGCTCTGACTTTCTGAGCACCTGTCATGTTTCTTGAGGTGCTAGAATGCCAGGATAGTATAAATGACCCCATTTTAGAAAGAAGACACCCCAAAGTATTTGCGCAGGGGCATGGTGAGTTCATGTATGATTTAATTTTTTTTCACAAGTTAGCGGAAAATGACACTTTCTGAGAAAAAAAAAATATATATAAAGTTTCCATTTCTGCTAACTTCTGGCAAAAAAAATAAAAATCTCCCACGGACTCACTATGCCCCTCAGTGAATACCTTGGGGTGTCTACTTTCCGAAATGGGGTCATTTGTGGGGTGTGTTTTTTGTTCTGGCATATTGGGCGGGGCTAAAGGTAATCGTTGGACTTTTGGCCCTTTACGCACCTAGGCTGCAAAAAGTGTCAGACGTGTGGTATCGCCGTACTCAGGAGCAAAAATATAGAACATGTCCTATTCTTGTCCGCAATTGCGGACAAGAAAAGGCATTTTCTATATAGTTCTGGCAATGTGCGGATCCGCAAAATGCGGAAAGCACATTGCCGGTGTTCGTGTTTTGCGGATCCGCAAAACACATACGGACGTCTGAATGGAGCCTTACAGGGGGGTGATCAATGACAGGGGGGGGATCAGGGAGTCTATATGGGGTGATCAGGGGTTAATAAGTGACAGGGAAGGGGGGGGGGTGTAGTGTAGTGTGGTGCTTTGTGCTACTTACAGAGCTGCCTGTGTCCTCTGGTGGTCGATCCAAGCAAAAGGGACCACCAGAGGACCAGGTAGCAGGTATATTAGACGCTGTTAACAAGACAGCGTCTAATATACCTTTCTGATGTTAAAAAAATCGCATCTACAGCCTGCCAGTGAATGATCGCCGCTGGCAGGCTGCATATCAACTCGTTTACCTTGCTATCCTGTGAATGCGCGCTCCTGTGAGCGCGCGTTCACAGGAAATCTCGCGTCTTGCTAGATGACGCGCCGATGCGTCTAGGGAGGAATAACCCGGCCGCCCGCAGAACGCATCACTGCGTTAGGCGGTCGGGAGGTGGTTAAAGTTAGGACGTACCGCTAAGCCCTGAGTCCTTAAGGACTCGGGGAAACAGGGCATACTGGTACGCCCTAAGTCCCTAAGGGGTTAATGACCAGGAGATTTTTCTTCCTCATCGCCTTTCAAGAGCTATAACTTTTTTATTTTTCCATCTATGTGGACATATTAGTCTCCATTCACACGTCCGCAATTTCGTTCCGCATTTTGTGGAATGGAATTGCGGACCAATTTATTCCTATGGGGCAGCACGATGTGCTGCCCAGACACGGAATTGCGGATCCGCACTTCTGGGTCCGCACTTCCGTTCCGCCAAAAAATAGAACATGTACTATTCTTGTCCGCAATTGCGGACAAGAACAGGCATATTCTATTAGTGCCGGCAATGTGCGGTCCGTAAAATGCGGAATGCACATTGCCGCTTTCCGTGTTTTGTGGATCCGCAAAACATGTTGCGGACGTGTGAATAGAGCCTAAGGGTTTTTTTTTTTTTTGCAGGTCAAGTTTTAGTTTTTAATCGCGCCGTTGGGGCACACACAACTTACTGATTAACTTTTACTAACTTTTTCTAGGAGGGAGAAAAAACAGCAATTATTTTTCGGCATATATAACACAACAACGTTATTCTCTGGGTCACTACAATCACAGTGATACCAAATATTCGTTTTACTCCTTTTTTACAATAAAAACCCTTTAAAAAATAATAGAAAAATGTTTTTGGATCGCCGCATCCCAAGACCCATAACTTTTTTTTATTTTTCATTCTATGTGTCTGTGTGAGGGTTTGAGTTTTGCGAAATGACTTGTAGTTTTCATCTATAACACTTTTTGATCTCTTTAATATTATTTTTTTAATCGCTAATAAAATACTTTGCACTATTCCTCTAGTGCAATGGTTTTTAATGTCAGTGCTATACACGCTAGAGCAAGCCTGGGGCCTTCACTAGGCCCCGGCCTGCCTGCACTCATATCGACACCCGCAATGTCAGTGCCGATTGGAGACAGAGGGAGTCCCCTCCCTCTGTAACCGTTTACATGCTGCAGACGCTATTCTCACGAGAACAGCTCGTCTTCTTCTTGGCTGGGAAGCAGTCCGCAGCGATTGGATAGCGTCACAGCCAGGGAGATGCCCACTGAGGAAAGTTGAGGTCTCCTCCTTGTACCGTAGGTACTAATTAACATATTTGGTGTCAGAACACGCAGGGCGGAATCGCGGCTCAATAGCATCTGCAGAAGGCAGACTACTAACTAAGGTTTTAGTTTAAAAAAAAAATCTCATGATAGGTTCTCTTTAAGATAGCTTTTCATTAAAGGGGTTGTCCACAATTAGAAAAGCATGGCCGCTTTCTTAAAAAAAAAACAAAAAAAAAAACATCGCCACCCCTGTCCATGGGTCTAGTATTGAATCTCTGCTCCATTGGAGACAGTGGGGCAGAGCTGCAATACCACATGCACCCTGTGGACAGGGGTAGTGCTGTTTTTGGAAGAAAGCCATGTTTATCTAATCCTGCACAGCCCCTTTAACAACCTTTGTGTTCTAACTTGTCTTGGAGCCTGTAGAATTTCTTGTGCCGCCATCTCCCTGTCATTTTTTATTGTTTGCCAAAACCAGGACCAAACTTTGTTTTGCAAATTTGGCATTTTTGTAGATTTAGAAAGTATCCTAATGCAATATACATGATGTAGATACAATTCTGCTTTCTGCATCAATTTGTTGACTAGATGCTATTGATGAGTGTAAATTACACTGGATTCATACTTTATTACTTATTGATTTTATAAAGCTTTATTCTTTAATAAAATGAAGCCTTCTCTTAACTGATCTTGTCTTCAGTCTATTCCAGATTTTATTTTACATTATCTTTTTGCAATGCTGCGAATCTTAATAATATCAAATCTTTGAATGCTTTTCCTTTTTCTTTATTTTCCGTAAACTAAAATGTCATTGTAACATTATCACAGATAAATAATTGGCCAATTGCCATGTTAAAGGTATTTAAGGGGTCATCACTATCAGATTGGTGTGGCTCCTACACCCATCACCCCCACTGATCATATAGGACATCAATGTCTATTGCCCGGAAAACCCCTTTAAAGGGGTTTCCGGTGAGTTCAATATGGATGGCCTATCCTATCCAGCCAATAAACTGTGTGAAGAGGCGGCAGCTCTCGGTAAGCACTGCGGCCTCCTCAGAGCATACGAAGTACAGCGCCGTACATTGTATAGTGGCTGTGCTTGGTATTGCAGCCCAGGCCCATTCACTTGAATGAGATTGATCTGCAAATAGACCATGTGACCAATGAACTTAAGATCAATAGCCTAGGAAGAGGTCACCCTGCTCATCTTAGTGCCATGGCTTCTGCCAACAGCTGACCAGCAGATGTGCCAGGAGTCAGACCCCCATCAATCAGATAGTAATGAGCTATCCTGAGGACAGACCGTCAATATTGAACTCCTGGAAAACTGCTTTAAATATTGATTACTGTATTTTTCGCCCTATAAGACTCACCTTTAGAGGAGGACCATAAAAAATTAGACCTCAGATTAGACCAGCAATCAGACCCCCAATGTTAATAAGACCACAGCTCACAGCCCCAATCAGACCCCCAGTGTTAATAAGACCCTCAATCAGACCTCAGATCAAACCCTCAATGTTAAAGGGGTTGTCCGGGTTCAGAGCTGAACGCGGACATTCCTCCATTTTTACCCCGGCAGGCCCCCTGACTTGAGCATCGGTGCAGTTCATGCGCTGATGCTTTCCTTTGCCCTGTGCTAAATCGCGCAGGGCAGAGGTATTTTTTGGAGATCCGGTGACATACCGGGGCTCTCCATGGGGCTGCCAGGAAGCCCAGTGACGTCACCGGCACTGATGGGTGGAATTTACCGCTGCCCTAGCCAGTAAAACGGCTAGGGCAGCGCTAAAGCCCGCTCATCAGAGCCGGTGACGTCACCGAACACACTGCCGGGCGGAAGTTTCTGCCCGGCAGTGTGTTATTGAAAACAAAAGAGCCCGTGCCCTGCGTGATTTAGCACAGGGCAAGGGAGCGAATCGGAGCATGAGATGCTAGCCTCAGATGGGCTGCCTGGGTGAAAATAAGGGTATGTCCGTGTTCAGCTCTTAACCCGGACAACCCCTTTAATAAGACCTCAGATCAGACCCACAATCAGACCTCAGCTCAGACCCCCATGCCTAATATCAGCCCTCATGCCTCAGATCAAATCAAATAAAAAATAAAATATCCACTTACCTCGTTTGCTCCGGACGCCACAGGCACAGCACAGTCAACTGCAGTGGACCAGGAAGTGGTGAGTGCAGAGCCCGGGGAGCACTGCATTCACTACTTCCCAGTCCTCCTGTACTAATGAGCGCTTCCATAATGGAAGCGCTCATTAGTATTCGCCCCATAAGACGCAGTGACATTTTCTCCCCACTATGGGGTGAAAAAAGTGCGTCTTATGGGGGGGGGGAAACGGTAATTATTTTCAGGATAGATCATCAGTATCTTCATACTATTCCAGTTACAGCGCTGTATATTGTATTGTGAATTTGCTTGATGTTGCATCTCAATCCTATTCACTTGAATCGGACTAAGCTGCTTAAAGGCCAAGTGACCTATGGGTGTGACATTACAGGCTGAAGAAGAGACCACAGTGCCTAGAGTTGGACTCCCAAGATCAGTTATTAATGAGAGGATAGGTTGTCAATGCAAGTCCCAGAAAACCCTTCTAATTCTATTTTTTTCATGATTTTAGATATATTCTATACCTCATTCAGAAGTCATTTGTTATGAAATTTTTATTGAATACTGCATGAAAGTCTGGGGTTTAATCCCTGGAAAGGGAATTGCTTTGTCACAGTTCCTGGCAGAGAAATGACTTTCTAAGGCTACTTTCACACTAGCGTTTCTATTTTCCGGTATTGAGAAATGCTTCAGTTTTGTCCCTATTTATTGTCAACTGAAGAAAATGGAATGCTCCAAAATGAATTCTGTTCCGTTTGGTTGTGTTCCCGTACCGGAGAGCAAACCGCATCTTGCTGCGGTTTTCTTTCCGTCATGGGATGCGGAGCAAGACAGATCCATCATGACCCACAATGCAAGTCAATGGGGACGGATCTGTTTTCTGACACAATAGAAAACGGATCTGTGCCCTATTGACTTTCAATGGTGTTCATGACGGATCCGTCTTGGGTATGTTAAAGATAATACAATCGGATCTGTTCATACCGGATGCAGATGGTTGTAATTTCAGTAACGGAAGCGTTTTTGAAGCCCTGCCGGATCCAGCAAAAATGCTAGTGTGAAAGTAGCCTTAGGTTCGAGGAAGATTTATCAAAACTGGCACAAAGGAGCTCTAAAAAATGAAAGGTAGAATCTGATTGGTTGCTATGGGAAAATAAGACAACTTTCCTTTCCACCTGTTTTGATAAATCATTGTGCTTAAAGGGAATCTGTCACCTGCTTTTACCATTTTAAGCTGTCACCATCGCTATGTTCACTAAAGTACCTTATTTCCAGCAGTCTTCTTTCTACTTTATTTTGTTTTGTAGTTTTGATATAAAAGCGCTTTCATCAACGTCCTGAGGGCAACAGCGCTCAGGTCACATCACTGGGCTCGGCGCATGCCCAGTAAGACTTTTGAGGCTGTTGCCCTCAGGAGGTTGATGATCGCGCAGGCCGCTGGCAGTACTGCGCCTGCGCGAGTTTTCTGGCCGCAGACAGGAAGGACGGGGCATTTCTACAAGGTAGACTATGACGTGGGGAGGGGGCGGAACCGTTTGCCGGGGCTGTGGGAGGTTATTTGATGATCAGGAGGCGTTCTTGGGCACTGCAGGTGGGCATCACTGGGCACCAGAGAGGGAAAAAAACGCCCCTCTCTGGGCACCTTGGACCCTAATTAGCATAACATAAAAAGCACTTTTATATCAAAACTACAAAACGAAATAAATTAAAAAGAAGACTGCTGGAAATAAGGTACTTTAGTCAACATAGCGATGGTGCCAGCTTAAAATGGTAAAAGCAGGTGACAGATTCCCTTTAAATTCCTTTTTCAGGATCCTCCTCTATTAGAGAACGCTACAAAGAGTATCTCTCTCTGTCGCTCTCTCTACTGTTCAGTACTGTGTAATACTTCATTTCACCTATGGTGTTGCTGCAGAAAAATTAAAAGGATTGTCTGGGCTCTCTGCAACAACCAGCACCCCCAACAATCAGCCGCTCTCAGATTGTGCTGGAAATTATACAGAAAATGTAGCTGGAAGCAGACAGCTCCACTCAGTTTGTAGTGGCCTGCCCTGTGTTCCATTGAGAACTTGAAGTTCTGTAATGACAAGAACCATCTGGTGACCTGAGCATTCCTCTCTTTGGCTTGGCTCATCCACTTGAGCGGGGAGTGGTCGGTTACCAGACTGAACTTTCTCCCCAACAGATAATAGCGGAGAGACTCGAGTGCCCATTTGATGGCCTGGCACTCTCTCTCCACCATACTGAACCTAGTCTCGGCGGGGGTGAGTTTGCGGCTCAGGAAAACAACGGGATGTTCCTCCCCATTGATTTCCTGAGAGAGTACAGCTCCGAGGCCTACTTCAGAGACATCGGTCTGTACCACAAACCCCCTCTTGAAGTCGGGTGTCCCGAACAAGACCGACTTCAACTCGGAAAAAGGCTCTTCCACCCGGTGATTCCAGCGGACCATCACGGACTTCCGTCCCTTCAAGAGCCCTGTCAATGGAGCCGCTAAAGTGGCAAAATGGGGAACGAACCTCATATAATAGCCTACCATTCCCAGGAACGACTTAAAGGGCTTCTGTCACCCCACTAAAGCATTTTTTTTTTTTTTTTTTACTAATAATCCCTATACTGCGAGCTCTGCATACATAAGCTAAATAATCATTTTGGTTCAGTAGAATTTGATAAAAAGCTATTTTTAAAATATGCAAATTACCTTGCTACCAGCAAGTAAGGCTGCATCCTCCGATCCTAATGACGCCCCCTCCGCATTGTGATTGACAGGGCCAGGGAACGGAATCGTTCTCTGCTGGCCCTGTTAGAATTCGAAATCTCGCGCCTGCGCCGTACCTGTCTTCAATCGGCGCAGGCGCACTGAGAGGCGGTCGCTGGCTCGACCGCTCCATCCTCAATGCGCCTGCGCCGATGACGTCATCGCATACACCCGGAAGAGAAGGAAGAGAAGACGCAGGCGCATTGAGGATGGAGCGGTCGAGCCAGCGGCCGCCCTTCAGTGCGCCTGCGCCGATTGAAGACAGGTACGGCGCAGGCGCGAGATTTCGAATTCTAACAGGGCCAGCAGAGAAAGATCCCGTCCGCTGGCCCTGTCAATCACAATGCCGAGGGGGCGTCTTTAGGATTGGAGGATGCGGCTGTTACCAGCAAGTAGCCTCCCTACTTGCTGGTAGCAAGGTAATTAGCATATTTTAAAAATAGCTTTTTATCAAATTCTCCTGAACCAAAATGATTATTTAGCTTATGTATGCAGAGCTCGCAGTATAGGGATTATTAGTAAACAAAAAAAAAAAAAAACGGTTTAGTGGGGTGACAGAAGCCCTTTAACCACCTCCGGACCGCCTAACGCAGGATCGCGTTCCGGAGGTGGCAGCCCTGCGCAGAGTCACGCATATATGCGTCATCTCGCGATGGCCGAGATTTCCTGTTAACGCGCGCACACAGGAACGGAAGGTAAGAGAGTTGATCTCCAGCCTGCCAGCGGCGATCGTTCGCTGGCAGGCTGGAGATGTGTTTTTTTTTAACCCCTAACAGGTATATTAGACGCTGTTTTGATAACAGCGTCTAATATACCTGCTACCTGGTCCTCTGGTGGTCCCCTTTGTTTGGATCGACCACCAGAGGACACAGGTAGCTCAGTAAAGTAGCACCAAGCACCACTACACTACACTACACTACACTACACCCCCCCCCCCGTCACTTATTAGCCCCTGATCACCCCTGATCACCCCATATAGACTCCCTGATAACCCCCCTGTCATTGATTACCCCCCTGTCATTGATCAACCCCCTGTAAAGCTCCATTCAGACGTCCGCATGATTTTTACGGATCCACTGATAGATGGATCGGATCCGCAAAACGCATCCGGACGTCTGAATGAAGCCTTACAGGGGCGTGATCAATGACTATGGTGATCACCCCATATAGACTCCCTGATCACCCCCCTGTCATTGATTACCCCCCTGTAAAGCTCCATTCAGATGTCCGCATGATTTTTACGGATGCACTGATAGATGGATCGGATCCGCAAAACGCATCCGGACGTCTGAATGAAGCCTTACAGGGGCATGATCAATGACTGTGGTTATCACCCCATATAGACTCCCTGATCACCCCCCTGTAAAGCTCCATTCAGATGTCCGCATGATTTTTACGGATGCACTGATAGATGGATCGGATCCGCAAAACGCATCCGGACGTCTGAATGAAGCCTTACAGGGGCATGATCAATGACTGTGGTGATCACCCCATATAGACTCCCTGATCACCCCCCTGTAAAGCTCCATTCAGATGTCCGCATGATTTTTACGGATGCACTGATAGATGGATCCGATCCGCAAAACGCATCCGGACGTCTGAATGAAGCCTTACAGGGGCATGATCAATGACTGTGGTGATCACCCCCCTGTCATTGATTACCCCCCTGTAAAGCTCCATTCAGATCTCCGCATGATTTTTACGGATGCACTGATAGATGGATCGGATCCGCAAAACGCATCCGGACGTCTGAATGAAGCCTTACAGGGGCATGATCAATGACTGTGGTGATCACCCCATATAGACTCCCTGATCACCCCCCTGTAAAGCTCCATTCAGATGTCCGCATGATTTTTACGGATGCACTGATAGATGGATCCGATCCGCAAAACGCATCCGGACGTCTGAATGAAGCCTTACAGGGGCATGATCAATGACTGTGGTGATCACCCCATATAGACTCCCTGATCACCCCCCTGTAAAGCTCCATTCAGATGTCCGCATGATTTTTACGGATGCACTGATAGATGGATCGGATCCGCAAAACGCATCCGGACGTCTGAATGAAGCCTTACAGGGGCATGATCAATGACTGTGGTGATCACCCCATATAGACTCCCTGATCACCCCCCTGTCATTGATCACTCCCCCTGTCATTGATCACCCCCCTGTCATTGATCACCCCTCTGTAAGGCTCCATTCAGACATTTTTTTGGCCCAAGTTAGCGGAATTTTTTTTTTTTTTTTCTTACAAAGTCTCATATTCCACTAACTTGTGTCAAAAAATAAAATCTCACATGAACTCACCATACCCCTCACGGAATCCAAATGCGTAAAATTTTTTAGACATTTATATTCCAGACTTCTTCTCACGCTTTAGGGCCCCTAGAATGCCAGGGCAGTATAAATACCCCACATGTGACCCCCATTTCGGAAAGAAGACACCCCCAGGTATTCCGTGAGGGGCATATTGAGTCCATGAAAGATTGAAATTTTTGTCCCAAGTTAGCGGAACGGGAGACTTTGTGAGAAAAAAATTAAAAATATCAATTTCCGCTAACTTGTGCCAAAAAAAAAAAAATTCTATGAACTCGCCATGCCCCTCATTGAATACCTTGGGGTGTCTTATTTCCAAAATGGGGTCACATGTGGGTATTTATACTGCCCTGGCATTCTAGGGGCCCCAAAGCGTGAGAAGAAGTCTGGTATCCAAATGTCTAAAAATGCCCTCCTAAAAGGAATTTGGGCACCTTTGCGCATCTAGGCTGCAAAAAAAGTGTCACACATCTGGTATCGCCGTACTCAGGAGAAGTTGGGGAATGTGTTTTGGGGTGTCATTTTACATATACCCATCTCTCTGGGTGAGAGAAATATCTTGGTCAAATGCCAACTTTGTATAAAAAAATGGGAAAAGTTGTCTTTTGCCAAGATATTTCTCTCACCCAGCAAGGGTATATGTAAAATGACACCCCAAAACACATTCCCCAACTTCTCCCGAGTACGGAGATACCAGATGTGTGACACTTCTTTGCAGCCTAGGTGGGCAAAGGGGCCCATATTCCAAAGAGCACCTTTCGGATTTCACAGGTCATTTTTTACTGAATTTGATTTCAAACTCCTTACCACACATTAGGGCCCCTGGAAAATGCCAGGGCAGTATAACTACCCCACAAGTGACCCCATTTTGGAAAGAAGACACCCCAAGGTATTCCGTGAGGGGCATGGCGAGTTCCTAGAATTTTTTATTTTTTGTCACAAGTTAGTGGAAAATGATGATTTTTTTTTTTTTCATACAAAGTCTCATATTCCACTAACTTGTGACAAAAAATAAAAACTTCCATGAACTCACTATGCCCATCAGCGAATACCTTGGGGTGTCTTCTTTCCAAAATGGGGTCACTTGTGGGGTAGTTATACTGCCCTGGCATTCTAGGGGCCCAAATGTGTGGTAAGGAGTTTGAAATCAAATTCTGTAAAAAATGACCTGTGAAATCCGAAAGGTGCTCTTTGGAATATGGGCCCCTTTGCCCACCTAGGCTGCAAAAAAGTGTCACACATCTGGTATCTCCGTACTCAGGAGAAGTGGGGAATGTGTTTTGGGGTGTCATTTTACATATACCCATGCTGGGTGAGAGAAATATCTTGGCAAAAGACAACTTTTCCCATTTTTTTTATACAAAGTTGGCATTTGACCAAGATATTTATCTCACCCGGCATGGGTATATGTAAAAAGACACCCCAAAACACATTCCCCACCTTCTCCTGAGTATGGAGATACCAGATGTGTGACACTTTTTTGCAGCCTAGGTGGGCAAAGGGGCCCATATTCCAAAGAGCACCTTTCGGATTTCACTCGTCATTTTTTACGGAATTTGATTTCAAACTCCTTACCACACATTTGGGCCCCTAGAATGCCAGGGCAGTATAACTACCCCACAAGTGACCCCATTTTGGAAAGAAGAGACCCCAAGGTATTTCGTGATGGGCATAGTGAGTTCATAGAAGTTTTTATTTTTTGTCACAAGTTAGTGGAATATGAGACTTTGTAAGAAAAAAAAAAGAATAAAAAAAATCATCATTTTCCGCTAACTTGTGACAAAAAATAAAAAGTTCTATGAACTCACTATACCCATCAGCGAATACCTTAGGGTGTCTACTTTCCGAAATGGGGTCATTTGTGGGGTGTTTGTACTGTCTGGGCATTGTAGATCCTCAGGAAACATGACAGGTGCTCAGAAAGTCAGAGCTGCTTCAAAAAGCGGAAATTCACATTTTTGTACCATAGTTTGTAAACGCTATAACTTTTACCCAAACCATTTTTTTTTTTTACCCAAACATTTTTTTTTTTATCAAAGACATGTAGAACTATAAATTTAGAGCAAAATTTCTATATGGATCTCGTTTTTTTTTGCAAAATTTACAACTGAAAGTGAAAAATGTCATTTTTTTGCAAAAAAATCGTTAAATTTCGATTAATAACAAAAAAAGTAAAAATGTCAGCAGTAATGAAATACCACCAAATGAAAGCTCTATTAGTGAGAACAAAAGGAGGTAAAATTCATTTGGGTGGTAAGTTGCATGACCGAGCAATAAACGGTGAAAGTAGTGTAGGTCAGAAGTGTAAAAAGTGGCCTGGTCTTTCAGGGTGTTTAAGCACTGGGGGCTGAAGTGGTTAACTTGCCTCGTGGTGACAGGTCGTGGCCAATTCCGAAGCGCCTCTATTTTTTCACTTAGGGTTTGATAACTCCACGTCCAATGATGTACCCCAGGTATTTAGTCTCCTCTAACCCTATTGCGCATTTCTTTGGGTTACCGGTCAGTTCAGCCTTCCTAAGGGAGTCCACTGCACTTTGGGTAGATGACTTTCCCAGTATGTACTGTGGATGACGATATCGTCCAGGTAAGCCGTCGCGTACCGACGATGTGGACGAAGTACAATGTCCATGAGTCGTTGGAACGTGGCGGGGGCACCAAGGGTAACACTTTATATTGATACAGCCCTTCAGGGGTGATAAAGGCAGTTTTCTCTTTGGCAGCCTCCGTTAAGGGCCCCTGCCAGTAGCCCTTCGTGAGGTCCAAAACAGAAAAATATCGGTAAGCTTATCTACCCGGGGTATGGGATACGCATTGAACTTGGAGATTTCGTTTAGTTTGCGAAAATCGTTACAGAACCGCAACGTCCCGTCCGGCTTGGGTATTAAGACTATCGGACTATTCACTTTTGGACTCCTCAATGACGTCTAGTTGCAGTATTAGCTGTACTTCCACCGCGATGGCTTGTCGCTGAGCCTCGAGTACCCGGTATGGTTTTAATAGGACTTTTGCCTGAGGCTCAGTGACAACAATGTCATGCTGGATTATGGAAGTGCGTCCAGGGAGGTCCGAGAACACATCCGTCTTCCGACTAATGGAATCCCTGGCTTCCTGAGCCTGTTTAGATGAGAGGCTGTCAGCAATTTTTACTGTGGCAACTGCTTCTCTTGCATCAGACCGAGGAGCCTGAACCTTTTCTCCTACAAAACCTGGCCGTGGGCTGTCTTCAGTAGAGGACTCCCTATCTTTCCATGGTTTTAGTAAATTCACATGGTACACCTGCTCTGGCTTTCGCCGCCCTGGCTGGTGTACCTTGTAATTTACCTCTCCCAATTTCTCGAGTACCTGGTAGGGCTCCTGCCACCTAGCTAGGAACTTACTGTCTACGGTTGGTACTAGAACCAAAACCCGATCACCCGGGTTAAAGTTCCGACCCTAGGCCTGCCGATTATAGACTCTACTCTGGGCTCGCTGCGCTGCCTCCATATGCTCCCTGACCAGATGCAACACTGTCTCCATCCGTCCTTGCATCCGGGTGACGTACTCAATAACACTTTTGTGCGGTGTGGGTTGTTGTTCCCATGTTTCTTTCGCTATGTCCTACAGACCGCGAGGATGTCTGCCATATAGCAGTTCAAAGGGCGAGAACCCAGTAGAGGCCTGGGGCACCTCTTGTACTGCGAACATGAGATAGGGCAGAAGACGGTCCCAGTCCCTCCCATCCTTAGACACCACTCTTTTTAACATGTTTTTTAATGTTTGATTTAATCTCTCTACAATGCCGTCCATTTGCGGATGATACACGGACGTCCGTAGCTGTTTTATGTGGAACAACTTACAGAGTTCCCTCGTGACCTTGGACATAAAAGAGGTCCCTTGGTCAGTCAGAACCTCTTTTGGTAGACCCACTCGGGAAAACATCTCCATTAACTCCTTAGCTATGAGTTTGGCCGAGGTATGTCACAGTGGCACCGCCTCCGGGTACCGAGTGGCGTAGTGTAGGATGACTAAGATGTGTTGGTGCCCTCTAGCGGACTTCGGTATTGGGCCTATGAGATCCATAGCGATTCGCTCTAACGTGACCTCGATAATCGAGAGAGGCCCCAGTGGGCTCCAGAAATGTGGCTGGGGGCTATTTATCTGGCAGGTTGGCTAAGACTTACAAAACTCTTCTACCTCTCTGAACACACTGGGCCAGTAAAACCGCTGTAGTATCTGGTCCTGCATTTTCTGCCGCCCCAAGTGACCCCCAAGAACATGTTGGTGGGCAAGCTCCAATACGAGCTTGCGATACACCTTGGGCACCACCAGCCGTTAAATATGCTCACCCAGTAGTTGGTTTACCCGATATAGCATATCCTGGTGAACAACAAAACTGGGAAACATCGACTCGGCCCCAGGTTTTTGTGGTTCACCATCAATTATTACAACATTCTCCCAGGCCCAGGATAAGGTTGGGTCCTGGTGTTGTGCGGTTCCAAAATTTTCACCGAAGACATTGAGGTCTGCCAATTCAGGACCCGGTGGCAAGTCCTCAACGTCTCCTACCACCACGCTCAGCGGGGTTATCTCCCCCTCTTCCACCGAAGTGGCGGTCACCCCTACTGCTGGCCCTTCAGCCTCGGGTTCCCAGGGTTCTGGCCTCCCGCCCGAGCCAGGCCACTCTGCTGAAGTTACCCCTTTCTCAGGGTCATAAACAACTCTCACAGCCGGCCACAGGGCCAGGAAGCCCGGAAAGTCTCTCCCTATTATTAGTTCATAAGGTAAAGTGGTGGCAAAGGCCACCTCGTGGGCCACTTGCCACCTCCCATGGATAGAGACACCAGGGCAGTGGGATAGTACTTTAAATCTCCATGTATGCACACGACCCGATTTTTCGGCCAGTATACTTGTCGGGCCGCACGAGGGTACCTCTTACCAGGGACACCAGACTCCCTGAGTCCAACAAAGCCACTGCCAGAGTGTCTCCCACTGGTTAACACTACTAAGCCACACCTCCACTTAATATTAATAAAGAAATATCTTTATTGAAGTCTCATTAAAACATATATGACAATAATTCACTGTATAAACTTTCTAAAATGGATCCCATATGTGGCAATCAGGAGGTCGTCACCAGCAGCGCCAGTCAGTTTGTGTGTATATATATATATATATATATATATATATATATATATATATATATATATACATGGCATGGGGGGGGGGGGTTATTGTCTATAGTCTCTGGGATACCTGATGCACTCAGCTTCTTGGTGTACAACGAGTTGCGGTATCCATAGTTAGTCTCCATGGATTCTCCCCGATGGGGACAGTCGGCTCTTACGTGGCCAGGCTCCTGACACCGCCAGCATACTATCGGAGCTGGGTGGCACAAGTCTCTGGGTCTGGGATGGAGATTGCTAGGGTTTGGCTGCCCCCTCCCAAACGAACCCCCTTTCAAATTTCTGGTAACCTCATAGCGTTCCATCAGGTCCACCATCTCAAGGGCATTAACAGGAGACCCCTTGCCGATCTAGTGCTGGAGGGGGTACGGCAAAGCCCTCCAGAACACATCAGCCAACAGACGGTCCAACATAGCAGTGGGACTCAACACGTCAGGTTGCAGCCATTTTTGCAACAGGTGTAATAGGGTATAATACTGGGGCCCCGCGGGCTCAGCCGTGTTAAACTCCCACTGATGCACCAGCTGGGCCCGGACTAATACATTCACCCCCAGTCTCGCCAAAATCTCACCCTTTACTGTCGGGTAATCAGCCGCTTGATCATCCGTTAAGTCAAAATACACCTGCTGGGGTCCAGACCCCAGGAACGGAGCGACGATCTCAGCCCATTGCTCCCGGGTAGCTTCTCTCTCACGGCTACCTTCTCGAAGATCGCCAAATAGGTATCGACGTCGTCTGCGGGGGTCATCTTGGGGATCGCCGCACGGACCGCTTTCCGGGCATCGGGGATGCTCCTGCTGCTTGTAAAGCCATCACATGTTGTAACAGCAGCTGGTTTGTTTCCTGCTGTTGTTTATTGGCCTTCCGCTGTTTCAGGTTAGCTTCCATGAGGGCTTTCACGACAGCTTCCATTTTGTCGAGGGACACGGGTTGTAATTTCGCTGGTTTGATGTAAGACATACAACCGTGCCCGGAAAAACTAAAATATTTCGGCCTTCACGCCAGCCTCACTGCAATGCCCACATCCTCCACCAATTGTGGGGATTCGCTCTGGTAGTTTAGATAAGCGGGTGCAATACAGATGCAAAGTACAAGTTTGTAATTCAAATGCCTGTGTTTATTCACACATCAGGTCAAACAAAAACACTCTTTGCAAGGTTGGTGTTTGTTCACACCGAGTAGAAAGTTCGTGCATAAAAAAAGTCACCTTGTCGGCGGTTCTGCCTCCAGCAGTCCAAATGCAGGCTTTAGGTGGCCTGCACTCCCAAGACACAGGTCTCAGCTTTCCAGCCCCGCACAGAGCTCAGCTACCACACCAGCGATTGCCAGAGCTCCACTGTCAGAGAGAGGTAATCACTTCCAGCTGACACTGCCGGCTGGGTTTTTTATAGGCCAGTCAAGACCCGACCTGGAACGTGGGGAGTAGTCACCCACCCAGCACTTTGCCTACTCCTAGTAAGAACCGTCCCGGATTAGCTATACAGCCATACTAAAATAGCAAAGTGTCAATCGGCATTAGCTGCAGCTGACACCTGAAAATACCGGCTCTTACTTCACTGAGGCCAGGAACCTCGGTGACACATACCTTCCGTCAACGACGGACCCTTGCACCTTCCTACAATATATATACCTATACCAGCCCAAAGCATGAAGCCCATGACTATTGAAACGTTCTTCGGATAACACTTCCCCTTCTGTTTTCTTGTCCTAGAGACCCTGTTTGGAATAACAGCACAATGTTAATAATAGGCACATATTTGCAACTATTAAAGGGGTTGTTCACAAACCCCACAGCGTGTCTGGACCTGTGGAGATAATCAAACTTGCCTGATTCCTGCCGCTAGATTTCGGCTCCATTGATGCCCCACCTGCAGGTCCCTGGTCTCTCAGTGTCAACTTCTGGTTTCTCTCCATCACATGGGTCTGGCCACCCTGTGGTGTCTGTAGAATAGATCCCCATTCGTGAGCAACCCCTTTTAAGACCAGTTAGAATGTACTAAACAAAATGTAGTTCAGTGTGGTCCAACACTGGATATCAGACTTGGTGGCTAAAAGGGGTTGTTCCACCATTAAAATTCTGTCCAAAGCATGCCCAAAGTTGTACAGAATAGCAGCTTCACCAAGGACTGCACATGGGAGCAAAACATAATGAAAAATGAAATTTTATGCTCAAAAGTATGTAATTTATTTTGTAACTGCTATTAAAGGTGTTCTCTGGGCTATTTATAAAAACAGTTCTTTCTAAGGCCCCGTGGAAGGAACAGAGGAAGATCATTTGATTAATACTTAGCAGTCACTTGGTCCGCCAATGTCATTGTCACCGCTGCATTCACATAGGCCGCTGGCTCTTCCGCCAGATGATTGCGCTTCTTTTCCAGTTTCGTGGTATAACCATTCCCTTGCAGTCATCTTGGCACTGTTTGAGTCTCTGTCTTGGTTGGGGACCCAAGTTGAGACCTTGAAGATGGCGTGTTCGTCATAATGTTTGACTTTTCAGTAAGTCAAGAAGTTCTTGCCGGCTCTTCTCTCTTCATTGTGTCATAGTGTATTCAGGGATTCCCTTTCAATCATCTTTGGACAGTTTGCATCTCTGTCTTGGTTTAGGACCTAATTCAGGACCTCGAAGATGGCAAGTTCATGATAATTTTAGAGTTTCCAGCAAGGGAAGAATTTTTAAGCTGTCCCTTCTCTCTACATTGTGTCATAGTGTATTCGGGGATTCCCTCGATGAGGATCCTATCAGTATTTTGCCCTGAAATAAAGACGCTGATAGAAATCTTAGTTTAAGAAATGTTTAGTGTAAAAACAGTGTATTAATTAAGAATAGTTTTGTGACAAATGTTTCAAAGTGAATTGGGTGTAGAGAGCGTGCGTTCCTCTGGCGGCTAGCTCCAGCTCCGAGGAGTGAGACATTGATAGATAGCCTCTACTAGCCTCATTTCATTTGCACAGCAAGGCATCCTGCCCAAAGTTTGGGTGCTCAGCCAAAACAAATAGAAAGCCTACAGCGAAACTGGTGTCTTTTTTTATTTTTAGTTTGTTCCCCAGAGGCATGTGATACTTGTTAACTAAAACTTAACCACGTGTTACATGTTAATTTTGTCCTTATCCGGTTTTTTCCTTACATCTGAATGGTTGCCAGGTTTCACAGATTGTATGTCAAATTAAATGCAGGGGAAAAAAACAAAAACCAGGGCTCAGTCTGCTATCAAGTGTTGCATCGAAACACTCCAGAAGACTTTCAGTAGCCCGATCCGCAGACGAGAAGAGAAAACAAGCCTGCGATTGTCATTTTGATTGTTAAGATTATTATTAGCAGAGAGAAGAATTGAAAGCAGACGTTCAACATTCAAGAGCGGTTTCCCATAAAGAGACCGAAACGCGCTGCCAAAGATTTGACGGAGTTATTCCCCCTGCACTTGTGGCAATAATTTTTAAGTGTTGAAAACGGCGACAAGACTGTATAACGTTACAAACTGCTAATGATGTGTTTACTGCATCCAATTTCTATTTAAGGTGCAGCTTATATCACAGCGATAGTTGTCTGGGTCTTAATTCAGTTCCTTTCCACAACTATCCATCATAAAAGTCTGTCTTGCCCTGCAGAGCATTTCCCCGGCACTCCTAAGTTCTGCAGGAGATGCATTTTATGTAGCGCTTGCCGACCTGTTATTTTTCAGCCACCGGACTCTGGCAGAAGTGGAGTTAAAAATGTATGCTTCCTTCAACATTTGCTTACTACTTCACAATTTCCTTTATATTGCAGAATTATTTATTTGCTGGTTTATTTATGTATTTCATTATTTATTTGATTATTTAGTAAATTATTTATCCGATGAATTATTAATACTTTTTTCATGATGTGCTTTAAATTATTTATCCCTTAATTTTGAGTTTATTGCTTTTAGATGTTGCCTTGCCACTAACTAGTTTTAGTGATTTTTTTTTTTTTTTTTTAATACTAGCTTATTGAAATTTAACCTGTTTCCTGCCACAATAGGTATGTGCTGAGTGTGGAAAAAAGTGTACTAGGTCTGAAGTTGCAGCCGTTATATCCGGAAGAAAACTGAACAAGTTTTGTAGGCATCTGATGATCCTAGAAATCATGTTTTTTTTATTATTTTCTAAGCATTGTTATATTTTTCAGGCTTTTGCATTTTGAGAAACTTCAGCAAATAGCATTCAGCCTTCATTCACACGTCCGTAGTGTGTTTTGCGGATCCGCAAAAAATGGACACCGGAAATGTGCGTTCCGCACTAATAGAATATGCCTATTCTTGTCCGCAGTTGCGGACAAGAATAGGACATGTTCTATTTTTTTCGGGAATGGAATTGCGGACCCGGAAGTGCGGGTCCTCAATTCCGTATCTGGGCGGCACATCGTGCGGCCCCATAGAAATGAATGGCTCCGCAATTCCGTTCCGCAAAATGCGGAACGAAATTGCGGACGTGTGAATAGGGGCCTTATTATGTAGAGGAAGTTAAAAAGGACCTTTCACCACTCCTCACATGCCTGTTTTAATAGCTTCATGCATTCCCCATGTAATAACAATTCTGGAGCATCTATTCTTATGTCTGTATGTTGTGCCATTCCTTTATTATTTCTACTAGAAGTTATGAATGAATTGCTAGCAGTCTGCAGTAAGGGTACAGAGGGGAGGTAACCAGTTGGGGGGGTGTACAGTCTCATTCTATCCAATCAGTGCTGCAATTTTTAGACCGTGCAGGTACACCCCCCCCAAATTGTTACCTCCCCTCTGTACCCTTACTGCAGACTGCTAGCAATTCATTCATAACTTCTAGTAGAAATAATAAAGGAATGGCACAACATACAGACATAAGAATAGATGTTCCAGAATTGTTATTACACGGGGAATGCATGAAGCTATTAAAACAGGCATGTCAAGAGAGGTGACAGGTCATCTTTAATACAAGCCACTTCCTATTATTTATTTTCAACCATATTAACTATACACTGCGTTTCTATGGTTACGACCACCTGTAATCCATCAGTGGTGGTCATGCTTGCATACTATAGGAAAAAGCACAGGTGTCTCTGGTGGCCAGGACCATAGGTGCGCACATAGGGTAATACTTTTTCTTATAGTGTTCAAGCATGACCATTGCTGCTGGATTGCGGGGTGGTTGTAACCATGGAAACAAGCAATGTACAGTTGCAAGAAAAAGTATGTGAACCCTTTGGAATGATATGGATTTCTGGCCAAATTGGTCATAAAATGTGATCTGATCTTCATCTAAGTCACAACAATAGACAATCACGGTCTGCTTAAACTAATAACACACAAAGAATTTAATGTTACCATGTTTTTATTGAACACACCATGTAAACATTCACAGTGTAGGTGGAAAAAGTATGTGAACCCTTGGATTTAATAATTGGTTGAACCTCCTTTGGCAGCAATAACTTCAACCAAACGTTTCCTGTAGTTGCAGATCAGACGTGCACAACGGTCAGGAGTAATTCTTGACCATTCCTCTTTACAGAACTGTTTCAGTTCAGCAATATTCTTGGGATGTCTGGTGTGAATCGCTCTCTTGAGGTCATGCCACAGCATCTCAATCGGGTTGAGGTCAGGACTCTGACTGGGCCACTCCAGAAGGCGTATTTTCTTCTGTTTAAGCCATTCTGTTGTTGATTTACTTCTATGCTTTGGGTCGTTGTCCTGTTGCAATACCCATCTTCTGTTGAACTTCAGCTGGTGGACAGATGGCCTTAAGTTCTCCTGCAAAATGTCTTGATAAACTTGGGAATTCATTTTTCATTTGGTAATCCGTCCAGGCCCTGACGCAGCAAAGAAGCCCCAAACTATGATGCCCCCACCACCATACTTCACAGTTGGGATGAGGTTTTGATGTTGGTGTGCTGTGCCTCTTTTTCTCCACACATAGTGTTGTGTGTTTCTTCCAAACAACTCAACTTTGGTTTCATCTGTCCACAGAATATTTTGCCAGTACTGCTGTGGAACATCCAGGTGCTCTTGTGCAAACTGTAAACGTGCAGCAATGTTTTTTTTGGACAGCAGTGGCTTTCTCTGTGGTAGCCTCCCATGAAATCCATTGTTGTTTAGTTTTTTACGCATTGTAGATTCGCTAACAGGGATGTTAGCATATGCCAGAGACTTTTGTAAGTCTTTAGCTGACACTCTAGGATTCTTCTTCACCTCATTGAGCAGTCTGCGCTGTGCTCTTGCAGTATCTTTACAGGACGGCCACTCCTAGGGAGAGTAGCAGCAGTGCTGAACTTTCTCCATTTATAGACAATTTGTCTTACCATGGACTGATGAACAGCAAGGCTTTTGGAGATACTTTTATAACCCTTTCCAGCTTTATGCAAGTCAACAATTCTTAATCGTAGGTCTTCTGAGAGCTCTTTTGTGCGAGGCATAATTGTATTTTTTTTATGCTCACGGACTTCATGACTGACTGCATCAGCTCCATGCTAACAGAATACAGGCTGCTATAAACATTTCCTGTATTCTGCTGGCTTCTGGGGGCAGTGAGGTGGAATATGAAATATAATTTAACAGGGAGAGCTTCATTTCTATTTCTGAAAACCTCTGAGCTGTCGTAGAAGATTTGACCAGGGCAGGTCTAGATGCTGAGCACCACCGCTGTTCTCAGGCATGAAGGTTCTGCTGACTGCTGTTCTCTTTTGCCACCTTTGATATGTTAAGTCTCCCCCCGCTGAAGAAAAACCGTGGCAGGTAGAGCTGTACAATGCCCTGCAGCAGGAGATTACTCTCCATTCAGAATGCATGGGGATATGCCTGATCAGTTCTTTTCCGGTATAGAGCCCCTGTGACGGAACTCTATGCCGGAAAAGAAAAACGCAAGTGTGAAAGTACCCTAAGACTGTAATAAATGTGGTTTGACGGTAGCAGTTTATCCGTCAGTAAGCAGCTTTACAAAAGTCGCACGTCTTTATGAAAAAGTCCCATGTTCTATTAAAAAGTCTCATAAGATAAGCATGGTCCTCACTGAAGTGAAATTGCGCATTTTTTTTTTACTTTTCTGCGACTTTTTAAATAGTCGCAATAGTAAATCTGTCTAGAGATTCATTTACATAATAAAACACGCCCACTTTCAGAAAACTGGCAAGCATAGTGCAGAGCAGAAAAAAGTCGCAAATGTTTGTGCAGTTTTAGCGATTGCACAAAAATTCGCGACTTTTTCACTCTATTATTCTGACTTGAGCTAATAATAAATCTGGCCCTTTGTTTTGATCAGAGAAATATCCTACCTTGTTATCTTCACTCACTATATTGGAGTACTGTGCTCAATGTGAGCTATCTAGATTTTATAGATTTCTATATAGCATTCTAAGGGGTTTTCAGGGACTATATTGATAACTATCAAGTGAATGGGAGCTGAGCTGCAGTGCCTGAGAATGGCCACTACATGGAGCTGTGGGGTTCCGGCTCCATACACGGTTTACTTCCTGGTGTCGGATCCCCACTGATCTGATATTGATGACCTATCCTATGGAGAGGTCATCAATTTCTTAAGCCCCTATTAGACCACACAATAATCAGGCACATTATCAGGAACAAGTGTTCTTAGGAACACTCGTTCCCGATAATTGGCTTGAATCGATCAGCTGAAGAACGAGCAAACCTTGTTCATCGGCTGATGGCCATCTTTCATCAGGAGGAACAGGGCCTAATTATTGGCCGCACATCTCTGTGTAATCAAGCATGTGCTGCTGATAATGTATAGAACAGAATGAGAGAGGAACGAATCATTCCTCCCACATTCAGTTTGTATTGGCTTGTGTAATCAAGTCAATGGATGTGTTATCATCCATCAGCGCTCGCACTACCTGAAGATCGGGTAGTGTTACCAGCCTTAGTCCTGGAAAACTCCTGTAAATGATGAAAGCCTAAGGCCTCTTTCACACGGGCGTTGCAGGAAAAGGTGCGGGTGCGTTGCGGGTACATGCACGATTTTTCCGCGCGAGTGCAAAACATTGTAATGTGTTTTGCACTCGCGTGAGAAAAATGGGATCAGTGTTCTGTAGATTGTATTATTTTTCCCTTTATAACATGGTTATAAAGGAAAATAATAGCATTCTTAATACAGAATGCATTGTACAATAGCGCTGGAGGGGTTAAAAATGTTTTAAACTCACCTTAATCCACTTGCTTGCGCAGCTTGTCATCTCTTCTGTCTTCTTTTTTGCTGTGTGCAGGAAAAAGACCAGTGGTGACGTCACTCCGGTCATCACATGGTCCGTCACATGATCTTTTACCATGGTGATGGATCATGTGATGGACCATGTGATGACCGGAGTGACGTCACCACAGGTCCTTTTCCTGCACACAGCAACAAAGAAGACAGAAGAGATGCCGGGCTGCGCGATCAAGTGGACTAAGGTGAGTTTAATTATTATTATTTTTTTTTTAACCCCTCCAGCCCTATTGTACTATGCATTCTGTATTAAGAATGCTATTATTTTCCCTTATAACCATGTTATAAGGGAAAATAATACAATCTACAGAACACCGATCCCAAGCCGAACTTCTGTGAAGAAGTTCGGGTTTGGGTACCAAACATGCGCGATTTTTCTTACGCGAGTGCAAAACGCATTACAATTTTTTGCACTCGCGTGGAAAAATCACGCATGTTCCCGCAACACACCCGCACCTTTTCCCGCAACGCCCGTGTGAAAGAGGCCTAAGAGGCTACTGTATTTCAGCTACAGAAAAGCCCATGGGGCCTTAATGTGCCTCCTTATGCCTTTGAGTCATACGGAAGGTCTTTGTTAGATTCTGTGCGAATCTGACAAATCGAGGCATTGTCCATTAGAAACGGTGTACCAATGGAATCTCGAATAGACACTTTGGGGCAGATTTACTAAGCCTGTAGATGCCGTAAACTCAGACAGGCCTTCTAGACCTGCGCCAGATTTATCACAGGGGCTCAGGCTGGATGAGAAATGTTGTGCAGGGATAGACACTTCTGTCTGATTCTATACCAACTATTGGTTGGCTTACTTTTGTACTAAAGTTTACACCAGATTTTTAGCACGTTTGACACAAAATGTTGAAACTTAGGCTACACGCCCTTGCTGATATGCCTCAGGCTCCGTTGAGGAGCCGGATAACGGAAAGGACGGATTCTGCAGATAACTGAGACCTAACTGAGTGTAACGGAACCTAAAGACCACATAGACTATAATGGGGTCCGTTCGGTGTCCGCTCAGAATATGATTTTTGAGCCGAGACGAAAGTCCTGCTGCTCCTCCACGGAGCCAGAGAACGAAAAGGAGAAACGGTGATGTGAAAGGAGCCTCACACAATTCTTGAGCGAGTTGAAAAGATTGGAGAAACCATTGTGCAACATTGTACCAATTTGCACTACTTTTTAGGCAGGAGAAGACAATTAGTAAATTTCATAATTATTTTATTGCTCAATGCAGACTAATATTTCACAATCCACTGTTCAGAGGACCTTCTCCCCCAGCATTACACCATCGGCAGAGTCCACCTCTACATTCTGATCCAGCACTAGAAATCCTGGGACTTGCAGTTCAACACCTTCCAGTACTATAATACCAGTGCTTCCTTCCACCAACTCTTGATGGATAATCTTAGGATAGGAAAGAACTAGCACAGCACCTTCAGATGTAGAGTATTTAACAAAGTACTTTATTATACTCACTTGTTCTTTGAGGTAAAACCACATGTCTTAAAATTCATAAAAACTGCACTTTGCACACCAGCTCTTGAACTTGACCCAGGGACCCAAGAAAAAAACCTCCCAGGCTGTGAGCTCTGCGCCACGATTGGACAGCGCTACAGCCTGGGAGAAGGAACGCCCAGGGAGAAACAGGGCAGACTCCTCCTAGTATAACCAAATCAGCGAAAATACCGGGGGACATAGCGGGAGAACGGAGCAGCGCCCCGGAATAATACTAAGTGCAGTGAGATCCCGGGGCGCCGCTCTACACAGCCTAATAGTTATCTTACAATAGGTCCTCTTCAAGGATGGATCTGACAGTGGCATGTTTAAATTAAGAAGGGAAGACACCGGTCTTAAATTACCTGCTTTGTGTAGGCCCCCTTATTCCACCAAAACAGCTATGAGGCGCGGACTCTACAAGACCCCTGAAGGTGTCCTGTGGTATTTAGCATCAGATGTTGGCAGCCGATCCTTTAAGGCGGTTAGCACCTAGGTGAAAAGTATTGGTTAGCAGGGGTTGTTACTGCTGGGACCCCCTGCAGTTCTAAGAATGAGAATAAATAAAGGATATATATAATTTTAGAAGTCTACGTAGGTGTCGCGAAGCTTCTGTGTTGTGATATCTGCTCTTTACATTTTGATGTTGAAGCCCAAATTTCTCTTTGCTTGTAAACATGTTTTTAATAAGGAAAGATCCTTTAAAAATAGCCCAGCATGTGCTCCATATTTTTCTAATTCTGACATATGTTGTAAAGTAAGGCAACTGAAGTAACATATTTGGCCTAATTGTAATAATTTAATATTCTGATTAGACAGATAATTAAAGTTTACAATATGGGCTGAATATAATGAAATCCTAAAATATATACTGCTCAAATGAAGTACACTCACCAGAGGGGATGTATTGCTCCACATTATAGTGTCTCCATCTTTAAATATGTGCTATTTTTTTGATCTGACAACCAGGCTCCATTGTCCAGCAACTTTACACTAATAGGGGCCAGTGAGGTCATCCATTGCTGTGATGCCAGCGGCCATTCTGCGATTCCTCTCTGAGCAGCGCCTCATAGATCACCTATTATTGATGGACTAAATAGCCATTGCACTGGCCAGTGCACAGTATATCATGTCTCTGCCTCATACGGTACACGTGCTCTTGTTTTGTCTTATGGACAGAAAGTAGGTTGATATTGAACTTGTCATCTGTTGTATGTCTAAGAAAGATGCTGCTTTGGAATGCTAACCTATAATGACTTATAGCCTGTAACTAACCTGTAATGACCTATATCCCATAACTAACTTATAATGACCTATATCCTATAACTAACCTGTAATGACCTATATCCCATAACTAACCTATATCCTATAACTAAACTATAATGACACATAACCTATAACTAACCTGTAATGACCTATATCCTATAACTAACTCATAACATATATCCTTTAACTAACCTGTAATGACCTATATCCTATAACTAATCTATAATGACCCATAACCTATGACTAACCTACAATGAACTATATCCTGTAATAAACTATATCCTATAACTAACCCACAATGACAGTGCAACAGCAATTTACACAGCGCTGTGACCTTCTCGCAGCTTACCCTAGGCCAGTGACGTCACATTCATCAGTCACATGGCCTAGGCCCAGTTCAGTCAATTCAAGTAAATAGGGTTTCCATGGGCATAGTCGTATGAGAACTTAATTTTTGTAGGGTGAGTTGTAAATTTTACTGGCGCCATTCAATGTTCCACTTGATGTATTTTGAATCTGTAAAAAAAAGGATTTGTGGGCTTTAAAAACCCACATTTCCACCGTTGTGGTTTTGGTTTCGTTCTTTTTGGTGTTCATTATGTGGCAAAAATGACATCACAACCCTATTCTGCAGGTCAGTATAATTACAGTGATACCAAATTAATATAGTTTTTATTATGTTTATATTTTCTAAAAAAAAAAAATGTGCTGCGTTTCCATATTCCGACACACATCCTTCATATTTTGTGGGGCAAACTGTAACATGCAACATTTAGATTTTTACCCCCATTTTTTGTGTTCTTGGGAAGGCAGGGTTACAGAAAAAGCCAATTCTGGTGTTGAGATTTTCTAACGGGAAAACCTGTTGCTACATTCCCAAGAAAAAGACTTTTATTCTTTATGCAAATGATGGTTTCAGTGCAGAGAGAGCGTCCCACCCCTCAATACACTGAAGTACTAATCTGCATAGATAATAAGTGTTTTTTCTCTGGAATGCCACAACCGATATTTACAAAACAGGTAAAACTTTAACCAGCAGGATCAACCCCACATAGTTTTGATCCTTTTGACAGGTGCTCTTTAACTGTGAATCCAACCATTTTTTCATTTGTTGCTTAGAAACTATTTTTTTCTGGAGGACATTTGCACATTAAGAAAGATTTTGAGACTTTGTAGATGAAGTGTCTTCCACACCGCACTCCGCTGAGATGCTTTCAGATTAATTATGACTGGTATAGAACTAAACATGTTTGTGTCTTTCTTAGGGAGAAGGTGGACAGGTTGTGCTTTGGAATCAGCAGGGCCCAGTGGGAGACGTACAGCTGCCAAGGTAATGTTTCTAAACAAATATAAAATAGCATAGAAATAGTACCATACATCTGTAAAAGAATCAATTGTGGCTAATGGAGACTTTTTGGGGTGTTTGGTAACATCTGTAGCAGTTACCCAAGGGAATGTCAGGAGATTATTTATTCCGCTGTGTTAGAGTATTCATACTTTGCATGTTTATCATTACTGTCTCCAGATATTAACTGAATGAGTTTAAGAAGAAATTTCAGGATATATTATTATTTTTCTAATTATCTTACTTTATTTACAAGGTGAACTATGTAGGGGGAAGTTTTTCATAATTTCTCCAAAAGCACCATAAACACATGGTCATGGTTTAAGTTGTCTTATGTGAATGAAGCCTAGGCACTGAACTTTCAACTAGCGCGGCATATTTACAACTCACAAAAAGTTAGGGACATTTGGCTTTTGGGTCAAATGTATGGAAAACGTAAAAAATGTTTACTCTACAGTGATATCATATCATCTAAGTTGAGCATTTAAGTAGAAACAGCAATGGTGATTTCCTCATGTCAAACAATTTATTGAAACAAAAGCCAACACCAGTGGTGAGTATACCCCCACAAAAATGTCAGTGTCTCATGTGGCCTTGAGCATCAATTACAGCTTGACAACGACATCTCATTCTCTTCACAAGTCGACTTATTGTCTGCTGAGGCATGGGGTCCTACTCTTCTTGAAGGGCGGCCCTCAGGTCATTGAGGTTCTGGGGTACAGAGTTACAAGCCTCTACATGGAGACTCAGCTGATCCCATAGGTTTTCAATGGTATTCAGGTCTAGAGAAAATGTCGGCCACTCCATATGAGGTCCCCCAGTCTCCAGCAGCAGTTCCCTAATGACGCAACCTTGATGAGCTGACGCATTGTCGTCCATGAAGATGACATTAGGCCTGTGTTGATCATGCGGAGGCACAATGACTAGATTAATGATGTTATTCATGTAGTATGGGCTTGTCACTGTACCATTAACAAAGTGTAGGGCAGTTCTGTATTGACTAGGCACTCCTGCCCACACTGTAACACCACCAAAGGCTCGTCTGGTGACAGCAGTGGCTGATGCACAGTGCACTCCTTGACGTCTACAACATCATTGGCGGCCAGCGTGAATCGACTTTCATTAGTCAACAGCACTGAGGCCCACTGGTCCCTCATCCAGCATAGATGCTCCCTGGCCCATGCAAGACGATGACGCCTGTGGTCAGGTACCCTTGCAGGTCGTCTAGCATGCAGACCACACTGATGTAAATGGTTTCTGTTGGTCTGACGTGATACTTGGGTGCCTCTCACCTCCCTTAAATGTGCCTGGAGTTGTGTGGCATTCATCATCCGGTTCCGCAGGGCATTGTTCACAATAAAGCAGTCATCAGTATGGGATGTGGCCAAAGGATGTCCACTTCTATGCCTTCTTTCTGTGACTCTTCCAGTCTCTCTGTATCTCTGTTGACACTCTGTTACACTCCAAGCTCACTGGCCACTTCCATCTGAGAATATCCTGCTTGAAGCCTCACAATGGCACGGTACTGTTGATCAATTGTTAGGTGTCGTCTTGGACATGTGCGTTCCACATTAAGTCACATCAAGTTCATAATTTCAAGGTTATAGTGCATTTTAGGTTCATCCTGAAATTTCACCCACAAGCCAAATATCCCTAACTTGTAGTGTATATCTGTAGTGTAATTAAATATAAGAAACTTTATAGTCTATTTTATTGGAGAAAATGCATCTTCCGCCACTTATTAATCACTTCATTTTTATCCCTGTCACCTGAACTGATCATTCACTCTCAACTCACAGCTAAAATCTGATTTGAGAGATCAGACCTATAGACTATCAGCACTGGTATCAGGTTACAAGGGAGGAGTGAGCTGCTGGAAGGAGACAGAGGCACAGATAGAGAGAACCTGCTGCATATAGTAAGTTTACTATGTCTCGCCAGTGCTTGATTCACAGTTACACTCCTCTGTACTGCTGTATAATGTTCTGCTGAAGATATGGTACTGAGGTAGGGGAGATCTGTCTGTGCACTGTGTATGGGACACATCATAGCATCTAGTCCACACTCACTCTGGACCTCAGCTCTTGGGGGGAAAAAGGCAATTAGAGATGGAGCCTGGCAAAAAAACGTAGAGTACAAGTTATATAATGGTTAGATATAGTGTTATTCCTCACGTACACACACTACAGCTTATTTTAGAAAGTCACTTTAACCCTTTCGGGATGTGACCTAATTTTTTTTTTTTTATTTCCATTTTTTTCTTCCCCTCCTTTCAACACCCATCATTTTTTTAGTTTTATTTACATAGCTGTATTAGGGCTTGTTTTTTGCGGGACTTTTAATGGCACTGTTTATTTTATCATAGCTTGTGTTGGAAAATGGGAAAAAAAACTCTTTGCGCAGTGAAATTGGGTTTTGTTTTTGCGCCATTCACTTTGTGCTAAAAATGACATGATGCCCTTATTCTGCAGGTCATTAAGATTACGGTGATATCAAATTTATATAGTTTTTATTATGTTTTATTAAAAAATAAAAACCTTTCAAAAAAGAGCCATAACTTTTTTATTTTTGTTTTTTATTTCTGTCTATGGAGCCGTATAAGGGCTTGTTTTTATTGCAGCAAACTGTAGTTTCTGATACCATTTTGAGGGTATATATACGACTTTTTGAGCACTTTTTCTCAATTTTCCAGAAAGGGGGGGGGGGGGCAAGGTGACCAAAACATGGCGAATTACACGTTTCTTTTTTTTTCTGTTAAGACGTACAGGAAAAATATTTTTATATTTTAATAGTCCTGACATTTTTGGACGTGACTATTACTCTGGATAGGATAGGTCATCAGTATCTGATCGGTGGGGGTCCGACACCTGGAACCTGTGCTGATCAGCTGTGAGCGCCGCTTGGTATTGCAGCGCAGCCGCATTCACTTGAATAGGGCTGAGCAGCTGCTGCAAGCCACATGATTGATGAACGTGTTGTCACTTGGCCTAGGAAAAGCAGAGAGAAGGCCATGGCGCTCACAGGAGCACCGCTGCCTTCTCAAACAGCTGATTGGCGGGGGTCCGGGTGTCGGATCCCTACCGATCAGATACTGATGACCTATACTAACTGCCTCCAAACTGAATGTTCATATTAAATAATTTCCTTATATCTTTTTTTTACAGTTGTTGCAAATGCAGATACCATATGAGCAGTTATACACATTTTTAGATCTTTGAGAGAAAACAAGTTCAGTGTTTGTATCTATTTAAATCAAACCCACATATTTTTATCTGTTTGGAATTTAGTTTTGAAGTGTCGATGCAATAAAAAGTAAAAGAAAAAAAGATTGTTTTACAGGTAGCCACTTGTATTTTCTTTGATTGTGTTTTCTCTTCAAAGTCTTCCAGTGCAGTGAAGCGACAGCTCCTGATACATTCCATCCCATCCTAGACATGAAGTCAGGGTCTGCATCTTATCAGTCTGCCATCTTATTCTTCACTCTATACTTCATAGCATACGTTCACATGATTTTGAAAAAGGAAATGCATATTTTAGGTCAATCGTGTAGGTCCTAACTAAAGTCCCTGGAAATACTGTAATCATAACTATTCCAATTGCAAATTCAAATTATACTCGATCCTTCTAAAATCACTATTCGGACCCTGGAGCTGGCATGTCTCATTTCTACAGTCTTAGGGTACCTCCACACTCGCGGCAGAGGATTCCGGCAGGCAGTTCCGTCGCCGGAACTGCCTGCCGGATCAGTCAAAACGTATGCAAACTGATGGCATTTGTCAGACGGATCAGGATCCTAATCCGTATAACAAATCCATTGAAATGCTGGATCCGTCTCTCCGGTGTCATCCGGAAAAACGGATCCGGCATTTTTTTTTAATTTTTCACATATTTGCGTTCTGAGCATGCACAGACCGCAATGCCGGATCCGTTTTGCCGGAACACTCGGGGCCAGAACGGCATTCATGCATTTCAATAGAAAAAAAGGCAGAATTTTGGACGGAGATAAAACCGCAGTATTTTCTCTGTCCTGAAAAGGCAAAAACACTGAACTGAAGACATCCTGATGCATCCTGAACAGATTACTCTCCATTCAGAATGCATTAGGATAAAACTGATCAGTTCTTTTCCGGTATAGAGCCCCTAGGACGGAATTCAATGCCGGAAGAGAATAACACTAGTGTGAAAGTACCCTTACTCCCTTTTACACCTGTCCACATTGCTATCACTTTTTTCTGTCTCTAATTCGAGCACACATCCTCACAGGATGGAGAGCCATCCTCCATAACTCTTTCTGGCGTTACCCTGCCCTTTTCTGTCCCAGTCCCCTCTGTGTTATTGTGACTTGGACAGGTGTGTGGAGGAGGATCTTGGGTGGTTGCTGATACAGGAACTGATATCATTCAGTTGACAGATGCAGACAGGAGAACATTGGAGCAAAAGGAGACCTCAGACAGATCAAAGAACTGTACTCCATATTGTATCTGTTTTATCACTGATTGTAGGCTTTGAGAGTGGCCTTGTGGTTGCAGTTAAAGGAGGTCCTAGAATGCAATGGTGAATTATAATAGTTAAATCTAGGGTGGCAGCCCCAGGCCCGACATCCCTGTGGTGATGAGCATCCCTCACTTCCTTAGAGGGTCCGTGAGGGAGGGTGCAGTCTGCTTACATTCACTGTTACCTCATTTGACTTGCGGTTCTGGATGCTCGTAGGAGAAAAGGACCTGTGATGATGTCATCGCCATCTGACCAGAAACATATGGATACAATGAAGAAAAACAAAAGGGAGGAATACTGGGCACTTAACTGAAGAAGATATTATTTAGGCCTTATGCACACGACACTGTTTTTTCACAGTCAGTGATTTGGCTTCAGTGGTCCGTGTCCGATTTTGCTTCAGTTGTGTTTCCTTGTGTCTTCCTTTTTTTTTTGTCTGACAGGGGAAAAACAAGGAAGGTTAATGAAAAGTGTAATTTTATTGCACCAAGGTCTTGTAGAAAAATAGCGGACGCGGACACTGACATACCAGTTGTGCATCCGTTTTTTTTGACGGACCCATTGACTTGAATGGGTCCGTCCTCCGTTTTCCACTGACAAGAATAGGACAGGTTATTTTTTTTTGACGGACTGGAATCACGGATCACGGACGCGGAGAAAAAACGGAGGACTATCAGTTTTTTTTTTCACAGCTCCATAGAAATGAATAGGACCTCCGCTAAACTGTGAAAAATGACGGAACGGACGCGGATGCACACAACGGTCGTGTGCATGAGGCCTTATTAGGTTAAAAAACTCTGCTGCTCCGTCCATTTCTATGGGAGCACCAGAGATTGCTGAGTGCTGTTCTTGACTATCTCTGGCGCTCCCATAGAAATTAATTGAGTGGCAGCGTGCTTTTCCGACCAGCTACTCTGTCCATTTCAGGGGGCTCCACAGGATACAGGGCCCCCGATCTCATGATAAGTAGGCCCCCCACCAATCTGATAGTTATGTCCTATCCTGTGGATAGAGGATAACTTGTTATAACTGGAATACTCCTTTAAAGGGATTGTCTCAATTCAGCAAATGGCATTTATCATGTAGACAAAATTAATACAAGGTACTTACTAATGTATTGTGATTGTCCACATTGCCTCTTTTTTGCAGGCTGGATTAATTTTTCCGTGGCATGATACGCTGCTCGTTTCCATGGTTACGACCACCCTGTAATGCAGCAGAGGTGGTCGTGCTTGCACACTATAGGAAAAAGTTCTGACCTGTGCACACTCCTGTGGTCCCAGCCACCAGTGAGGGTCCTCCAAAGCAGGAGCTGATCTTACAGAACTTGCAGATGAGCTCTTTATTCTGAGACGTGGAGGGCGGACCCCTCTCTCTCCCCTAATAGGCTGTATGGACAAGGGTTGTCTTTGTAAAGTAAAGTAAATGAAACACTGAGCGGTATATAGTAACGTTTCTAGCTGCGAAAATAATGTGGTTGGTTTAGGCCTTGTTGTCTATGAAATGGAGTTCTTCTGTCCTGTTTAATTAGATTCCGGTGGGTTTTATGACAATGTTATATTCATTTGCAAATATTTTACACTGACACCTAACAGTTTTCCTATCAAGTCTGAATAATAATGAGTAGCGTTGAAAGCTTTGTGGAATGTGGAATACTTTTGTAAGATTACTCTATCATCAAGCTGTGAGGGTTTTTGAAATGGAAGAACAGGATTGTACAGCTCTTTGGTGAATCAACTTGAAGGCATAAAAGAACATGATGGATATATCTTTAGCTGGAGCCTCGCAATAAAAACATCTTTCAAGTGAACTGATTCTGGGATATTTTGTGTCGAAACTAGGGATATAATAGACTTTAAGGCACCACTACTCAGGGGAGGTTTTAAATGAACTCCCTACACAATCTGACGCTGGCAACACTGGCAACATAATGTTTAATGAAAAGAACATTGCCCATCACCGCTCCTCTCCTGCTGGTGTATATGGTCGCTTCCTTGATCACCCACGCCATGGCTGCAGGACTCAGTGTCTCAGTCCTGCCGGCATCTTCCTTTTCTTGCCCGGCGGTCCCGGTTGCCCGAGTAGCTATGGTTATTTAACGGGGACTGAGGCCTACTGACAATGCCTCTCTCTGCCCTATGGCATGTATGTTATCTCTAGCTCCTAAAAGAGCCAGCTTGCACCCTGATCTTCCCCAGCCGTAGGCTGGTTACCTTGACGTACGTTAGGCACCTTCCCCTGTGGAAAAGTGCCTGAGTAATAGGCTCTAGTCTGCTAGTTCCCTGCTAAGGTGAGCCATGTTTGTTTGCCTGGTCTACGAAACTGACCTCAACTAGTGCTCTGTTCTGACCTTGTGCAACCGGCCCTGACATCGGCCTGTTAATAACATATCTCCCCTCCCGTCAGCCTCTCCAACATACAGTCCCATGTAAATACCATCTCTCCTGTCAGCCTCTCCAACATACAGTCCCGTGTAACTAACATCTCCCCTCCCGTCAGCCTCTCCAACATACAGTCCCATGTAAATACCATCTCTCCTGTCAGCCTCTCCAACATACAGTCCCGTGTAAATAACATATCTCCCCTCCCGTCAGCCTCTCCAACATACAGTCCCATGTAAATACCATCTCTCCTGTCAGCCTCTCCAACATACAGTCCCGTGTAACTAACATCTCCCCTCCCGTCAGCCCCTCCAACATACAGTCCCATGTATATAACATATCTCCCCTCCCGTCAGCCTCTCCAGCATACAGTCCCATGTAAATGACATCACCCCCTCTCTCTAACCCCTCCAACATGAAGTCTCATGTAAGTAATATTGTTCCCCTCCCTCCAGGTTACGGTTAACAAGCCCCTGGGGGGTCTGAAGTGAATGCACAGCAAGCTATTATAGCCAAGTGATAAAGTCCAGTCCGGTATAGGGGATCTTCCCTGTACTTCATCACTTGGCTATAATAGCCTGCTGTGCATTCACTCCAGACCCCCTCCCCACAGGCACTTGGAAACATCAGACAGGGCCCCTGACCAACATTGAAGAGTGAATACCCTTTTTGGAAACTTTTGATATGTCATAAGGACATATCAAAAGTGTTGATTGGTGGGGGTCTAGAACGAGAAGCGCTGCTTTTCTTCACTGCTGAGCGCAATACTAAAGACCGTCTCATAGACTTTCTATGGAGATCGTCCTCAGTATCGCACTCAGTGCTCAGCAGCGAAGAGAAGCAGCGCTTGGCTGAGCGCGTCTGACTCCTCGTTCTAGACATCAGTTGGGGTCTCAGTGCTGGGACCCCCGCCGATCAACACTATTGATATGCCCCTATGATATATCAAAAGTTTCAAAAACTAAAGCCCACTGCCCACCATGAAGCTTTTCAACCTGCCAGGTGCCACCCCGTGAAGATCACGAGCCGCTGCAGCAGCCTCCCTTCACTGCTTCAGACCGCTGTGCTGAATGGTCCGGCAGGCCGCCCAAACTGACCAATAACAAAGCTCCTTGCTGTACGGAGCTTTGTTGCTGGATATTTCGGCCACCGGCAGCATCTCTGCGCCTTTTCACAGTGCGCCCTGCGCTCATGAATGGCAGGGAAAACTTAGCACGAATTGATACGCATCAGACTACTTTTTTATGGAGTAAAATGGCCTGAACAGACATTTGATGCTTGTGCAGGCAATATTGAGATCTTAGATTGCATTGCATTTTCTTGGTGACGGGTTCAGCGTTGATCTCTGACATTCAGAAGTGCCTCTTGTCACTAAGGCCTTCAACACAGCTGCGCCGCTCCCCGTTCTCAATGTGTCCACTGACGGCACCAGGCCCATCATTCTTAGTTCACCCCCAAAGCAGACATTACCAAGTCTCTGTTCCCCTTAGCTTTCTGGGACGTCTTGGGAGTTTCATGTTGACTGAAGAAGCTCCAGGTAAAGGCACCCTTCTGGAAAACGAGTTGGATGAGGTTCAGAACATAAGCTTGAGCCTAAAGAAGCGCCAAATAATCCCTTTTGTGGAACTTTGCAAACATGCCCCCCCCCTCCCGTCTTTAATAAAGCATTGCTTGTAACTATTGGACATCTGTTTAGCTCTGAACCAGTTTGTCATTTGAAGAACGGTGTTTTTTAGGTAGAAATTGAGTGAGCCAAGCACATAAATAAACATATTCATCTGGAATAGGGAAATCTGCTAATTCCACTTCATGTAGCAGTTGTTAACTGGCCTCACGTATGACTGATGTCGGTATAGTTTTAGCTTTATGTGCTTATCCAGAATTGTGCAAGAGGCTGCGGAGAAACAGTTAATTCATTTCTTACTGTTTTTCTCCAGTTTATAAAAAAAAAAAAATCCCCAAGAAATGTACATTTGGAAGCAAAAGGCATACTTGTAATATCATCAAAGTTTGGATTGTTCTTTCCATATGATTAGAGTTTCTTAAAGCTGAAAAATGTGTTATGCTTTGCAACAAACAGATGCTGCTCTAACAATGCAATACATTATGTACCAAAAATGATCTCTGTTTTAATCATAGATGCTGATTTAATGAGATAAGACTCGCTTACATCAAAAATGGATTTTGGATGTGATTTTACTTTCGGTATATTTCCTCTACATAATTAATAGAAATATGGTACAAGCAGGCTGGAAAGTGGCTTGTTGTAGTATTTTTATTCTGCTGTACATTTCAGTTATATTTGGATTGTTTATGGCGGTCTTCACAGTATATGTGCCTCCTATAACCCCCCGAAACCTGACATTGAATTAAATGATCACACGCCATTGTGTACAATTTTACCTGCTTTTCATTTTTATTCGACTGCACGCTCACTTATTTGACTGATTCATAACTGGACTAATGATGAGAATTGCCAAGCATTGGAAATTGTTCCCAGTTCTCAGTCCAAAGATGACTAGAAAGTAAATGCAAACTGGATCTACATTTACCAGTTGGTGGAAATTGTATTAAAGGGCATCTGTCATCAGATTTGGCTGACCTGTTGCATGTGCGCTTGACAGCTAAGGGCATGTGTTGGTCCCATGTCCATATGTGCCCGCATTGCTGAGAAAAATGAAGTTTTAATATATACAAATGAGCCTCTAGGAGCAATGGGGGCGTTGCCTTTACACCTAGAGGCTCAGCTGTCTCTGCAACTGCCGCACCCTCTGCACTTTGATTGACTTTAGGAGAAGTCAGGGCCAGGTGTGATGACGTTTACACTGCCTGGCCCCGTCAATCAAAGAGGAGATTCATCAGCAGTTGCAGAGAGAACTGAGCCTCTAAGTGTAATGGCCCCCGTTGCTCTTAGAGGCTCATTTGCATATATTAAAACTTCATTTTTTTCAGTAATGCAGGCACATATGAACATGCGACCAACACAGATGTCTTCAGCTGCCAAGTGCACATGTAACTAGGGTTGTTATGATACCCAAATTTTGATTCGATACCATAAAAAAAGTATTGCGATACTCGATACCACGTGAAAAAAAATGCCAAAAAAGGCGCGTGCATTCCGCATTTAAAAAAATGGCGAATCGCGTAGTTTTTAGTTCTTTTTTTATGTAATATGTTTATTTATTTATTGTTTCTATATTTTGTATGTAAAATTGGGAAAGGTGATGATGTATACTTAATATTTTGGTGGTTTTTTTATTTTATTTTTTTTACTTTTTATTTAATAACTATTTCCCCCCTTCGAGGCTAGAACCTGGGATCTTACACTCTCCCTGCTGCCCTGGGCTATGTGCACACAGCAGCAGGGATGTTACCATGGCATTAAGGGCTTCAGTAACATCCTGGCTGCCATGGTAACCGATCGGAGCCCCAGGATTACACTGCTGGGTCTCCGATCAGAAGCTGCCACTGCCACCAATGAGAAGGGGAGGGGCACCCTGTGGCCACTGCCACCAATGATTTTAATACTGGGGGCGTTGAGGGGGGGGGGGGGGAGGCGCACTGCGCCACCAATGATAATTAACCTTTAATACAGGAGGCGGGTGCCGGCAGCAGATCAGCGGCAGTTAACCCCTCAGGTGCCACACCTGAGGGGTTAACTGCCGCTGATCGCAGCTCCCTGTCAGAGGCAGGGTGCCGGCAATGTGATTCTGCTGCCGGCACCTGCCTCCTGTATTAAAGGTTAAAGGGCTTCTGTCACCCCATTAAACCGTTTTTTTTTTTCTTTACTAATAATCCCTACACTGCGATCTCATCATACATAAGCTAATTAATGATTTTCGTTCAGTAGAATTTGTTAAAAATCGATTTTTATAATATGTAAATTACCTTGCTACCAGCAAGTAGGGCGGCTACTTGCTGGTAGCAGCCGCATCCTCCGATGGTAATGACGCCCCCTCTGCTTGTTGATTGACAGGGCCAGGGAACGGAATCGTTCTGTGCTGGCCCTGCCTGTTTTGATTCAATATCTGGCGCCTGCGCCGCGGCCGTACCTCTCTTCAATCTGCGCAGGCGCACTGAGAGGCGGCCACTCACTCGGCCGCTCCATCCTCAATGCGCCTGCGCCGGGTGTAGATGTGACGTCATCGGCGCAGGCGCATTGAGGATGGAGCGGCCGAGTGAGTGGCAGCGCGCTCATGTTCCGTGATGCTAGGCTGCGCAGTAGGGCAGCCTAGTATCGATAAATGTCAAGTCCTTGTATCGTATCAATTTACAAAAGTATCGATTGGGTATCGATATTTCGATACCCGCAACAACCCTACATGTAACAGGTCAGCCAGTTTCATAGGTACAAATCTGCTGTCCGATGCCCTTTACAGGGGTTTTCCGGGATTTTAAAAATTAGCTGGACACCAGGAAATGTACAAAAAAATAAAACTAACAGTCACATTTTAAGTCCCTCGCTATTCCAACGACTATGCTCTTGTCATTCTCGTCAGCCTTCATTTACTTTACTGCTGTGATGATATGCCTTACATCCATGTGAATGCAGCAGCCAGTAACTGGTCTCAGTAGTCTTATGCCATACAGTGATTAGCTTCAGTGGTCACATGGATGTATCGCATGTCATAGCCGCCATCAGAATAGTACATCAGTATCAGATAAGTGGGGGTCCGATTCCCGATACCCCCGCTGATCAGCTTTTGGCAAACAATAGTGTTCAGTGATGAAAGCAGGTTCTGCCTTGATACTAATGATGGCTGCATCAAAGTTTGCAGGAGCGCTAGAGAGTGCCTACTACCATCATGCATAGTGCGGAGACACATAGGACCAACATCAGGTGTCATGGTGTTCGGCGCCATTAGCTACCTTGGCCATTCCCGTCTACTATTCATGAAGGGAACACTGACCAGCCTTCATTTTGTCCAGGACATCGTGAAACCAGTCCTACTGCCATTTTTGACTCGGGAGATGTGGTGTTCCAACAAGATAACGCCCGCCCACTTAAAGCCTGCACTACACAACGTGCTCCCCAGGTTATACAGAAGCTTTCCTGGCCATTTCTATTGCTAAATCTCCTCCCCATCAAGAATGTCTTGGACTGAATAGGGCGACAGATCTCCCATGCACAGCAGCCAACAACCACCTTGGCTGAACTACGAGTCCAAGTTGAAACAGCTTGGAATGACATACCACAGGAGTGGTAACAAGGGGAACTTTAAGGCCTCATGCACACGACCGTTGTGTGCATCTGTGGCCGTTGTGCCGTTTTCCGTTTTTTTTCGCGGACCCATTGACTTTCAATGGGTCCGTGGAAAAATCGGAAAATGCACAGTTTTGCAGCCGCATCCGTGATCCGTGTTTCTTGTCCGTCAAAAAAATATGACCTGTCCTATTTTTTTGACGGACAACGGTTCACGGACCCATTCAAGTCAATGGGTCCGTGAAAGAACACGGATGCACACAAGATTGGCATCCGCGTCCGTGATCCGTGGCCGTAGGTTACTTTCATACAGACGGATTCGAAGATCCGTCTGCATAAAAGCCTTTTCCGAGATGAGTTTTCACTTCGTGAAAACTCAAATCCGACAGTATATTCTAACACAGAGGCGTTCCCATAGTGATGGGGACGCTTCTGGTTAGAATATACTACGAACTGTGTACATGACTGCCCCCTGCTTGCCTGGCAGCACCCGATCTCTTACAGGGGGCTGTGATCCGCACAATTAACCCCTCAGGTGCTGCAGACCCCCCTCCCTCCCCAGTTTGAATATCATTGGTGGCCAGTGTGCGCCCCCCCTCCCTCTATTGTAATATCATTGGTGGCCAGTGTGTGGCCTCCCCCGCCCCCCCTCCCTCTATTGTAATATCATTGGTGGCCAGTGTGCGGCCCCCCCCAGCCCCCCCTCTATTGTATTAATATCATTGGTGGCCAGTGTGCGGCCTCCCCCCCCCCCCCCCGATCATTGGTGGCAGCGGAGATTCCGATCGGAGTCCCAGTTTAATCGCTCTGGGGCTCCGATCAGTAACCATGGCAACCAGGACGCTACTGCAGGCCTGGTTGCCATGGTTACTTAGCAATATTACAATATTAGAAGCATCATACTTACCTGCTGGCTGCTGCGATGTCTGTGTCCGGCCGGGAGCTCCTCCTACTGGTAAGTGACAGATCATTAAGCAATGCGCCGCACAGACCTGTCACTTACCAGCAGGAGGAGCTCCCGGCCGGACACAGACATCGCAGCAGCCAGCAGGTAAGTATGATGCTTCTAATATTGTAATATTGCTAAGTAACCATGGCAACCAGGCCTGCAGTAGCGTCCTGGTTGCCATGGTTACCGATCGGAGCCCCAGAGCGATTAAACTTGGACTCCGATCGGAATCTCCGCTGCCACCAATGATCGGGCAGGAGGGGGGGGGGGGGGGGAGAGAGGAGGCCGCACACTGGCCACCAATGAAATTACAATAGAGGGGGGGAGGGGGGCCGACGGAGGCCGCACACTGGCCACCAATGATATTACAATAGGGGGGGGGGCGCACACTGGCCACCAATGATATTACAATAGAGGGGGGGCCGGGGGGGGGGGCGCACACTGGCCACCAATGATATTCAAACTGGGGAGGAAGGGGGGTCTGCCCCCTGCTGCCTGGCAGCCCCTGATCTCTTACAGGGGGCTATGATACGCACAATTAACCCCTTCAGGTGTGGCACCTGAAGGGTTAATTGTGCTGATCACAGCCCCCTGTAAGAGATCGGGTGCTGCCAGGCAGCAGGGGGCAGTCATGTACACAGTTCGTAGTATATTCTAACTAGAAGCGTCCCCATCACTATGGGAACGCCTCTGTGTTAGAATATACTGTCGGATCTGAGTTTCACGATGTAACTCAAATCCGATGGTGTATTCTAACATAGAGGCGTTCCCATGGTGATGGGGACGCTTCAAGTTAAAATATACCATCGGATTGGAGAAAACTCCGATCCTATGGTATATTAACTCCTGACTTTACATTGAAAGTCAATAGGGGATGGATCCGTTTGAAATTGCACCATATTGTGTCAACGTCAAACGGATCCGTCCACATTGACTTGCATTGTAAGTCAGGACGGATCCGTTTGGCTCCGCACGGCCAGGCGGACACCAAAACGACTTTTTTTTCATGTCCGTGGATCCTCCAAAAATCAAGGAAGACCCACGGACGAAAAAACGGTCACGGATCACGGACCAACGGAACCCCGTTTTGCGGACCGTGAAAAAATACGGTCGTGTGCATGAGGCCTAAGTGTGTGATCATTGACCAAGCTCCCCTAGCAGCTTATGCTTTGTGAACCTTGGTTCAGTTGCAATAAGTTTTCCAGGTATTCGTTTTCATTTTCCTGTAGTGTATACTTGTTTCAGTTTTATCCTAAGATGTTTTTGGATGTCAAAAAGATGCCTCCCCTAGAGACCAGGGATTGACACGGGAGTGGCATGCAGAGCTTTATCTGTGTGCATGGTGTTGCTATATTATCTTATCTAGGTCTTTAGCAGTACAAGCTGACATTAAATTCCTCATCCTCAAATGATAATGAGGTGACTCTACTCACCATACCCCAGCCTATACAACAAAGCTGGCAAATAAGCTGCAGAAAACAGGTTATTCTCTAATGTGCAGTGTGAAAATTGAAATATTTTAGGATTTTTCTTATATGGATAGATGCATAAAAATATTTAAAAATGTGAAAATATTAACGTTAAAATATGTTTATAATGCAAAACCTAATAGAAATAATATCATTTTCCAATGATGCATTCCGTTCAAGTTGCCTAGGCATTTGACAGTCCAAGTAAAAAAGAATCATCTAGCCTATGGGATTTTGATTTGAGAGGAGGAAAAATATGGCTAAGGCCTCATGCACGGTCCTGCATTCATTCTGCATTTTTTGGCCCATTTATTTCCAAATTATTTCAGTGGGACTGTTTTGCGGCCAAGAATAGGCATTTGTAAGTTAGTATGGGACCCCCAGAAGGGGAAAATGATCGATGCACTCTGCCTTTATCTGTGTTTTGCAGATGGAAAAACAGATACGATTCTGTGCATGAGGCCTAAGCGAAGCAGGTTGCAGCATGAGGTGTAGATGGTATGGAGGTCATGCAGAAATCATTAGGTGTGTGTGTGTGTGTGTGTGTGTGTGTGTGTATGTATGTATGTATGTATGTATGTATATATATATATATATATATATATATATATATATATATATATATACACACTGAGCAAAAATATAAACGCAACACTTTCGGTTTTGCTCCCATTTTGCATGAGCTGAACTCAAAGATCTGAAACATTTTCTACATACATAAAAGACCCATTACTCTCAAATATACAAATCTGTCTAAATCTGTGTTAGTGAGCACTTCTCCTTTGCCGAGATAATCCATCCCACCTCACAGGTGTGGCATATCCAGGTGCTGATTAGACTGCATGAATATTGCACAGGTGTGCCTTAGACTGCCACAATAAAAAGCCACTCTGAAATGTGCACAGTTTTGCCTTACGGGGGTGGGCGGTTCAGAAAACCAGTCAGTATCTGGTGTGGCCACCATTTGCCTCACGTAGTGTAACACATCTCCATCGCATAGTTGATCAGGTTGTTGATTTTGGACTGTGGAATGTTGGTCCACTCCTCTTCAATAGCTATGCGAAGTTGCAGAATATTGGCAGGAGCTGGAACACGCTCTCGTATACGCCGATCCAGAGCATCCCAAACATGCTCAATGGGTGACATGTCCGGTGAGTATGCTGGCCATGCAAGAACTGGGATGTTTTCAGCGTCCAGGAATTGTGTACAGATCCTTGCAATATGGGGCCGTGCGTTATCATGCTGCAACATGAGGTGATGGTCGTGGATGAATGGCACAACAATGGGCCTCAGGATCTCGTCACGGTATCTCTGTGCATTCAAAATGCCATCAATAAAATGCACCTGTGTTCGTTGTCCATAACATACACCTGCCCATACCATAACCCCACCGCCACCATGGGCCACTCGATCCACCACGTTGACGTCAGCAAACCGCTCCATCACACAACGCCACACACGCTGTCTGCCATCTGCCCTGAACAGTGAAAAGCGGGACTCATCCATGAATAGAACGCCTCTCCAACATGCCAGACGCCATCAAATGTGAGCATTTGCCCTGTGGGGATTTGCTCTGGTAGACAGACTTGCGGACGCAGTACAGAGGCAATGACAATGGCTTTAACTTAAGCAGTGCAGTGTTTTATTCACACATAAGTAAAGTGACAACAAAAAGGCAGTTTCAAGGAAAAACTGTCACCTTGAGTCTGGTGTTTGTTCACACCAGGCTGCAGCACATAAGTCCTTGGGTGAAGCAGAAGTCCACGTGCTTTTTCCCAAACAATATAGCAGGCCTTAGTCCCGGCCCAAACTCTCAGGCTCCAACACCCAGACTGCCAAAGCTCCAGTATCAGATGGAGGATAATCCACACAGCTGAGACTGCTGGCTGTGTTTTTATCCCAAACCAAAACGCGGCCTGGAACGTGGGGAATAGCCACCCACCCTGCACTTTGGCTGCTCCCAGTAAGAGCCGGCCCGGATCAGCTTTACAGCCACACTAAATAATCAATAGTGTCAGTCAGCACTAGCTGCCGCTGACACTTAAAATTACCGGCTCTTACCTCACCGAGGCCAGGAACCTCGGTGACACACATCTTCCGTCAATGACGGCCCCTTGCACTTTCCTATAGCCCACTCAAGTCGGTTACGACGAGGAATTGCAATCAGGTACAGACCCCGATGAGGACGCCGAGCATGCAGATCAGCTTCCCTGAGACAGTTTCTGACAGTTTTTGCAGAAATTCTTTGATTATGCAAACTGATTGTTGCTGCAGCTGTCCGGGTGGCTGGTCTCAGACGATCATGGAGGTGAACATGCTGTATGTGGAGGTCCTGGGCTGGTGTCGTTACACGTGGTCTGCGGTTGTGAGGCCGGTTGGATGTACTGCCAAATTCTCTGAAACTCCTTTGGAGCCGGCTTATGTTAGAGAAATGAAAATTCATTGGATTGGCAACAGCTCTGGTAGACATTACCTGGAGTCAGCATGCCAATTGCACGCTCCGTCAAACGTTGCGACATCTGTGGCATTGTGCTGTGTGATCAAACTGCACATTTCAGAGTGGCCTTTTATTGTGTGCAGTCTAAAGCACACCTGTGAAATATTCATGCTGTCTAATCAGCACCTTGATATGCCACACCTGTGAGGTGGGATGGATTATCTCGGCGAAGGAGAAGTGCTGACTAACACAGATTTAGACAGATTTGTGAACAATATTTGAGAGTAATGGGTCTTTTGTGTATGTAGAAAATGTTTCAGATCTTTGAGTTCAGCTCATGCAAAATGGGAGCAAAACCAAAAGTGTTGCGCTTATATTTTTGCTCAGTGTATATACATCAGGGCGATTTCAGTATATTTTTACGTCACTTATATTGGTGAGGTCCGTTTCCGTTCCGCAGTTTTGCAGAACAGGTGCAAACCCATTCATTTCAATGGGGCCGTAAAAGATGTGGGCAGCACACCCTGCGATGCTTTCTGCATCTGTTGTTCCGTTCCGCAGCCCCACAAAAATATAGAGCATGTCCTAGTGTCCGCAATCATGGACAGGAATTGCAAAATGCGGAACGCAAACGGCCGGTATGCGTGTTTTGCGGATCCGCAACTTGCAGGTCGCAAAACACTTACGGTCGTGTGAATGCACCCTAATGGAAACAGTCTATAAGCTTGTCAGAGAGAGCCTTATCAGCTTAGCTTAAATGGATAATCCCGTTATGACAAGTTATCCCCTATCAACAGGATAGGGGATAACTATGAGAACGGTAGGGGTCCTACCGCTGGGACCCCCACCGATCACGAGATCAGGAACCTCATACCCTGTGGAGCCCCCTGACATAGATGGAGCAGCTGGTAGAAAAAGCACGCCACCGCTCCATTCATTTCTATGGAAGCGCCAGAGATGGGCGAGTACATCTCTCAGCTTTCTCCGGTGCTCCGATAGAAATGAATGGAGCAGCGGCGCTCATTTCTGACCAGCCACTCCGTCCGTATCAGGGGGTGCTCTGCAAGGTATGGGGCCCCATATCTCTTACTGTAGTTATCCCCTCATTTAACATGTTTCACCTATAAAAACTGTGTGGGCAATCACCACATTGCAGAACTACAGCAATTGCATGGAGTGGAAGAACTTTATTTACCAGAATTTAGTTTACCACAACAGTAACTTCCTTTTATCTTACAGTTTTGGCCCACACATTGGATAATATTACACTGTTCGAGGACACACCCCAAACTGGTAACACTCATCTGAACCTTTATTGCAAACTACTAGCAAGTAGGGTTGAGCGAACTTCTGTTTTGAAGTTCGGCGTACAAGGTTCGGGTTATCTAAGAATTCTGTTATGGATTCCGCTACCACGGAGCATAAGTTATAGTCTATATATTTAACGGAATTCTTAGATAACCCAAACCTTGTACGCTGAACTTGAAAACAGAAGTTCGCTCAACACTACTAGCAAGTCATTCATAACTTCTAACAGGAATAATGAAGGAATGGCACAACACAGGGTCATAAGAATAGATGCTCCAGATTTGTTATTACATGAGGGATGCAAGTAGTTACTACAGCAGACAGGAGAAGTAGCAGGTCCTCTATAAAGTCGGGAAGCTGGATGAAAGTTGTACTTCTTGGTTTCAATGTCTATGTAGGGGAGGGGTGGAAGGTGATAGCTGCAAGTGACAGCAGGAGAAACCAACACGACCTGTTGTAGATCCTGCTGTAACACCTTACCAATTAGAGAAGATATGTGCTCTCCGAGTGTCACATTTAGACGGCCTTTTTCTGCTAAAGACTTGAGAAGATTAGCACTTGCTCATGTACGGTGATCACCCTGTTCCTTATTTAGGCTACTTCTCAACTCCGTTACTCAAATTTGTACTGGCACTTGGATCGTGGAGATTTAAAATTTTTGGTCTTTTAACTTTTGATGATTTTGTGAAGATTTGTCAATGTAGACCTGAGCCGATATGACGTGTATAAACTCTGCACATCCATAACTTAAGATGTCAGATGTCTACTTTAAAAAATATATATAGATGTGGGGATATAATGTTTTTTTTTTCTTTTATGAAAGGGGTTGTCTCATTTTAGCAAGTGGCATTTATCATGTAGAGAAAGCAAACACAAGGCACTTACTAATGTATTGTGATTATCCATATTGCTTCCTTTGCTGGCTTCATTTCTCCATTACATTATACACTGCTGATTTCCAGGTCTTATGACCACCCTGCCATCAAGCAACGGTGGCCGTGCTTGCACACTACAGGAAAAAGCAGCGGCCTATGTGCGGTCCCTGCGACCAGAGAAGCATGCGCCATTGCCTATAGTGTGCAGGCATGTCAACTTGTCGTTTGTTTGGAGTCCTTTAGGGTACATGCACCATGTTGGCTGCAGGAAATCCACATGAAATACGTTCCAAAACCGTGCATAAAACCACACTATTGTGGGTTTTGGTGCGTTTTTTTAAATTTTTTTATATATTTTTTGGGTGGGGGGGTCTGTTTTTATGTGTTTTTTTTTTTTTTTTCTGTGGATTTTCTTTTTGTGTTAACCACCCCATTCAAGTTGTGCAATCGCACAAACCATTGACATGCTGCGGATTTTAAAATCCACACATCAGGTCAGTTTCCGCACGGAAGAAAAATCTCATTCACTTTGCTGGTATTATATTATTAAGACCACGTGTAATCCGCGTCGTGTGCATATTCCCTTCGTACAGTCACCCAACTCCACTAGGTGCACACACGTGTTTAGCAATGCCACGTGACAGTCTGTCATCTCTTAGAGTAATTTCTAGGCTCGGACTAGCACACGCAGGAACAGGTGAATCCCCCGGTGGGCCCCCAGTGCCCCTACCCCCTGCACAAGTGGCACATGGCTCAGCACACTGACTGCACTACATACAGTGTACAGCATCTCAAGCAGTCTTTGCAATCGTATAAAAAACTGAGTAGGTATTTAAACAAACTATCTAAGGCACAGCTAGGCAGCAGGTTACTACTGAAATCTTGATTGCACTATTGTCACTTTATATATTTTTATAAGAAAGAATTGTGGGATTTGTTGTTTTGAATTATGTGATCAGCGAATCTGCTAGGCTTGAGTTATTCTGGTTTCTCTGATGTACTGTCCCCTTTCGATAGATTGCCTGCGTTCCATCGGGTCGCGATCCGACGCATGCACTGTCAGGCTCCATCCCGACGTGCTCCCATATGTCGTCATCACGTGCGCAGTGGTGCGGCAGGGACGCACTTAGGGATCGAGTCGGCCCTCATGGCGGTCTCGCGCCCGCATAGATGGAAACGCAGGTGATTATATTCATTCTCCCATTGCATTCTCTATATATACCCTGTACTGTCTATATCTATTACCTCCTGACGAAGCCTTGAGGGTGAAACGCGCATCGAGGTACTTGTGCGCGAGGCGGCATTCCTGATTACAAGTGAACCATGTCACAGGGTACGTCTGTTTTATTATAAGTCACATTATATGTAAACTTTTGGTATATTTAATGCATTTGCAGTGCTGTTGTACGAATTATATACTTTTTATGCTAGTGCAGTCTGCATGGCAGTTATTATTTGTGATATTTCAGACATCAGCATATAATATAGTGACCTATTCAGTGACACTGCTAATGCAATATTGGGCCTAACTGACATACCTGTGGGCCTATGGGGCAATTTTGTTATGTAATCACTGAACATATTGATGTTCTTGTACGATCTATTGGTGATTGTTGAAGATTTTATATCTCATCACCTTGGTAATGATATGCTCAGTAGTGCCATTTATTTACATCATATATCTTGTAGACATGGATCACTATAGTGGGGATAACGCCCCTTGCAATGTTCTTTGTATCAATATCCATCCTGCCTTTTTTTCTTTAGAATAATATATTTTTTTAACATTTAATAAAGATTGCTATATATTTTTTGTACATTTGGAGTCCTATAGCTTTTTTTAGTACACTACTGAAATTTGTTTGGCGCAGTTTTAGGGATCTGCAGACGGGGGCCAGGTAATATTATTTTATTGGTGGGCCCTAGGCACCCCAGACCATCACTGGTGATTGCATATTACTGTATTGTTTGTTTAGGACTGTATTTGTAAGCCATGTTATGATTAAAGTCCTGAAATACCTCCTAAACCCCTTGCCGACATTTGACATACTAGTACATCACAGAGGAAAGTGACTTCCTGCAAATAGACTTACTAGTACGTCATGATAATCGGGTGGACACCGGAACTGTGCACGCCCGATCAATGCAGGGGCCTGGCTGTGACTGTATATACCACAAGTGTTTACAGCGATGCCTGCAGATTGACCCTTTACAGTATATGCCACAATCAACGGTGACCGCAGCATATACAAGGTTTATAGAGGGAGGGGGCGCTTTCTGCCTCTCCATCGCCCCCCCCCCCCCCCCCCCCCCCCGCGCTGCAGTGACTGGGGACTGATAGCTGCCATGGCAAACACAGGCCACGAAAAGGTCTCAGTGTCTGCCATGTACTGAAGCCTGTGAGGCCCAGCTCATATGGTGCTTCTTCCCTTCTGCGCCCTGCCGTGTGCCTGTACAGCAGTTTACAACCACATATGGGATGTGTCTGTAAACTGCAGAATCAAGGTAACCCATAATGTGTTTTGTTTTGACTGTTAACCCATTCTGTGTTACAGGAAAAATAGATAAAATGGAAAATCTGCCAAAATATTTGACATTTTGAAATTTCTCCTCAATTTTCATTTAGATCTTGTGGGACACCTAAAGGGTTAACACAGTTTGTAAACTTTTATTTGAATAACTTCAGGGGTGTAGATTCTAAAATGGGGTCATTTATGGGTGGTTTCCATTATGTAAGCCCCACAAAGTGCCTTCATAACTGAACTAATCCTTAATAAAGAGTGTTTTGGAAATCTAAAATTCTAAATTCTAAAGCAGACATATGGGAAATGTAAAGTAATAGCTATTTTATGAGGTATCACTGTCCGTCTTAAAAGAAGAGAAACAGAAATTTAGAAAATTGCGAACTTTTCCAAATTTTTGGTAAAATTGGGATTTTTTTTTTATAAAGGTGAAATATATTGACTCAGATTTACCACTGTCACGAGATAAGCTTGGATAAGTAAAAGCGTTCCAAAATTATTGCCAAATAAAGTGATACATGTCAGATTTGCTAAAAACATCCTTGACCTTAAAGGGCTATCTCACTTCAGCAAATGACATTTATACATTTTATACTTACTAATGTACTGTGATTGTCCATATTGCTTCCTTTGCTGGCTGGATTCATTTTTCCATCACATTATACACTGCTCGTTTCCATGGTTACAGACCACCCTGCACTCCATCAGTGGTGGTCGTGCTTGCGCACTATAGGAAACTGCGCAGGCCTCTCTGGTGGCCTGGACCATGGGAGCGCACATAGGCTAGTGCTTTTTCCTATATTGTGCAAGCACGACCAACACTGATAGATTGCAGTGTGGTTTGTAACCATGGAAACGAGCCGTGTATAATGCAGGGTTGATAAAAATCAACGATACTTGATATAAGATAGGGCCAGGGGCTATTCATAGTATTCAGTATATTGGGCAGACTAGATGGGCCAAATGGTTCTTATCTGCCGACACATTCTATGTTTCTATATGTGTAATTTTTTGGGTAAATAAATTCCATTAATCCATTCACAATGTCATGCTCTTCCAGAGGTTTTTGTAAGATTATTGGGCAGTTTCTCTGCCTACAAGATATTATCACAGAGGCTTGGTTTACTTTTGCAGTTCTCAAAACTGAATTTGACTCAGCAGAGATCACATGCCTCTTCACAGCAAAAATGTTATAACATGAACAGAGTTGAGAAAAATACCTTAATCCTAACTTCTACAAACCTATGAATGCAGAATCAAACTAATATGAAAAGTTGTTATTCTAAAATACTTCATCTACTTGCATATTATAAGTTATACCAGCAAGAATTAGTCTTTATGTAGAAAACTATGATTTAAATCAAGCCTTACTGACTAGTGATTTAAATTGTGATTTAAATCAAATCATCCCTGGTATAATGTGATGGAAAAATCAATCCAGCCAGTAAAGGAGGCAATATGGACAATCACAATACATTAGTAAGTGCCTTGTATTAACTTTCTCTACATAATAAATGCCACTCACTGAAGTGAGAAAACCGGTACCGGGTGGAAAGGATTAGGGCTGTTTCTCACGAGCGAGTCCATTGCGGGAATCTTGCTCCGTGTGTGAGTGTGATCCTCCGCTCAGGACTTGCAGGCGCGCACGGTATTATCATGATTTATAATGCTATGTGTCTCTGCATGGCCTTATTTCTACAGAATCCTACTGACAGCTTTATGTCACTATGATTCTGTGTAAAAAAAGGCCATGCAGAGACACATAGCATTACCCCTTTGGGAGTGTGACCACTTCCAGTCTGATATTTATGACCTGTTTGATGGATAAGGCATCAATATTAAAGGTCTGAAATACCCCTTTAAAGGGAATCTGACAGCTCCAAATCACCCCCCAAACTAGAGTAAGTGGTGAATAGTGTAAGTGACGTTGAGTCCGATTTATGTAATTTTTATCTTCATTCTCACTTGAAGATCCCACAAACCAGCAGTAAAATTCATTGGGAGGACTCCTTTTTGAGTCCTCTCCATTATGTGCATGAGCAGGGGAGTCCACTCAATGCATTTAAGGGCTCATTCACACGACCATATTTTTCTGTCCACATCCGTTCCGCAATTTAGCAGATCTGATACGGACCCATTCATTTCAGTGGGGACGCAAAATATGCAGACGGCACACTGCATGCAGTCCGAATCCGTATGTCCGTTCCGTGGCCCCGCGAATAAGACAGAACATGTCCTATTCCTGCCCGGATTTGTGGACAAGAATAGGCAAAACACACATGGCCTCTATCTGTGTTTTACTGATTTACAATTTGCTGTCGCAAAAATGGATACGGTCGTGTGAATGAGCCCATAATGTAGGTTTGTCAAAATGCAAGTGAGTATGAAGATAAAAATGACATGCCCAGACTCACTTACACTATACACGGCTTGCTTTAGTTTCAGAACTGACAGATTCCCTTTAGGCCTCATGCACACAGCCGTTGTGCGGCCGTTCCGTGCATTGGGGACCGCAATTGAGGTCCCCAATGCACGGCCAACATCCATGCAGCGGGCCGGACCCATTCAACTTGAAGTGGTCTTGGACATGTCCTATTTATTTTGCGGTGCGGAACAACGGAAAGAAACACCACGGAAGCACTCCGGTGTTCTGATCCGTGACTCCGTTCCGTTTCAAGTGAATGGGTCCGCATCCGTGATACGGGGTGCACGCGGCCAGCGGCCGTGGATTGCCGACCCGCCGTTTGCGGGCCGCAATACGGCCACGGCTGCCCAACGGCCGTGTGCATGAGGCCTTAATAGGATGCCCAGGATTTTACAAGCGATGGGCTATCCTCAAGATAAGCAACCACTGTCTGATGGGCAGGGGTCCAGAACCTGCATTCCTGCTGATCAGCACTTCCAGTGCCAAAACTACTCAGCTTGGTCCACTTGTAAAACTCTGGACCACCCCTTTAAGAGGTTAAAGTGAGCCCTAGGGTAAGACTTCTTTTGTGTAGCATTTTCATATTAGGGAATAGCAAGTCCCTTACATATTCAGTTAAACCTCTCCAAAAGCGGAGCTTCTCTTCAGTCTAGGGAATTGAGCCTTGGATTGATACCAGAAACATTCACCACTTAATGTATTTAACTCAGCCTTCCCATAAAGGACTCTACTTGTCAGCGCCGTGCTGTGCAGCGCGACGGCAGCTAGGTTTTTGTGCATCGGATTTCAGATGTCTGCTCTTTGCTGCAGGCGTTCCCCTTTACTGAAAAAGAACCGGGGCTATAACTCATGGCAGCACCTGTGTCTTGCCGGGGTCTTTCACTGCCTTTTTATGTGTGCTTTTTCACATTTGAATACAGTTAAATAATAATACAGTTGAAGCAAGAAAAAAAAAAAAATCTTGATATTGTATTTTTAATTCAGCTGAATACCCAGCAGAGTTAAATGCAGTTTGGATGCACAGGGAAGAATTAATGATTGGAAGATACAGAGTTGGTAAATTATTTATTCTGGCCCTGAGGAAGCTGAAAAGCTGAGTGAAAGACTAATAAATCATTTGTGGTAGTGCTGGTTGTCACTTCCAATTATTTTAGACGGTTTTGTGATAAACTACAGCACCTGCTATATATCTCGACGCTATCCCTTGATGCTTGCAGGGCAGCTTGTTCAGTTGATTATCAAAGGCAAGTTTGTCTAAACTTTCCTTGAGCAGCAAAGAAAATTACTTGAGATTTTTTTGTGGAATTGTTCCATTTTTAGTTAGATTTTTATTTGTTGTGCGCCTGTATGGCTCCCCACCTGACGGAGGCTCGGTCCTGTTAGTGTAAATAGAAGGGTCCCTGACTGCTCTTCCCAAAAATCGTCAAGTCAAATCGTATTCCCGGCGTGTTGTATCCTAGGTAACTGCTCACTGTTTGATGCAGAGGATATGCCACTTCCGGATAAACATTAGAACTTGCCATCTTTCTCCGTGTGTGTATATTTAATCTGATTTACAGACGCGTCGAGGGCATTTTCTAGGAGGTTGTGGCTGACATTACATTTCTTTCCAGGTGATGAATATTTTTATGGGGTTTTTTTTTTCTTCTTCTACTTCTGTTACTTATAAAACTATTACATTACATATTCTGCAAATAAAAACATACAAAGGCAAAGTAGTATTATATACATTAAATTGGGTCTGTCACTAGATTTCACATTGCAGACTGCTTACATTATTAAAAGGGTTGTCTGGGTTCAGAGCTGAACCCGGACATTTCCCCATTTTCACCAAGGCAGCCCCCCCCCCCTTCCCGACTTGAGAATCGGAGCAGTTCATGCTCCGATGCTCTCCTTTGCCCTGCGCTTATGCTGGGTTCACACTCGAGCGCTTTACAGCGCGTTCCTACACGCTGTAAAACGCTCAACGGGCAAGAACCAATGATTCCCTATAGGAATAGTTCTCACCTGAGCGTTTTACAGCCCGTACGAACGAGCTGTAAAACGCCCTACGCCCCAAGACGTACAGGAGCTTCTTTGGGGCGTAGTGTCGCGCGTTCCCGTACATAGACTTCCGGGAACTCGTGACAATGGGCGTTCGCTTGCACAGGAGCCGCGTATGTGAGACGCCCGTAGAATCACGCATACAGAGCGCTCCATCCAGGTCGCTCAGGTCTGAACCCAGCGTAAATCGCGCAGGGCAAAGGCATTTTCTGGAGTTCCGGTGACGAACCAGGCTCTCCATAGGGCTGCCCGGTGGAGGCTTCTGCCCAGCAGTGAGCCCGGTGACGTCACAACGCTAAAGCCTGCCCATCAGAGCCGGTGACATCACCGAACACACTGCTGGGCGGAAGCCTCCGCCTGGCGGTGTGTTATTGTAAATAAAAGATTGCTTTCCCTGCGCGATCCAGCGCAGGCCAAGGGAGAGCATCGGAGCATGAAATGCTCCGATGCTAACATCAGGGGGGCTGCCTGGGCGAAATTATGGCTATGTCCGGGTTCAGCTCTGAACCCAGACAACCCCTTGAAATTGATTCTTAGACCTGATGAGGCTGGTGTACTTACTTTGAAATTCTACATCAGCATAACTGTATAAGCTGTTTTGATATTTTCCTGCCTACTATTAAAATACGCATTTTATGAGTCCAGTTAGAGAGGGAGTAAGCAGATTAGTCTAGTGTATATATGAGTTAAAGGGGTTTTCCAAGACTTTAATACTGATGACCTATGCTCAGGATAGGTCCTCAGTATCTGATCGGTGGGGGTTCGACACCCAGGACCCCTGCTGATCATCTGTTCGAGAAGGCAGTAGTGTTCGCAGCAGCGCCTAGGCCAGTGACGACACGTTCATCGGTCACGTGGTCTAGGGGCAGCTCAGCCCCATAGTAAATGATACCAAGCAAAGCCACCATACTATGTACTGCTCTGTGCTTGGTGAGCTGAGGCGCTCACAGGAGTGCTGGTGCCTTCTCAAACAGCTGATCGGCGGGGGTCCCGGGTATCTGATCCCCACTGATCAGATGATGATGATCTATCGTGAGAATAGGTAATTAATTTAAAAAAAATTAAAACCCTTTTGAACTCAGTCATCGCCTATCTGACAAGCTCCTTTCAGTGTAACACCCCACTGCTGCTGTTGCTGCTGCTGCTGCTGTTGAAGTGTCACGCCGCTCAGTAAAGCTGCAGTCTCTCTTTGGCCCTGCAGTTAGAAAGCAGCAGATGGCATTAGAAGTTATATTTGCACACTGAAACTGATATTTGGAACATGTGCTCTCTCTCACTGCAGAACCAGGGAGACTGCAGCTTGTACTGAGCATGTGTAAGATTTCAGCAGCTGCAGGGGAGGAGGTACACTGAAATGAACTTGTCAGTTAGGCAATTTGGGTGGAAAATGAGCTTACATTAACTCACCAGCTTTCTCCCTGTCTACCAGGACTGCTCAGTACTGATCCAGTGACACAGCATTTTGCTCAGGGTCTCTCTCACCAGTTTATGCTGCCATCAGATAGGAAAGCATGGGGCTGAGCAATTGTTCTAATTAATTTGATTAATTTGCCTTTTTAGTGTCTGATTTTTTTAATTTTTATTGTCATATCATTTTTTTTTTCTTTTGGAGCAATGTATCAGTGCAGCCTGTATACTCTCTTTGGTCCCTGATGCCTGTACCATTAAATTTGGCACTGGCGGAAGGGACTGAGGGAGCCCAGTCCTGACTGCAGCTGGGTTTCTGCTGCAACAGATGGATCGGAGGTAACTCTGATGCTGTCCACTTAACTACCTAGATGTTACACAGAAGTACTGTACACTGTCACCATCAGCCTGCCGGAAACACAATCGCAGGGCGCCGGTGCATTACCAGGGCAGCTGGGGGCCTAACAAAGGCTCCCAAATCTGACATTGCTGTATGTCTATTTGACTGTGCCACAGACACGGCTTAATAGAGTGCCTTCTACTGTTACAATGATAGCCTATAATGTAGTGGTATATAATATATGCATTATAAAAGCCATGTCCCCTAGTGAGAGTAAAAAAAAAATATGAAGGTTAATAAAGTTTCTAAATAAATGTTTTCCCATAAAAATGGTTTTATTTTGTAAAAGTGGTAAAAACGTTATAATCGTACTTAGCCAGAGAATGAAGGGCACAGGTATCTTTTGCCGCAAACAGAACACTGTGGGAACAAAACCCATAAATCCACCGCATTTGGAAATTTTTTACCGCTTCCCACTACATTATATGCCATATTAAATGGTGGCATTAGAAAGTACAACTTGTCCCGCCAAAAATTGCACTCATACAGCTGTGTGAATGGAAAAATATAAAAGTTATGGCTCAAGGAAGATAGAGAAGAAAAATTAAAGCGCAAAAACTTAAAAAATAAATGGTATCCTTAGGCCCCTTTCACACGGGCGAGATTTCCGCACGGGTGCAATGCGTGAGGTGAACGCATTGCACCCGCACTGAATCCGGACCTATTCATTTCTATGGGGCTGTGCACATGAGCGGTGATTTTCACGCATCACTTGTGCGTTGCGTGAAAATCGCAGCATGCTCTCCTCTTTGTGCGTTTTTCACATAACGCAGGCCCCATAGAAATGAATGAGGTTGCGTGAAAATCGCAAGCATCTGCAAGCAAGTGCGGATGCGGTGCGATTTTCACGCACGGTTGCTAGGTGATGATCAGGATGGGGACCCGATCATTATTATTTTCCCTTATAACATGGTTATAAGGGAAAATAATAGCATTTTGAATACAGAATGAATAGTAAAATAGCGCTGGAGAGGTTAAAAAAAAATATAAAAAAATTTAACTCACCTTAATCCACTTGTTCGCGCAGCCGGGATCTCTTCTGTCTTTAACTGTGAGCAATAGGACCTTTGATTCCTCACAGAACAAGACAGAAGAGATGATGGCTGCGCGAACAAGTGGATTAAGGTGAGTTAAATTATTATTTTTAACCCCTCCAGCCCTATTTTACTATGCATTCTGTATTCAGAATGCTATTATTTTCCCTTATAACCATGTTATAAGGGAAAATAATGCAATCTACACAACCTTGAACCCAAACCTGAACTTCTGTCAAGAAGTTCGGGTCTGGGTACCACAGTCAGTTTTTTATCACCCGCGTGCAAAACGCATTGCACACGCACGATAAAAACTGAGCAACGGAACGCAATCGCAGTCAAAACTGACTGCAATTGCGTACCTACTCGCGCGGGTTTGCCGCAATGCACCGGGACGCATCCGGACCTAATCCGGACACGCTCGTCTGCAAGGGGCCTATGGGTTAAATGAAAAATAAACAAGATTTTTATTTTTTTTTTGCAAAGTCACCCAGCCCTAGGGCAGCATAAAATTGGTAATAGATTCCCTTTAATAGTATTCTGTATAATATAACTATGCTGTTTCGTAGTATATATAATGTTACTATACTTTTTGTATTGCTATATAACTATCCAGGTAAAGAAAGCAAATAGAAAAAGAGCATAAATGTTGCCATCCTTTCATTCCTCAGAATAGCTCTGAAGCCTTAGCCACAGTCATCATTGAAGACGTAGTATCTATCTACAGTAGTCTTGTTTAGTAAAGTTCTTGCCTTGGTTTCACTGCACGTCGGGGCTGTTACAACAGAATGGTGAATGCTATGTTCCCAAGACTATTGCCTTACAGGCACGCAGCAGATAAGGTGTTATGTGGTGCTTTCACTTCATTACCGGTACAGTATGTTGTGAACCAGGGATGCTTCATTAAAGGTGTTGATAGTTTCCGTCTTAAAATTGTGCATTTTTCTGCTTCATTTACTGCGTTTTAATGTATTTTAATTAAAAGAAATCTTACCCAAATTATTTTTTTTTAATCCATAGCTATGAGAGATATTTTTACTTATCAGTAGTATAACCTGATCAAAACTGTATCTATACCTTTTTTAGCCCTTTAAATTGGCCACCATACTCCATAATTAAAATTAAGTTCCAAATGCAATAAATAGTTCATGCTTTGAATATCTTAGACCTTCATTTGTCATGCAATCAGCATCTGCCGCTGCATACTCGCTTGTTTAATGCATGTAAATGGCATGAGGCATAGTATCGCTCGCGCCAAGCAACTTTTAAGAGCAGTGTGATTGCGAAAGCTGCTTCAAGGAAGGTAACTTAAGTCAAGGAGTATAAAATTAATAAAATTCAATAAAACAAATAGGAAATCACTTTGACATGACTGCATGTGATGTGGTGGGAGTCTTTTAATCGTAGTAGAAAGCACTTCTGGTTGGGGAAATATTAGGGAAATGCCTAAATAAAAATCTCCTATTTTATTGTAGTGTTCCTCCATCTCCTACATCTCCCAGATTTTAAAATTATTGACTGTAGATGCAGCTATAGAGTGCTCAACGGGCTTAGAACTGAATGGCACTGAAAGCCTTTCCTACAAATCTCAGTTATGATAGTAAAAAACTTAATAGGTTTATACAGGCTCCTTTTTATCTGTGGGTAAAAGTTACTGTTACTAAATGTAAATGTTTCTTTTTATCTCTTTTTGTATTAATAAGGGTTATCTGGCCACATTACATTTTTTTGTATGGGGCACAATAGGTTGGAAAAAAAAGAAGCATTGCTCACCTCCCTGATCCCCTGCTACTGCAATGGTTACCAAGTCCAAGCTGGTCTTTCCTTTTTGGTCTTGACATGATACCCAGGAAATGACAGGAGATGCCTACTCAGCCAGTCACTGGCCACGGTGATGACCTTCCTCAGCAAGTGACTGACTGAGCAGACATTTCTTGCATGTTCACCTGGAGCCAGGAAATGAAGACCAGCAGGGAACCCAGTAAGCTTCAGAATTGCAGAGGATTGGTGAGGCCATCCATATCAGATGCTGGGTTTCGACAACCATTACCTTCTCTGTTCAGTTGTTCGTGAGTTGTTCCGGGACAGCAGAGCTCTATCCACCGTGCTGTGGATGGAGCTTGTTATTGCAGCGCTGTTCCCATTCTCTTTAATGGGATCAGCACTGTGGATTTCCTGAGGATAGGTCATCAGTAGAACAATCCTGGTAAAGCCCTTTAAAACTTAACATGGAGAAAACTGAATTTATCATCTTTCTACCATGTCACTCAACCCCCCCCTACCTGACCTATCCACTACTTTTAACAGCACCAGCACTTTGTCCAGTCTCACAGGTCCACTGCCCGGGGATAACATTTGATTCTGCCCTGTCCTTATAGCCACATATCCAAACCCTCACTTCCACCTGCCGCTTTCACCCTTGATTTAGCTAAAATGCTAGTGTTAATGCTCCCATGTAGACTACTGCAACATTCTCCTCTGTGGCCTCTCTTCTAGCACTCTTGCACCCCTCCAATCTTTTCTCAACTCTGTTTCCTGGTTAATCCACCTCTACCCTCGTTTCTGCTCCTCCTCTTCCCTCAACCAGTCCCTTTACTAGCTAACCATTACCCAGTGAATTCAGTTAAAAATACTAACAACTACATACAAGGTTGTCCACAATCTGTCTGTTCCTTACATCTGTGACCTGCTTTCCAGATACAACCCCACAAGTAATCTCAGATCTTCACGGGATCTCCTCCTCTGTTCTCCTCTCATCTGTTCTTCACACAATCATGAAAATATTTCTCACGTGCCTCTCCTCTACTCTGGAACTCACTACCCCAGCACATAAGACTCCTCCCCCAACACCCAAACCTTCAAAAGTAACCTGAAAATCCACCTCTCCAGGAAAGCCTACCACCTGGAATAAGCATGATGCCTCCAGGCAGCCAGATGAGCAGCTTTTACCTTCACCAGTTGAGTCCTTCCCTTGTAGATTGTAAGCTCTCACAGGCAGGGTCCTCTTCCCCTCTGTACCAGTCTGTTATTAGTTTTTTTTATGTTTATCGGATTTGTATTTTTTTTAATTATGTATATGTAAACCCTCTTGATGTATAGCGCCATGAAATTAATGACTCTTTCAAATCAATAATAATAATGGACAAACCCTTAAGACTGCATAGATTGCTTCAAACTTGCTGCTATGTCCATTGGTCTGCAGCTTGTGGCACCCCGGCTGTTGTGTTATGGGCACAAGCCGTTTTTTCCTCACTTCCTGCCATCACTAATGCATAACCCCTGCTATCTACTACCAGCTGACATGGTTATTAGGGAATATTACTAATCATGCAAATAGTAACATACATAGTAAGGCCTCCTGCACACGGCTGGTTTTTTTCCCCGTTTACTGGCCGTTTTTTGCGTTCCGTATACGGAACCATTTATTTCAATGGTTCCGCAAAAAAACGGAATGTACTCCGTATGCATTCCGTTTCCGTATTTCCGTTTTTCCGTTCCGTTTAAAGATAGAACATGTCCTATTATTGCCCGCAAATCACGTTCCGTGGCTCCATTCAAGTCAATGGGTCCGCATAAAAAAACGGAACACATACGGAAATGCATCCGTATGTCTTCCGTTTCCGTTCCGTTTTTTGCTGAACCATCTATTGAAAATGTTATGCCCAGCCCAATTTTATCTATGTAATTACTGTATACTGTATATGGCATACGGAAAAACGGAACGGAAAAACAGAACGGAAAAACAGAAACACAACGGAAACAAAAAACGGAACAACGGATCCGTAAAAAACTGAAAAAGCCATACGGTCGTGTGCAATAGGCCTAACATAGTACATAAGGCCGAAAAAAGACATTTGTCCATCCAGTTCGGCCTGTTAGCCTGCAAGTTGATCCAGAGGAAGGCAAAAAAAAACAACTGTGAGATAGAAACCAATCTTCCCCACCTAAATAAAAAATTCCTTCCCGACTCCAATCAGGCAATCAGAATAACTCCCTGGATCAACGACCCCTCTCTAGTAGGAAATAATAGTACTTTCTTTGGTCATGTAAATTTGGCATTAAGGTAAGAGATTACAGTAATCTGTAGGTGTTTTCACACATGACCACAGTAATGTATCTAAAAAGCTATGCATATCTTTGCAGCCATTTTATTTAATTAATTTAGACAGTTTGGGCTAAAAAGCTATTTTTCAATGTTTTTTTTTTGTTGTTGTTTTTTTTAAAGGAAAACTGTCACCGTAAAAATGCAATGTAAGCTACAGGCAGCATGTTATAGAACAGGAGGAGCTGAGCAGACTGATATATAGTTTAATGGGAAAAGATTCAGCATTATTTGTATTTCATTCATTTAAATTCCTGTTTATTTTGTGCTTTGAAATTTAAGGAGGTGGTCCTATCAGTGATTGTATACCCATATAGCTGTCAATCACTCATAGGACCATCTCTTTGACTTCCAAACCAAGAATGAATGGAATTCTAATGTATGAATTACAGGTTATACTGAATTTTTCCCCACAACTCTTTATCAATCTGCTCAGCTCGTCCTGCTCTATTAGCATGCTGCCTGCAGCTCAAACACTATGTTCAAAGTGACAGGTTCCCTTTAAATGAACAAATTAGCTACATTTGACTTCTGCAGCCTCTATGTTCATAGTATATAGAAAGCTGGAAGATGTTCTCTGATAAACCCATCAAACGACTGTCTGAGAGCTCAATCTCTAATCCCGATCTTTTCTCCTGAAGTTCAGCTTAGATTTGGTCATAAATCCGCTTAGAAGTTTGTTCAGAAGAGAAGGTCGGGGCTGGAGAATGGACCTTCGGACAATCAGTCTGACGGATTTCTCACGGAATGGCATTCTGCAACTTTTGTGCACTGTGTAACATAGATGCTGTAGAAGCCAAACAGAGCAGCATTTTTAATGAAAAACTAATGTGAAAGTGTCTTTAAGCCCGAAATACATTTAAATTGCTAAAAAAAAAATGAACTCCAAAGATGTCCATAGCTTTTAATTCCAAATAAAACCATTCCAATTTTCTAATTGAACAAATATTACCAGTCTGTTGTGCTTTGTCTACCAGCACTGCAGAAGTTGTCATTAATAATAGTGTAGCATACTCACAAATGAGGGCTCCCCACTGAGTTTACCTCCAGCTTCTCTTCTCACTTCTTGGTATTACGTTCACTTAATCAGTAATTATAAGGAGGTGCAGCAATTGTTACACTCACCGAAGCTTCAATGCTTCACTCAAGACCTTGGATTTAATCCCATGGTAAGATTCCACAAAGTCCCCAAACAAATGTACTACTCGTTGGATCCGTTTTTTAAACTTCTCTAAGTTGGCCTGGCTGGACCGTGCCCAAAATGCCACTATAACAATAATTAATATTTGTACACGTCTGTTTTATCAATAGTTAAAATGAATGTAATGCAATAATACGTACAGCAATGCAGAAAAGTTCTTAGTATATTACTAGAGTTGAGCAAATTTCATATTTTGAAATTCGTTCAAGCTTCTTTTGGTGGTAAAAGCAGAATTGTGTTATGGATTCTGTTACCACGGACCATAACGCAATTCTATGACGGAATGCCTTTAAATGCAATCCGTTATTCATTCCGTCATAATAGAAGTCTATGGGCTGCAAGACGGATCCGTCCCATTTCCGTTATGCAGGAGAGGACAAATCCGTTTTGCAGCCCATAGACTTCTACTATGACGGAATTAATAACGGAATGCCTCTAAAGGTATTCCGTCATAGAATTGCGTTATGGTCCGTGGTAACAGAATCAATAACGCAATTCTTCTTTTACCACCAAACGAAGCATGAACGAATTTCAAAATATGAAATTTGCTCATCTCTATATATTACATCTGATCGAGAGCTGGATATGTGTGGAATGGAAACGAGCCCCAGAATAGTTTCCTGTGATAATTGTTATGGACTGATTTGGCAGTACAGTTTTACAATATAGACTTTTATTACTTTTAGGCCTCATGCACACAACTGTTGTTGTGTTCCGTGTCCGTTGTTCCGTTTTCCGTGATTTTCTGCGGACCCATTGACTTTCAATGGGTCAGTTGAAAACTCTGATAATGCACCGTTTGTCAGCCGTGTCCGTGAAAAAAATATGACCTGTCCTATTTTTTTCACGAACAACGGTTCGCGGACCCATTCAAGTCAATGGGCCCATGAAAAAACATGGAGGCACACAAGATTGTCATCTGCGTCCACGCGTCCGTTTTTTTTCCTATCATTTGCAAGGCAAACTTGACTTCGATTTTTTTTCACTTTCCTTCATGTCTGGCGATCCTCCAAAAATCAAGGAAGACACACGGAAACAAAAACGGAAACGGATCACGGAACAACGGAACCCCGTTTTGCGGACCGTGAAAAAATACTGTCGTGTGCATGAGGCCTTACATGCATGTGTTATTCAGAACTTATATTGACTACATCGTCGCATAGGATCACCCTTTGTGTTCCCACTAGATTATGCAGTTTATGCTTATGGTAATTTAATGGGTTTTCTGATCATTCAGTGTTCCTGTTTTTTCTTATCTCCACGTGTCTGAGATTTTATGTAAAAATATGTATCAAAATTGCAGCATTGTCCAGTTGCGTGCCACAAGTACTGTTCCATCTAAGGCCAAGTTCACACTTCCGTTATTTCCATCAGTTATTGTGAGCCAAAACCAGTAGTGAAGCCTCCACAGAGATCAGGTGTAATGTAAAGATTTGCACCTATTCTGTGTTTTTGACCCGCACCTGGTTTTGGCTCACAATAACTGATGGAAATAACGGAAGTGTGAACTCAGCCTAAGCGGGAAAGGGTTCGTTAATCCTCTTTAGTATGTTGTTTTGACCCTCTCCTTTCCAGAGAGCACATCTTAGAGGGGACACTGGCCACAAGCATTGCTTCTAGGGAGAAAGCAGCACAAAGGTACTTTATGACATGGACCCTTTGGGCCAGTTCACACAGATTTTTGGCACCAATTTTGACGTGTTTCCGCCTCAAAAACAGCTAAAAAAAAAAAAGCCTCACAACAACCTCCGATTCGGAGGCAGCACTTGCTTTTTTTTTTCCACGTGGAAAAAAGAAGCAACATGCCCTATCTTGAAGCGGAATTTGTGCTGAATCTCCCTTTGAACTGAATGAGAAGCTGCAAAAACCACAAGCAGAAAATTCAGTTTTGTATTGAAGTAAATACCCATGGGTTTAAAAAAAATAAAGTGTTGAAAAACAGCTTTAAAAAAGTGTCAAATGTCATGTGAAAAAAATAAAATAGAATAACGTGTGGATTCCGCGCTGAATTTTGTGTGTGGATTTTACCCTTTTGTATTTTTCACTAACATTGCTGTGTGATGTCTTGTTTCAAATTTGCATTTTCTTTTTTATATAATTTTTTAGTGCATAACAATTAGAGTTTAGTTCATATAAAATACATTTTTAAATGTCTCAAAACACCCACCAGTATGGTTTGGGTTACAAAGATTGAAGGGGTTCTTTGGCTGAGAAAATTATTTAGAAAACTGCTTACAATGTTCAAAAATATCAAAACCTCGTACCTTACTGATCCCCAAGTCCCCCGCTGCCTTTGCTTTCTGCTCCCAGCAGTTGACTGCTGCAGCCAACAACTGGCCACAGAGGTGACCCACTACAGTCAGTCATTGACTGCAGTGGTCACATGTCCCTATCCCTGGGGTACCAGTGAGACTTTTTTCACACGAGCGAGTTTTCAGTCCAGGTGCGTCTGTCACGAGGGTGTCACGACCTATCGCTGACCCTGTTGTGCCTGGGGTCAGAAGGTCGCAGCGGGTGGCTACTCGCTTGGTTTCAAGGGATCACTCCATGACCTAGTGGTGGGAATGGATTCCGGTCCAGTTTTCCTGCTTTGGTTTGCGATCCTTTTTGTCCCATTTAGGAATCTGTAGCTTTTCCTTTCAGCTGTTCTTTGTCAGCCACTCCCAGCTACTATATATTCTCCCTTTCTGCTTCCCTTGTTGCCAGATATAGACCTTCTTTCCAGATTTTCTATTCTGACCTCAGGTGGACAACTGTTGCCGTGGAGCTGTTAGATCTCCGGTTCACTCCTGTTGTTGTTGTTGTCTGCCCTGAACGGATCTCACAAGCGGACCCAGAAACGCCAGTGTGAAAGTAGCCTAATTCGTGATTATTATTTTTTTCATGCGTATGAAAAACGCATCCAAAACTGATTGCTCCTGCACGGTAAAAAGTGAAAGACTGAACGCAGTTTTAGACAAGACTGACTGAACTCTCATGCAAAGCCATCAGTTTTTTCCCTGAACAGATCCTGACACAATCCATACCGTTCACGTGAAAGAGGCCTAAGGTAAGTATGACTTTATTTGTTATTTTAGAACGTTTTAAGCTGTTTTCAAAATTATTTTCCCAGCTAGACAATATCTATCTACCTGTATATTTTTCATGTTTTTATGACTTTACTTTAATAAAAAACTATTTTAATAAAATAGCTGTGTATGTTCATTTTTGCTCTGTTTCTTTTTTTTTTTGTACTTAGCGTACTTTTTGGTTTTGTCTCACAAGATTTATTTTATTGGTATAACGTATTGGAATGTTGATTATCGTGACTGATGATCAGGGGGGGTGGAGAGGAGCACCTGTACCTGTTGATGCCACAGTCACTAGTGTTCGCCACATTACAAGCCTTAGATGCCGGCATAAATGTACTGCACTTGGCTTTACATACTGATTCCCAGCTCCATATGTTTAAAGGACAGGACGGAAACGGGCTAAACATAAAGGTCTATAGACAAGTATATATTTTTTTCATTTTAGGTTATAATTATATTTTTCATTTCTCAGTGCTGGCTCAACTTGAACAGTCAATATAAGAGATAATTTCTTAGGAGATATTTAAAATAATGAATGTGGCTTATTACATTACTATTGAAATTATTTTCACTGATCGGTATAATTAAGCTGACGAATGGGTTAAGCAGCTGATAAATGACTTAAAAAGCCATCACACAATTTGAATAGATTTTTTCTTTGTTGCAGTCTTGCTGTATATCCTGATCTGGATAATAAGGTTTGAGTGCCAAGCACACTGCTTTAGTTAACAAAGAATTTAACACAAATGCTTCCTTTGGCAGGAAGACTCAAGGGCTGCCAACGATGAAATTTCAGTAGCCTTAGGCTGCTGTTAAGTTCTATTCCTGCTTGTAAGATCAGGTGGCACAACTGTTTGTGCTATTTCCCGAGACAAGAATGTTACAAGTTTTATTAGAGGAAAATTAAACTTACTTTAAGAAAAGTGTGACAAGCCTACGCTAGGCATTTGGTAAAAGTTTATAGCCTGCAGGCATAATAATATTTAGTTTGATCTACTCTTTTAAGAACGTACTCTCCTACCGCAGTCTGTGTTCTTTCTTTGATGATCTGCGTATTTCATATTATTTGACATTGTCTCTTTTGTGTGAAAACCTAGTTTGTTTTAGCTATATTTTAAGTGCATGTGGATATTTCACAAGTGTGAAATACGTTCCAGTTGCAGCAAAGACTACCCTTATCCAGACAAGACTTCTTACGATACATTTTCAGTTCCACCATATGTTCTCCATACTGGCTATCTTCTTTGAAAATGCAATTTTAGGCGGTCATCTAAAAGAGGTTTTACTTTTCACTTTAAATGGGTTGTCCAACATTTTGATATTGATGTCCTGTTATCAGCATGGACCTTCAATATTAGATCAGCGGGGGTGGGGCCTACAACCTGCACCCTCGCCAATCAGCTAGTGGGCAGAGTTATTAATTGCAGTGCTTTTTCCACTGAATAGAAAGCACCAGCCCCAGAGCTACAAGGTGGGAGCTGATTGGTGGGGGTGTGGGGTGTTTGACCCCCTGTTTATTTGGTACTCCTGTCATCAATATCAAAATTCTCACTTTTAAGGTATATCCATAATAATAGTGTGCGATGATAGATCATGAAGAAATGACATAAAAAAGTGATCAGTGTGGCTCTTACCGCTGTGCCCCTCACTGATTATGAGAACGATGAGGCTGCTTTGGCTGGTGGAGCATTGTAGCCCCTTCATCCATCATTTCAGGCACCACCTATATTAACATGCTATATATACAGTATTTCACAAAAGTCAGTACACCCCTCACATTTTTGTAAATATTTTATTATATCTTTTCATGGGACAACACTGAAGATCTGACACTTTGATACAATGTAAAGTAGTCAGTGTACAGCTACAGTGTAAATGTGGTGTGCCCTCAACACAACACAACACACAGCCATTAATATTTAAACTGCTGGCAACAAAAGTGAGTACACCCCTAAGTGAAAATGGCCAAATTGTGCCCAAAGTGTCAATATTTTGTGTGGCCACCATTATTTTCCAGCGCTGCCTCAACTCTTTTGGACATGGAGTTCACTAGAGCCTCACAGGTTGCCACTAGAATGCTCTTCCACTCCTCCATGACGACATCACAGAGCTGGTGGATGTTAGAGACCTTGTGTTCCTCTACCTTCTGTTTGAGGATGCCCCACAGATGCTCAATAGGGTTTAGGCCTGGAGATATGCTTGGCCAGTCCAGCACCTTTAGGGTCCATTCACACATTCGTATGTGTTTTGCGGACCGCACATCGCCGGCACTATAATAGAAAATGCCTAATCTTGTCCGCAGTTGTGGACAAGAATAGGACATGTTATATTTTTTTGGGGAATGGAATTGCGGACAGCACATAGTGTGGCCCCATAGAAATGAATTGATCCGCAATTCAGTTCCGTAAAATGCGGAACAGAATTGCGGATGTGTGAATGCATCCTTACTCTGAGTTCCTATAGCAAGGCAATGGTCGTCTTGGAGGTGTGTTTGAGGTTATCATGTTGGACTACTGCCCTGCGACCCAGTTTCCGAAGGGAGGAGGATCATGCTCTGCTTCAGTATGTCCACAGTACATGTTGGCATTCATGGTTCCCTCAATGAACTGTAGCTCCCCACAGCCAGCAGCACTCATGTAGCCCCAAACCATGACACTCCCTCCACCATGCTTGACTATAGGCAGGACACACTTGTCTTTGTACTCCTCACCTGGTTGCCACCACACACTCTTGACACCATCTGAACCAAATAAGTTTACATTGGTCTCATCACACCACAGGAGATGGTTCCAGTAATCCATGTCCTTAGTCTGCTTGTCTTCAGAAAACTGTTTGCGGGCTTTCTTGTGCATCATCTTTAGAAGAGGCTTCCTTCTAGGACGGCAACCCATGCAGACCAATTGAATGCAGTGTGCGGCGCATGGTCGGAGCACTGACAGACTGACACCCCCCACCCCCACCCCTTTAACCTCTGCAGCAATGCTGGCAGCACTCATACAACCTCTGGATAGGACGCTGAGCATGTGTACTCGACTTCTTTGGTTGACCACGGCGAGGCCTGTTCTGAGTGGAACCTGTCTTGTTAAACCACTGTATGATCTTGACCACCGTGCTGCAGCTCAGTTTCAGGGTGTTGGCAATCTTCTTATACCCTAGGCCATCTTTATGTAGTAGAGCAGCAATTCTTTTTTTCAGATCCTCAGAGAGTTCTTCGCCATGAGGTGTCATGTTGAACTTCCAGTGACCAGTATGAGAGTGCGAGAGCGATAACACCACATTTAACACACCTGCTCCCCATTTATACCTGACACCTTGTAATACTAACAAGTCACATGACACTGGGGAGAGAAAATGGCTAATTGGGCACAATTTGGCCATTTTTAGTTTGGGGTGTACTCGCTTTTGTTGCCAGTGGTTTAGACATTAATGCGGTGTGTTGAGTTATTTTGAGGGCGCACCACATTTACACTGTTATACAAGCTGTACACTGACTACTTTACATTGTATCAAAGTGTCAGATCTTCAGTGTTGTCCGATGAAAATATAGAATAAAATATTTACAAAAATGTGAGGGGTGTACTCACTTTTGTGAGATACTGTGTGTGTGTATATATATATATATCTGCTATTGCTGCTCAGACCTATTCTCCCTATTGGTGCTGAGCTACGACTCAGGCTCTGGTCACATCTGCACCAAGACAAAGTGCCAGATCCATTGCTTAACTGATGCCAATTGACGTCATTAACTTATAAAGAGATCCGTTGGGGGGGGGGGGGGGGGGGTGTGTGTCAATCATGGTGTCCGTCAGCAGTGCATACTGTGCATTTCTCCCCTAAAACATGATAGAATCTGCTATGGAGGTTCCTCACCCAGATATGAGCACAGCCTTATCTGTCTACTACCAAAATCCACACCTAAGGGAATGTGGTAGTGTGTCTGGTGAAAGCCAACGAGATATGTACTCTACCGGTGGCACCTCCATTCTTGTGATTGGTGAAGATCATGTTGACTAGACCCAAACAAACCCGGTATTAATGGCTTTTTCTATTTTATGGCATACTTAGAAGGCCCAACATGCGTTTTTTTTTTTTCATATGCGATTTTTACCAGTTTTTAACAAAAAATAAGCTTCTAGGAAAATACCGTATGTCTGTTGAAACCATGCTCAAAGATTTACACATTAGCATATGCAATAACCGTTCTGGCCACCCTTATTTGAATCTTGACCTTTTAATAGTTCCACCCATTTTAATGCATATTAATAAAAGCTACATTTTAGACTAAGTGGATATTTAGTTATGGTTAGGCCTGTTTCACATCTGTGTTTAAGCCGATCCAGCTGGCTGCGTCGGCCAGGAACAGCCTGCCGGATCCTCCACCGTCCGGCCCTATTCACTATAATGGGGACTGGCGGAGATTCGGCCGCAACCTGGCAAATATGCCAAGGAGCGACTGGACAAATCCGTCCGGAACAGCCTGCGAAATCTGCCTAAATGCAATTGTAAAACCAGCCTTAAAAGGGTTATTATCAGGTTTTTCTTTGCTTAGCCGCAATTGGGTACCACGTGTAAAAAGGCTGGCTGTGTGAACAGTAAGAATAGGTATACTAATACGGACTAGGAAAAATGAGCATACTTTATGTAGCTCCCACTTACTATACATATCTGGCATTAGACTATAGTTTTATTCTTTTGAAATGCCAGCAAAGATTCTGCGTGATCTTCTTCTATATGAAATAAAAGAGGAATAAATCAGCCCTTATTTACCGGTAGCATTCCGGTGTCACCGTGACCCGGGTTTTTCAGTTCTTACTGATTTGTCATGTTGATAAAGTAGATTCTTGTATTATTTGCTTCGAGAATATCACCTATTTGTTTCATTGGTCGAGGTAATCAGCGTTGTTGCATTGCCTGCGGAATGGCAGTCAGTGCGCGTTGCTCACATTTTTACGGTAATTAGATGTTATCTAACTTATTTTTTGTGACTTTATGTAACAGTCTGAAGTTGACATTTGTAGAACTAATTTAAATGGACTGAAAGGAAAAACATGTGTTCACAAGCTAGGTGTCTAAGTAAGTCTTCTTTTATCCCTTCGTTGTATGTGGATTGCTATTAATATTGAATGTTCTGTGTACTTTTTGCAGTGATGTGAAGCTGTAAGTTCACATCTCGCTGTATTTAGTGGTGGAAATTATAAGAAAATATGTATTATAGCATAAAAATCTTCCATTCCACTAGTGGTAAGGTATCTGTCATGCAGAAGTTACTGTATGTAGTTGCTTTTTACAGTACTGTACGGTAAAACTGGCATGTTAACTTCATTCTGCAGGTCTGTACGATTACAGAGATACCAAATTTATATAGTTTTTCTTTTGTCTTAATTCTTAAGGCCTCTTTCACACGGGCGTGTCAGGATTAGGTCCGGATGCGTCCCGGTGCATTGCGGCAAACCCGCGCGAGTAGGAACGCAATTGCAGTCAGTTTTATTATGTAGAAAAAAGTTAATACAAGGCACTTACTAATGTATGGTTATTATCCATATTGCTTCCTTTGCTGACTCTACAAATTTTTCAATCACATCATACACTTCTTGTTTCCGTGATTACAACCACCCTTCAATCTTTTTTCCTGTAGTGTGCAAGCACGGCCACCGATGCTGGATTGCGAGCACAGCACTCCCTCTAATTGACTGCTCAGATATTCATCTCAGGGGTTAAAAGCCAGTGAACAGCATTTTTGCCAATCACGGACTCGGCACGTGTCTGCTGTGTAAAACATAAGGCACGAGGCATTATCTTTAAAGACCTGAAATTCACTGTGCATGTATGGTATGTGTCGGGAAGGGGTTAAAGAAACTTTCTCCTGCACTCCTCTCCCTGTAACTATCACAAGTTCTCAAAGAAGATCTAGCTAGTGGCAAATGAAGAATGGAGATGAGCGTGTGCGTCCTCCTTAACATTGTTAGGCTACTTTCACACTGGCGTTTTGGCTTTCCGTTTGTGAGATCCGTTCAGGGCTCTCACTAGCGGTCCAAAATGGATCAGTTTTGCCCTAATGCATCCTGAATGGAAAAGGATCTGCTCAGAATGCATCAGTTTGCCTCCATTCAGTCTCCATTTCACTTTGGAGGCGGACACCAAAACGCAGCTTGCAGCGTTTTGGTGTCCGTCTGACTAAACTGAGCCAAACGGATCCGTTCTCACAATGTAAGTCAATGGGGAGGGATCCGTTTTCTATGACAATCTGGTACAATAGAAAATGTATCCGTCCTCCATTGACTTTCAATGGTGTTCAAGACTGATCCATCTTGGCTATTGTTAAAGATAATACAAATGGATCCGTTCTGAACGGATGCAGACGGTTGTATTATCTGAACGGATCTGTCTGTGCAGATCCATGACGGATCCGCACCAAACGCGAGTGTGAAAGTAGCCTTACTGACATGGACAGAGAAATAAGAAAAATAACAAACAGCAGGTGGCGCTATACAGATACGTTTTATTCATTAATTGACTGGTTATACTAAAGTTTTAATTACATGCAATTACAAAAATATTCAGTTCCAGCTGCTGGTTTAAAGAATGTAGAATATTTTTTATGGGACAATTCAATCAAGAATAATTATTAGGTTGCATTCACACTACCGTAAGTGTTTTGCGGTCCGCAAATTGCTTATCCGCAAAACACGGATACCGGCCGTGTGCTTTCAACATTTTGCGGTCCGCACATGGCCGGGGCTATATAGAGAATGGACATGTTCCATATTTTTTACGGGGCCGCGGAACGGAACAACGGATGCGGACATTGAAATGAATGGGTCCGCACCGGTTCCCCAAATTTGCGGAACGGATGTGGATCCATTTATACGGTCGTGTGAATGCACCCCCTTAGGCAGACGGAAAGAGCATGAATAAGTTATTGCAATGGAAGAATATAATTTCTCGTTAATAAAAGTATAGAATTCTATAGTATAGACTGCATCGTTGCTGAAGAGATTGGCAAGTTAAATCTTGTCCCTGATGCTCTTTTTTCAGGATAAGGCTACATGCAGACGAACGTTGTTTTTTTCCGTGTCGGTTCCGTTTTTGTTTTTTTGCAGACTTTTTTGGCGGAACCATTCATTTCAATACGTACGTCATCCGTTTTTTGTTTTTTTTTTGCGGATCCACAACTTGCGTTCCGGCCGTGTGCATGTAGCCTAAGGCTTTTTAACCTTCATTTATATGTTATAAATCTTATTATTTTTTTTTTAGCTTTTTATTTTTAGATGACTTATTTCTGCTGTGATGCCACAGGACAGATGTTGCATTACTGAATGCAGTGAACTTCCGGTGTACGCTCCTGTGTAGTAGGCAGCTGAGAAGCATGCTTAATCTCGCTTGTAAGTGAAATAGTAATATCATTGCTGATAAGAACCTTTCTAATTCATTTTCTGGTTGAATTGTAGATTGTTTAAACAGCATTTCCTTGCCTATTAGACTAATGCAATGTATGCCGCGCTTCTCTTAACTTTGTACAGCACAGGACGTGTCTTTTTAGATTAATTGGCTGCCACTGTTTGACCTTAATTCAGAAAGAGGGCCTTAATGATTTTCAGAGGCATGGAAATATTTAGGGTAATTAATGTTGTTACACTATAGCATTATTGAGAATGTTGTATATATTCCAGCTTTTTACAATGAATAGATTTTGGTCGGCGTAAGTATGTCGTAAATTAATAATTGTCGTTGCCTGATATATTTTATCCTCTCAGTGGCCTGGTATAAGATTTCTTCCAATTGTTGAGAATTATGTAGAGTACAAAATTGACTTTCAAAGTTTTTTGTCCAGCTTTGGGTTATATTGAGTATTTACTGACCATGCGCTCTTTGATGGCAGACACACAGCTGCACCTAGAATCGCGCAGATGTGATTTAGATGCCTCGCTTTTGGAGACAGCTAGACGCCTAGTAGAGGAAAATGTTTTTTGCTGCCATGTCTGCCATCTCAGACTTTTTTTTTTTTCTGTTTTCTGCCAAATGTAATGTTGAATTATATCCTAAGAATAGGTGATCAATATTTAATTCCCTGGAAAACCCCTTTTACCCTTAGAGGACCTTGCGATTTTTCAGTTTTGAGTTTTGCGTTTTGCACTTACAACTTCTCAGAGTCATAACTTTTTTATTTTTCTGTTCACAAAGCCTTATGAGGGATTGTTTTTTGCGGGACAAGTTGTACTTTCTAATGGCGCCATTTAATATTATATATGTTGTAGTGGGAAGCTGGAAAAAAATCCCAAATGGGGTGAAATTGTTAAAACAATGCTATTCTACCAAGAACTTTTTACATAAGGATGATTAAGACAGATTTTGGGGGTGTCTGAATACAGGGCTGGATGACATGTCTAACCCTGTCAATCAAAGTTGAATGAGGCATCCACAGAGGAGATGAGTTACAACAGCGGTGCTCCAAGCTTCATTTTAATCAGCATGATCAACCGTTTCAGGCATTATGCCTGGTTTAATAGGGTTGACCATACGGACAGAGGCTCTTTAAAAGGGGTTCCGGGATTTTACCATTAAAGGCCTACCCATAGTATAGGCCTTTAATGTCTGATCAGCGGGGTCTGACACCCCTCAACCATGCTGATCAGCTGTCTCTAGGTAGCTTTGGCGTCGGAACTACACATCTCCTTCCATTGTCTAGTCTACAGATCTGGTTATTTACCCTCTTATCCCTTCCTCCTGGTCTCCATGACTGGTTGAATGTCTCAAAACAGGAGTACATTGGCTTGTTAACCACTTCCCGCAACTGTAACGCCGAAAGGCGTCATTGTGGCGGCTCCCCCAGGCTACGCTAACGCCGATTGGAGTCATCTCGCGTGAGCCGAGATTTCCTGTGAACGCGCGCACACAGGCGCGCGCGCTCACAGGAACGGAAGGTAAGAGAGTGGATCTCCAGCCTGCCAGCGGCGATCGTTCGCTGGCAGGCTGGAGATGTGATTTTTTTAACCCCTAACAGGTATATTAGACGCTGTTTTGATAACAGCGTTTAATATACCTGCTACCTGGTCCTCTGGTGGTCCATTTTGTTTGGATCGACCACCAGAGGACACAGGCAGCTCAGTAAAGTAGCAACAAACACCACTACACTACACTACACCCCCCGTCACTTATTAACCCCTTATGAACCACTGATCACCCCTGATCACCCCATATAGACTCCCTGATCACCCCCCTGTCATTGATCACCCCCCTGTATAGCTCCATTCAGAGGTCCGTATGAATTTTACGGATCCACTGATACATGGATCGGATCCGCAAAACACATACGGACGTCTGAATGGAGCCTTACAGTGGGGTGATCAATGACGGGGGTGATCACCCCATATAGACTCCCTGATCACCCCCCCGTCATTGATCACCCCCCTGTAAGGCTCCATTCAGACGTCCGTATGTTTTTTACGGATCCACGGATACATGGATCGGATCCGCAAAACACATACGGACATCTGAATGGAGCCTTACAGGGGGGTGATCACCCCATATAGACTCCCAGATCACCCCCCTGTCATTGATCACCCCCCTGTAAGGCTGCATTCAGATGTCCGTATGTTTTTTACGGATCCACGGATACATGGATCGGATCCGCAAAACACATACAGACATCTGAATGCAGCCTTACAGGGGGGTGATCAATGACAGGGGGGTGATCACCCCATATAGACTCCCTGATCACCCCCCTGTCATTGATCACCCCCCTGTAAGGCTGCATTCAGATGTCCGTATGTTTTTTTTACGGATCCACAGATACATGGATCGGATCCGCAAAACACATACGGACATCTGAATGGAGCCTTATAGGGGGGTGATCAATGACAGGGGGTGATCACCCCATATAGACTCCCTGATCACCCCCCTGTCATTGATCACCCCCCTGTAAGGCTCCATTCAGATGTCCGTATGTTTTTTACGGATACATGGATCCGATCCGCAAAACACATACGGACATCTGAATGGAGCCTTATAGGGGGGGTGATCAATGACAGGGGGGGTGATCACCCCATATAGACTCCCTGATCACCCCCCTGTCATTGATCACCCCCCTGTAAGGCTGCATTCAGATGTCCGTATGTTTTTTATGGATCCACGGATACATGGATCGGATCCGCAAAACACATACGGACATCTGAATGGAGCCTTATAGGGGGGTGATCAATGACAGGGGGGTGATCACCCCATATAGACTCCCTGATCACCCCCCTGTCATTGATCACCCCCCTGTCATTGATCACCCCCCTGTAAGGCTCCATTCAGACATTTTTTTGGCCCAAGTTAGCGTAAATATTTTTTTTTATTATTACAAAGTCTCATATTCCACTAACTTGTGTCAAAAAATAAAATCTCACATGAACTCACCATACCCCTCACGGAATCCAAATGCGTAAAATTTTTTAGACATTTATATTCCAGACTTCTTCTCACGCTTTAGGGCCCCTAGAATGCCAGGGCAGTATAAATACCCCACATGTGACCCCATTTCGGAAAGTAGACACCCCAAGGTATTCCGTGAGGGGCATATTGAGTCCATGAAAGATTGAAATTTTTGTCCCAAGTTAGCGGAAAGGGAGACTTTGTGAGAAAAAAAAATAAAAAATCAATTTCCGCTAACTTGTGCCAAAAAAAAAAAAATTCTATGAACTCGCCATGCCCCTCATTGAATACCTTGGGGTGTCTTATTTCCAAAATGGGGTCACATGTGGGGTATTTATACTGCCCTGGCATTTTAGGGGCCCTAAAGCGTGAGAAGAAGTCTGGGATCCAAATGTCTAAAAATGCCCTCATAAAAGGAATGTGGGCCCCTTTGCGCATCTAGGCTGCAAAAAAGTGTCACACATCAGGTATCGCTGTACTCAGGAGAAGTTGGGCAATGTGTTTTGGGGTGTCATTTTACATATACCCATGCTGGGTGAGATAAATATCTTGGTCAAATGCCAACTTTGTATAAAAAATGGGAAAAGTTGTCTTTTGCCGAGATATTTCTCTCACCTAGCATGAGTATATGTAAAAAGACACCCCAAAACACATTGCCCAACTTCTCCTGAATACGGCGATACCACATGTGTGACACTTTTTTGCAGCCTAGGTGGGCAAAGGGGCCCACATTCCAAAGAGCACCTTTAGGATTTCACAGGTCATTTACCTACTTACCACACATTAGGGCCCCTAGAATGCCAGAGCAGTATAACTACCCCACAAGTGACCCCATTTTGAAAAGAAGACACCCCAAGGTATTCCGTGAGGGGCATGGCGAGTTCCTAGAATTTTTTATTTTTTGTCACAAGTTAGCGGAAAATGATGATTTATTTTTATTTTTTATTTTTCTTACAAAGTCTCATATTCTACTAACTTGTGACAAAAAATAAAAACTTCCATGAACTCACTATGCCCATCACGAAATACCTTGGGGTGTCTTCTTTCCAAAATGGGGTCACTTGTGGGGTAGTTATACTGCCCTCGCATTCTAGGGGCCCAAATGTGTGGTAAGAAGTTTGAAATCAAAATGTGTAAAAAATGACCGGTGAAATCCGAAAGGTGCTCTTTGGAATATGGGCCCCTTTGCCCACCTAGGCTGCAAAAAAGTGTCACACATCTGGAATCTCCGTACTCAGGAGAAGTTGGGGAATGTGTTTTGGGGTGTCATTTTACATATACCCATGCTGGGTGAGAGAAATATCTTGGCAAAAGACAACTTTTCCCATTTTTTTTATACAAAGTTGGCATTTGACCAAGATATTTATCTCACCCAGCATTGGTATATGTAAAATGACACCCCAAAACACATTCCCCAACTTCTCCTGAGTACGGCGATACCACATGTGTGGCATTTTTTTGCAGCCTAGGTGGGCAAAGGGGCCCACATTCCAAAGAGCACCTTTCGGACTTCACCGGTCATTTTTTACGCATTTTGATTTCAAACTCCTTACCACACATTTGGGCCCCTAGAATGCCAGGGCAGTATAACTACCCCACAAGTGACCCCATTTTGGAAAGAAGACACCCCAAGGTATTCGCTGATGGGCATAGTGAGTTCATAGAAGTTTTTATTTTTTGTCACAAGTTAGTGGAATATGAGACTTTGTAAGAAAAAAATAAAATAAAAAAAAATCATCATTTTCCACTAACTTGTGACAAAAAATAAAAAGTTCTATGAACTCACTATGCCCATCAGCGAATACCTTAGGGTGTCTACTTTCCGAAATGGGGTCATTTGTGGGGTGTTTGTACTGTCTGGCCATTGTAGAACCTCAGGAAACATGACAGGTGCTCAGAAAGTCAGAGCTGCTTCAAAAAGCGGAAATTCACATTTTTGTACCATAGTTTGTAAACGCTATAACTTTTACCCAAACCATTTTTTTTTTACCAAAACATTTTTTTTTATCAAAGACATGTAGAACAATAAATTTAGAGAAAAATTTATACATGGATGTCGTTTTTTTTGCAAAATTTTGCAACTGAAAGTGAAAAATGTCATTTTTTTGCAAAAAAATCGTTAAATTTCAATTAATAACAAAAAAAGTTAAAATGTCAGCAGCAATGAAATACCACCAAATGAAAGCTCTATTAGTGAGAAGAAAAGGAGGTAAAATTCATTTGGGTGGTAAGTTGCATGACCGAGCAATAAACCGCTAAAGTTGTGAAGTGCCGATTTGTAAAAAAGGGCCTGGTCACTAGGGGGGTATAAACCTGTGGTCCTTAAGTGGTTAAAGAGCTTTTCTTGGTCATCTATATGAGATTGTTGTGCTTTTGACACCTGGCATCCCCACGATCAGCTGTTTCGTGCAGCCACCGGTGCCGTAAACTGTACAGTGGATGGAAGGCTCTATCCATTGTGTATTTTCTGCTCCCTACTGCAGCTCAGCTGTCATTCACTTGAGTGGGAGCTGAGCTGTAATACTCCAGCACAACCACTACATAATGGAGCCAACGGCTGCAGGAAACGGCTGATCAGTGGGGGTGTCGGACCCCCTACAGTCTCATAGTGATGACCCATCCTGAGAATAGGTCATCAATAACGAAGTCTGGGAAAAACTCTTTATATTCGCTGCAGAGTTCCCATTTTTGACATTTGAAGATCATTGGAAGAAAAAAGCTTGATACCAGAAAACCACATTGATCATTTTACGGGAACTCGTCGTAGAGCATCTTGGAATCCCCTTTGGCTAAAGAATCAAATCCATTACTGTTATATTAGTGAATTGGTACATGTGCACTTACCTATGTACTTTACTTAATATAGTTTGCTCTGTGACAACGTTTGAGATGCCAGTATTTGATATAAATATAATAGCTATGATATGGTTTCTTTGGTACAACCATTAGTGATGTAACCTGCAGCCTCTTAATTTTACTAAAATGAAATAGTATAGTAGCCTGGACACAGACGTTTCTAGTGTATGAACGCTATAGTGGATGGAAGTGTAGACGTCCTTTAAGGGCACTGTTCTGTCAGTCTGCATTGCCAGCTTTGTATTATGAGGGCAGACATCTAAATGGCACAGGGACATTATGGTCTTTTTATGAATCTGTTGATATATAGACACGTTTTTCTTCATAGTTTTGCATATATTTTATACAGAAGTTTTATGACTTTGGATGTGTCTGTTTTATAGGTTAATCAAAGTCCATTTGAATAGCCTTTCATTGCAGAGAAGATCTTTTGCTTCTAATATTGAGTGGCCACTGGCTCTATATATTAAGGTTACTTTGTAGCTCATCACTTAGCTCTCTGTTAATATTTGGATGGCTTTGGCTATTAACATTATGTGCACAGTCATCAATTATTGCTCTGCCAGTTAAAATGTTTTAACCTTTTCAGTGCTGCCATCATTAAGTAGTTAGAGGACTTTCGCCTCCCAATCTTCAAAACGATAGATTAGATATATCTTAATAAAAAGAGTTTTTTAAAGGAAAGATAATTATTGTTTTGTGGACTTTTAGCTATCTTTATGTTTTTATTTATATGGATCCACTTTGGAAAAACTTTTATTTTTTTTCTAGTTATTAGATAATTCCTTATACATAGAGGTTCTTGGGTCGGTGTTGCTGTGACCCTATTAACTTATGTTGTGAGCCTACTTTGCTACACAGTAATCTTTGGTGGCAGTGAAAGTGGTCGTCTAGCCCCAGCCTAATCTCAAAATAATAGACAGCGGGGCATAGGAATGACAACTCTGTCATTCCCTTGATAGGCCTAGATAAACATGACCTGTCCTAGACAGATGTGGCAATGACAAGTAGGAAAAAAAATGAAGAAAAGTATAGAATCAGCAAAATAGTGTCTAAAAGTGTAGTCCAATGTTACCGTTGTTTTTGAAACTATATAAGCAATGTCTATGCACACTCGTAAGCCCCGTGTTTTTAGTGGTTCATCAGTGAAGGTGTCTGGGAAGAATCTGTGCATCCATGTGTCATTCCTATTACATGGACACTTGTAGGCTGAAAATGTATTTCCAGAACTTCTGTTGGTCCATCCAATGGTCCATAAAAACCATGGACCAAACACGGATGGCATCTGTGTGGTTTTCATGTATCTGTAGACTTTAATGCGCATGAGGGATCCATAGTCACGAACAAATTAGGGCATCCTTCCATTGTTTTACCACAGATCCACTGTCAGTGGAAAACCACCGATGTGTGAATACACACATTAAGGTCAGTGGGTATGTGTGCTGCCAGGGGAGACCACAGGAAGCACACATATGTAGTTGACTGACCTGTGAAACAGACTTTAGGCTGGGTTTCCACGTTTTCTGATGCTGTTTTTGAAGCCTAGCCCATGTGTGGTTCATAAAGGGACAGATACTACCTCATCTTTTTTTTTTAATTACTCCTGCTTTTGGCTTTAAAAACTGCAGCAGAAAATCTAAACTTGGAAACTTAACCAAAGGGAGAAATCAAACAGTATTTCAAGACCCTGGACAGGAACCAGTCTGAAATAATTATATGTACAATTCCAATCACCCATAAAAAAATGCAATACAGTAGCTTGAAGCTTCTTGTTAATACTTAAAGGGGTTCTACAGTTTGTTTTAACTGATGATCTATCCTCTGGATAGATCATCAGCATCTGACCGGCGGGGGTCCGACACCCGGGACCCCCACCGATCAGCTGTTTGAGGAGGCAGCGGCGCTCCAGGAGCTCCTTGGCCTTCTCACTGTTTACCGCTGGCCCAGTGACGTCACGACTAGTATCACTGGCCTGGGCGTGGCTAAGCTCCATTCAAGTGAACAGAGTTTAGCCACGCCCAGGCCATTGATACAAGTCGTGACGTCACTGGGCCAGCGGTAAACAGTGAGAAGGCCGCGGCGCTACTGCCAGCGCCGCTGCCTTCCCAAACAGCTGATCAGCGGGGGGTCCCGGGTGTTGGACCCCCGCCGGTCAGATGCTGATGATCTATCCAGAGGATAGATCATCAGTTAAAACAAACTGTAGAACCCCTTTAAATAGCTGATTGGCAGGGGTGCTGGGAGTCGGCAGTTTCGGAGGTAGCCGAGTACATCGCTTGGCTATCTCTGGAACTCCCATGGAAATGAAAGGAGTGGCTGCTCTCATGTCCGACCACCCACTCTGTTCATTTTGGGAGGCTCCTTGGGTTATTGAGTCCCCATTCTCTGGATCAGTGAGGGTCCCAAAGGTAAGAATAGTTATCCCCTATGCTGTGGATAGGGGATAACTTTACATAACCAGAATGCCCCTTTTAGGTGGATTTTCCAAGTGTTTTATACTGATGACTTATCCTCAGGGTAGCATCTGATTGGTGGGGTCCTACTTCAATCAGCTGTTTAAAGAGGCCATGGCTTTGGTGAGCGCCACTGCTTTCTCTCAGCTTAGGCTACTTTCACACTCACGTTTGGTGCGGATCCGTCATGGATCTGCACAGACGGATCCGCACCGATAATACAACCGCATGCATCCGTTCAGAATGGATCCGTTTGTATTATCTTTAACATAGCCAAAACGGATCTGTCTTGAACACCATTGAAAGTCAATGGGGGACAGATCCGTTTTCTATTGTGCCATATTGTGTCAGTGAAAACGGACCCCGCATCGTCAGGCGGACACCAAAACGCTGCAAGAAATGGGGGTCATTCTAGATAAAAGTGGTACAATACCGACTATGAGTAATGGAAGCTCTTAGCGCACATACGTGTCGGGCCCACCTACCAGGCGTCATATATATATATATATACACACACAAACAAATTATATACACAGCACCTAGATGCATACAACACACGGCTTACATTATATGTAATGTATATATTATATGTACACATGTGTGTGTGTGTGTGTGTGTGTGTGTATATATATATATATATATATATATATACACCCACACATTATATACACAGCACCTAGATGCCTACAACACACGGCTTACATTATATGTAATGTATATATTATATGTACACATGTGTATGTGTGTGTGTGTATGTATATATATATATATATATATATATATATATATACCCACACATTATATACACAGCACCTAGATGCATACAACACACGGCTTACATTATATGCATTCAGTCTGCATTGATCACCTATTACGTGCATACTGCACACACACATTTTAGACACATGCAGCATGTATGGCTCACATATTAGGCTCATGTTTCGTATCCGTGACCAGGAATCACCCTTTCTCCTGAAGGGTGAGCGCCTCAGAGGAGGCATATTCCAGAAATGCCTAAGATGGGAATACCCCTTAAACCTTCATTTCACTCTTGACTGATATTAAGTAGATTTAGAAACATTATACTGGTGTCACCAGCCCCGTTGTCTGTCATTTACATTTTGGGATTTCGGTGTTTCACATTAACGTAGGATTTTGAATGTTGCCATAACCAGTCATTGTAGATTTTCTGCAGTAGCGACGTTTGCCGTGCATCAGAACAATTTTCATGCCTCACTCAATTTCTAATGTAAATTAGTAGGAACATTGGTTATCCATTTGAGAAATTGAGTTGGTTTAAAAATAAAAATGCACTTATGGTGTGTGGTGCTTTGTGTATCATCCAGGGAGTGTTTTTCTGTTTATCTGTCACTTACATTAGAAGAAGCAGTCACTGGCTGCAGGTGACATTAAATATTAACCAGTAACCTCAATTCCTTTACTGACCAAACATACAAGAGAAAGTTCTGCTGGATACATGCCCTGCAAGCGTTCACAGTTGGGGAGAAGCAAAGTGAGCTGTCACCGTGATGTAACCCTGTCTCCATGTGACTTCAAACCTCTCAGTGTTATCTCATCATAAACCTTTGTTTCACTTTGGAGATGTCACATTGACGTCTCAAGACCACTTGCTAAAAGCAAAAGGCAATGCATTTAAATATTCATTTGGTATCAGTGCCTCACTCCTTGTGATCTGCCACCACACTGTCTCATATTCATACGTAGGTGCCAGATATCAGAGGATATCTAAAGCTCCCATCATTTGCAGAGCTAAAATGTTTGCTATCGGAAGCTTTCACGTAGGTTGGACAACCAGAACTTGTACAGATAAAAAAAAAAAAAAGTGAGTGATAATATAAAACTTTTTGGACAGTTGGGAAAAAACTATTATTGAAAGAGTTCTTAGGGTAGGTTGAAAAATGAAAAAAAAGAGCTATGCTCACCTATCTGATCCTCCCTTTCTGATGCTTCCTGGTCCAAGCTCAACACACAGGAAATACCCACCCAATGACGAGGTGACCCACTTTAGACAGTCACAGGCTGAGTGGAAATTTCTGAGCATTTTCTGTGTATCTGGACTAGAAAGCGGAGAACAGCAGGCACATGCTAAGCATTGGAATGGGAATGGCAGATGATTGGCGAGATGAGTGTCACCTTATTTGCTTTTTAAGCCCACTCTGAGCCCCTTCTAAATAATTTTCCCTGCTGGACAATCTCTTTACCCCCTTCAGGACATGGTGTTCATTTTTCATTCATTCATTTATTTATTTATTTGCTTTTTTCATTTTTCACTCCCTGCCTTCTCTAAACCACAACATTTTTTTATTTTTCCATTCCCATAGACGTTTGAGGGGTTGTTTTTTGTGGGACAAGTTGTGATTTCTAATGGCACCATTAACCTCTTAAGGACATAGGGCGTACAGGTACGCCCTTGTGCCCTGGTACTTAAGGACACAGGGCGTACATGTACGCCCTGTGTATTTTCGATCACTGCCGTGCGGCTGGCAGTGATCGGAACCCGGTGCCTGCTCAAATCATTGAGCAGGCACCTAGGCTAAATGCGCGGGGGGGGTCCCGTGACCCCCCCATGTCGGCGATCGCGGCAAACCGCAGGTCAATTCAGACCTGCTGTTTGCTGCGATTTCTGCAGTTTCTGATCCCCGCGGTCCCTGACCGCGGGGATCAGAAACTTTATATGCCTAAAATAACGTTTTATTCACCCCCCCCCCCCCCTGCACCCCCGAATGATTTTATGGTGGCGGGTGGTGCAGGGGGAGGGGTGCGGGCGGTGCGGGAGGCGGGCGGTGCGGCAGGCGGGATCGCGATCACCCGCCTCCCCTTGAATAATCGTTGGCTTCTAGTGGGTATACCAGGGTGCCAGCACATTGCTGGCACCCTGGTATAAACGGCTGACATCTGCGATGCGATGTCAGCCGTTTAACCCTTTCCATACAGTGGTCCGTACGGACCGCTGTATGGAAAAGGTTAACAGCGCAGGGAGTTCCCTCCCTCTCCCATCGGGGGGCTGCTGTGCCTTTGCAGCCCCCCGATGGGGAGGGAGAGAGCCCCCAGACAGCCCCCCGACAGATCCCCTCCTTACCCTTCCCCGTCTGCGCAGTTCTGACCAGTACTGAGCAGACGGGGAAGGTTCCCATGGCAGCAGGACGCCGTCTCAGGCATCCTGCTGTCCATGGTGCTGAACAGATCTGTGCTAAAAGGCATAGATCTGTTCAGACAAAGTGTAAAATACAGTACAGTACAATATATATATTGTACTGTACTGTATTATACAGACATCAGACCCACTGGATCTTCAAGAACCAAGTGGGTCTGGGTCAAAAAATAAGTGAATAAAAGTGAAAAAAAAGTAATAATCAAAAAACACATTTATCACTGATTAAAAATGAAAAAAATAAAATTCCCTACACATGTTTGGTATCGCCGCGTCCGTAACGACCTGATCTATAAAACGGTCATGTTACTTTACCCGAACGGTAAACGCCATAAAAATAAAAAATAAAAAACTATGATGAAATTGAAATTTTGCCCACCTTACTTCCCAAAAAAGGTAATAAAAGTGATCAAAAAAGTTGCATGTATGCCAAAATTGTAACAATCAAATCGTCATCTCATCCCGCAAAAATCATACCCTACCCAAGATAATCGCCCAAAAACTGAAAAAACTATGGCTCTTAGACTATGGAAACACTAAAACATGATTTTTTTTGTTTCAAAAATGAAATCATTGTGTAAAACTTACATAAATAAAAAAAAAAGTATACATATTAGGTATCGCCGCGTCCGTATCGACCGGCTCTATAAAAATATCATATGATCTAACCCCTCAGATGACCACCGTAAAAAAATAAAAATAATAACGGTGTAAAAAAAGCCATTTTTTGTCATCTTACGTCACAAAAAGTGTAATAGCAAGCAAACAAAAAGTCATATGCACCCCAAAATAGATGCCAATCAAACCGTCATCTCATCCCGCAAAAAATGAGACTCTACTTAAGATAATCGCCCAAAAACTGAAAAAACTATGGCTCTTAGACTATGGAGACACTAAAACATTTTTTTTGTTTTTAAAAATGAAATCATTGTGTAAAACTTACATAAATAAAAAAAAAATTATACATATTAGGTATCGCCGCGTCCGTGACAACCTGCTCTTTAAAATTGCCACATGATCTAACCTGTCAGATGAATGTTGTAAATAACAAAAAAAAAAAAACGGTGCCAAAAAAGCTATTTCTTGTTACCTTGCCGCACAAAAAGTGTAATATAGAGCAACCAAAAATCATATGTACCCTAAACTAGTACCAACAAAACTGCCAACCTATCCCGTAGTTTCTAAAATGGGGTCACTTTTTTGGAGTTTCTACTCTAGGGGTGCATCAGGGGGGCTTCAAATGGGACATGGTGTAAAAAAAAACAGTCCAGCAAAACCTGCCTTCCAAAAACCGTATGGCATTCCTTTCCTTCTGCACCCTGCCGTGTGCCCGTACAGCTGTTTACGACCACATATGGGGTGTTTCTGTAAACTACAGAATTAGGGCCATAAATAATGAGTTTTGTTTGGCTGTTAACCCTTGCTTTGTAACTGGAAAAAAAATATTAAAATGGAAAATCTGCCAAAAAAGTGAAATTTTGAAATTGTATCTCTATTTTCCATTAAATCTTGTGCAATACCTAAAGGGTTAACAAAGTTTGTAAAATCAGTTTTGAATACCTTGAGGGGTGTAGTTTCTTAGATGGGGTCACTTTTATGGAGTTTCTCCTCTAGGGGTGCATCAGGGGGGCTTCAAATGGGACATGGTGTAAATAAACCAGTCCATAAAAATCAGCCTTCCAAAAACCAAACGGCGCACCTTTCACTCTACGCCCCACTGTGTGGCCGTACAGTAGTTTACGGCCACATATTGGGTGTTTCTGTAAACCGCAGAGTCAGGGCAATAAAGATACAGTCTTGTTTGGCTGTTAACCCTTGCTTTGTTAGTGGAAAAAATGGGTTAAAATGAAAAATTAGACAAAAAAAGGAAATTTTCAAATTTCCTCCCCATTTGCCAATAACTCTTGTGCAACACCTAAAGGGTTAACAACGTATGCAAAATCAGTTTTGAATACCTTGAGGGGTGTAGTTTCTTAGATGGGGTCATTTTTGGGTGGTTTCTATTATGTAAGCCTCGCAAAGTGACTTGAGACCTGAACTGGTCCCTAAAAATTTAGTTTTTGTAAATTTCTGAAAAATTTCAAGATTTGCTTCTAAACTTCTAAGCCTTGTAACATCCCCAAAAAATAAAATATCATTCCCAAAACAATTCAAACATGAAGTAGACATATGGGGAATGTAAAGTCATCACAATTTTTGGGGGTATTACTATGTATTACAGAAGTAGAGAAACTGAAACTTTGAAATTTGCTAATTTTTCCAAATTTTTATTAAATTAGGTACTTTTTGGTGCAAAAAAAATATTTTTTTTACTTCATTTTACCAGTGTCATGAAGTACAATATGTGACGAAAAAACAATCTCAGAACGGCCTGGATAAGTCAAAGCGTTTTAAAGTTATCAGCACTTAAAGTGACTCTGGTCAGATTTGCAAAAAATGGCCTGGTCCTAAGGTGTAAAAAGGCTGTGTCCTTAAGGGTTAACTGTGGGAAGCTGGAAAATTTTCCAAATGGGGTGGAATTGGGGAAAGAAAAACGCACTTCTGCCACAGTTTTATGGGTTTTATTTTTACGGCATTCCCTATGTGGTAAAATGGACCCATCTCCCTCATTCTACGGGACAGTACTATTATAGAAAGACCACATTGATATAGTTTTTCTTGTGTTTTAATACTGAAAAAAAACTTTGGAAAAGTAGTTATGGTTATGTAACAGAGCTGTGTGTTCGCTCATTTTTTCGTAGGACGATATGTAGTTTTTATTTATACCATTTTAGAGTTTGTATGACTTTTTGATCACTTTTTTTCAATTTTTTTGGAGAGGTGACATGATCGTCTATAAATTATTTTTTTTTCCTTTGCACCATTCACAGTATGGGATAAATTTTAATAGTACGGGTATTTTGGGACTCAGCGATGCCTAGGATGTTTATTTTTTTTAATTTTTTTTATTCTGTTGAAAGGGGGTGATTTTGATTTTTTGAATTTATTTTTAAAAACATATTTATTTTTTTAAACTATTTTTAGGGACCAAAGGGCCTAACAACATGCAATCGTCAGATTGCCATTTCTATTTAGCAAAAGAATTAAATACATTGCTAAATAGAAAATTCTCTATATTCCAATGTAGTGCTGCCACCTGCAGGCCTACACTGGAATATATCTGAGAAAGGCCTACTTCAGCAGTCTCATGCCTTTCACAACGAATAAACGGCAACCCTGATCGCTGCATGGAAGAGCCGTTCCAGGCTTTCAGCTCTCAGGTGCCATGGTCACCTATGACCACGGAATCTGAGAGCTTAGATGTCTGCGATTACCGTTATTGCCGATTACAGACATTAGCCCTGGGTGTCTGCTGTTTAAAACTGCAAAAACCTGGCAGCTATGGCGCTTGGTGCATATTTGAGCGGCCGCAGTTTTTAACCCTTTAAGGACCCATGACGTAGCTGTACGTCATGGGTCTGGTCCCTAAACATGGCACCCGCTCGCTCGTGCAGCGGGCGCCTAAGCCGCGGGATCTCTGCTATTTTAAATAGCAGAGACCCACGGCACATGTATGCGATCAGCCATAAGGCTGATTGCATACATCTTACCTTTCAGATGCCGTGGTCAAATGTGAGATCAGGAGCCTGTGACCCTGCGCTAATTGACCGGAGCCTCAAGCAGGCTTCCGTGTCCAATAGATGTATATACCAATACAGGCCACCAGGTGGCAGGCTTGTATTGGTATAGTGCAAAATAGGTCTTTACTGATGAATATTTACCCATTAATAAAGACTATGGGAAATCAAATGATTGCCAGTTATTGTCACCCCAGGTGACTTAAAAAAAGTAAAAAAAATTAAAAGTTCAAATCACCCCCCTTTCCTTAACCCCTTAAGGACTCAGTCCTATTTCACCTTAAGGACTTGGCCATTTTTTGCAAATCTGACCAGTGTCACTTTAAGTGCTGATAACTTTAAAACGCTTTTACTTAGGCCTCATGCACACGACCGTTGTGTGCATCCGTGTCCGTTGTTCCGTTTTCCGTGATTTTCTGCGGACCCATATGTCTACTTCATGTTTATTATCATTTTGAGAATGATATTTTATTTTTTGGGGATGTTACATAGCTTAGAAGTTTAGAAGCAAATTTCGAAATTTTTCTGAAATTTTCCAAATCCCACTTTTTATAGACCAGTTCAGGTCTGAAGTCACTTTGTGAGGCTTACGTAATAGAAACCATCCAAAAATGACCCCATTTTAGAAACTACACCCCTCAAGGTATTCAAAATTGATTTCATAAACTTTGTTAACCCTTTAGGTCTTCCACAAGACTTCATGGCAAATGGACATAAAATTTAAGAATTTCGATTTTTTTGGGAAACTTTTCCAATATAATCCATTTTTTCCAGGAACAAAGCAAGGGTTAACTGCCAAACAAAACTCAATATGGGTTGCCCTAATTCTGTAGTTTGAAGAAACACCCCATATATGGTCGTAAACTACTGTTTGGCCAAACGGGAGTACATAGAAGGAGGCGAACGCCATATGGTTTTTGCAAGGCAGATTCTGCAGGACTGTTTTTGTTTATACCATGTCCCATTTCAAGCCCCCCGTTGCACCCCTAGAATAGAAATTCCAAAAAAGTGACTCATCTAAGAAAGTACACCCCTCAAGGTATTCAAAACTGGGTTTACAAACTTTGTTAACCCTTTAGGTGTTCCACAAGAGTTAATGGCATGTTATTCTTATAGAGAAGATTTTTACGGACGCGGCGATGCCCAATATGTATGGCTCTCAGACTTTGGAGACACTAAGCAGGCATCCTCAAACTGCGGCCCTCCAGATGTTGTAAAACTACAATTCCCACCATGCCCTGCTGATGGCTGTAGGTTGCCTGGGCATGCTGGGAGTTATAGTTTTACAACATCTGAAGGGCCGCAGTTTGAGGATGCCTGCACTAAAACTAATATTTTTGGGACTGTTGGGGATTATAAAAATGTAGTACTCCATGGAAGTGTGATACTCCCTTAAGCAATCGATAACGCAGAGGCCCGGATGATCGGGGCAATTGTCACATTGAGTGGTGGTGTCCTTCCGTATCCCCCTCTTGTGACACACTCTGCATCTTTTTTGGGTTCGTCTTTTCTTTCCAGTATGGAGGACCACACTTGGAAAATGTTGGCCAGGGACGATCCGGGCACCTCCAATTCCCGAGGTACTCCGGCCTGCTCTTTCCCGGTCTGAAAAAATCAGGTCCTTGAGGACTGCCTCTTAGAATTGGAGGAATGTCCCTGTGCTGCCAGCGCTTCGGGATAGTACAAAAGTGTTGTACAAGGCAACCTGTACCAAGTAGACCTCAACTTTTTTGTACCATGTCCGGGTTTTGCGCATGGCATTATATGGCTTGAGGACTTGATCAGAGAGATCAACTCCTCCCATATACTGATTGTAGTCGACGATACAATCGGGCTTGAGGACCGTTGCCGCGGTACCTCGCACAGGGACAGGGGTGATGCTGTTACCGTGGATTGTGGACAGTATAAGGACATCCCTCTTGTCCTTATACCTGACCAGCAACAGGTTTTCACTGGTAAGGGCACGGGTCGCACCCCTGGGGATAGGTACCTGGAGGGGGTGGGCAGGGAGGCCGCGCAGATTTTTCTGCACGGTCCCACAAGCGAACGTGGATCTGGTGGCGAGGGACCTGAACAAGGGAATGCTAGTATAAAAGTGATCCACGTACAAGTGGTAACCCTTATCTAGCAGTTGGTACATAAGGTCCCACAAAAGCTTCCCGCTAACACCCAGAGTGGGGGGACATGTGGCAGGGGGGGGGGGGGCTAGGGTCTCAAAGCTTGAAAATAATAAGTTTAGATAAAGTGTTTTTTTTTTTTTGTTTGTTTTTTCCTAACCAACTTTTCCCTTCTATCCCTGCCTAACGGTGCCTCTCCCTCACTGACCCTAACCTACCTGGAAGGTGATGGGTGCCGATGGGGGGGATCGCAGGAGCCTGGTGAGGACGGTGCTGGACGGTGCAGGTGCTGAACAAGAAGAGGAGGGGAGAGAGGAGTGCTGGAAGTTTGAATCTTGCGCCTCTCTCCCTGCACCAATCGGCACCCTAGACAGCGGCATTCAGCACCACGGCCAGCACCGCCTCTCCCAAATGCTCGGACTGTGATTGGTGGTGTGTAATCACACCACCGATCACAGTCCTTTTCCGGTTCATCGGGTCTGATTTGACCTGCGATTTGCTGCGATCGCCGCTACGCGGGGAGGGGGGGGGCTCCACATGACCCCCCCGGTGTTGTGACAGGATGCCCGCTGAATGATTTCAGCGGGCATACTGTTCCGATTAACCCCCGTTGCGCCGCAATTGCGTTTTAAACCAATGACGTACCGGTACGTCATGGGTCCTTAAGGACTCAGGAAACATGCCGTACCGGTACGTCATGCGTCCCTAAGGGGTTAAAGGGTTTCTACCATCAGAATTACTGTTATGTAGCTGACGGACATTAGCGATGTGCTAATGTCAGCAATACATAACAGTGTGTTTTTTACATTTCTCCCTGCAGCTGTTTTGCTAAAATATACACTTTTATAATATGCTAATGAGCCTCTAGGTGCTATGTGGGCGTAGATTCAGCACCTAGAGGCTCCGTCTACTCACCCTTTATCCTGCCCAGGTCCTCCGTTCGGCCCGCCCAGCTCCTCTTGATTGATGTCCAAGTTCCATTCATCGTTGGACATCAATATGTATTCGGCGCGGGCGCAGTGAGTAAAGGCCGCGCTCCTGGTGCCGGATTCCTCACTGCGCCTGCGCCGACTACGTCACATTGAGGAAGCCGGCACCAGGAGCGCGGCCTTCACTCGCTGCGCCGAATACACATCGCTAATGTCCGTCAGCTACATAACAGTAATTCTGATGGTAGAAACCCTTTAAAATAAAAATACTTAACCAATAAAAAAAAATAAACATCATGGGCATCGCCGCGTGCGGTAAACGCCCATACTATTAAAATATAACAATATTAATGGCATAGCGGGGAAAAAAAAAAAAAACTGCCAATTTGCCATTTTTTGTCAAAAAATTATCCCTCACACAGCCCCGTACATGTAAATACTAAAAAGTTATAGTGGTCAGAATATGGTTATGAAAAAAAAAAAAAAAAAAAATTCCTCAAACGTTTTCATTTTCTTTTCAGTATTAATACGCAAAAATTATACAAGTGTGGTATCGTTGGAACCGTACTGACCTGGAGAATGAAGATAACAGGTCATTTTTACCGCATAGTGTACAGTGTAAAAAAAAAAAAAAACTTTATCAGAATTGCGTTTTTTCCCAATTCTTCCCCATTTGGAATTTTTTTCCCCGCTTGCTACTACATGGTATGCAACCGTAAATGGTGCCATTAGAAAGTACAACTTGTCCCGCAAAAAATAAGCCCTCATAAGGGTATGTGAATGGAAAAATAAAAAAGTTAGGATTATGGGAAGGCGGGGAGGGAAAATCGAAAATGCCAAAATGGAAAATCCCAGGGTCCTTAAGGGGTTAAAGACTGGACTTCTGCTCTACATGTAAGGGTCAAAGTTGATTCATGTTATTGATTATACTCCCACCAAAACACCTCCAGTTTTCTGGAAGAGTGCTAGCTGCCATGTTGTTGTGCCTCTTGGAAGTTGTTGCTCTCTCACTACAGCATCTTGTAATCTTCACCGCTGCTTTCTACTAGGAAATATTTAAAATCAATGATGCAGACTTGTAAGAGTATATACTCCAACATGGCCACCCTCCATTTACGAGTGTGGGACTTGCAAAAATAACCAAGTGCAGGCTCAGCTATTTCCAGCAGTCCCATAGCAGTGAATGGTGAGGTGGCTGCTTTGGAACTTTTGAAGATAGCCGAGCAGGCTCGCTTGGCTATTTTTGAAGTCCCATACCAGTGAATGGAGAAGATGGCGCTCATGTGCAGTGTGCTCTTCAGAACAGGGGCCCCTGAAGCAAAGAAGATAGGTGTCCATCCCACCTCTGGGACCCGCTCCTATCTTGATATGGGAACCCCCTTTTAAGGGAATTAGGCACATCCGTGAGCTATAGGAATGACCTGAACATACATCAGGGCAACTCGGGAAATGTCAGATTCTTGTGGTTTTCCGTTGCGCCTGTCACCAGATTACAGGTTGCCGTAAAGGAGCCTGTGTCTGTTATTGGGCGCAAATTGCGGTAAGGATGATTTTTATGTAGTCGCCCCTGAGGAAGGGTCTTTAATGACATGGTATTAGTGAATTTCTGTTGCGGTAGTTTTAACCCGGCACAACTACTGACAGCGCTAGGTAGGGACCATGACAAGTTTGGGTAAACTTTTAATTATCATCAGTTTTATCATCACTTGTAATCAGACGGGGAATTATCAGTAGGAATGAAAAACTAAAGGTGCATTTACACGGCCCGAGAACCGGGAAGATGATCTGAAACGACCATGTAAATGTGCTGCCGGCTGCGGGTGATCCCGTCGTTCATGCAGGCACCACCGATCATGGCTTCTTGGCAGTCTAAACAACGAGCTTTTGCCCAGAAACCATGATTCTGTATTCCTCGTCCTCATACAGTGAAGGAGATCGATGCATGTAAAAGCAGTCTCCTTCACTGAACGAGCAGCCGACTGTCAGGAAGAAACGCTTCCTTACCGAAAATCTGCCGCTCAGTCAGCCCGTGTAAATCCAGCTTAAACTTTTCTTCTGCCATGCAGCACTTCTGTGAATGTCACAGAGGTGGTTTCTATGTGAAGTGCATTCTGCAGTGAATTGCTTCCCAGCCCCTCACTTCTGCTTCGAGTGACGGCTGTAGTGTCCATCTAGGAGACCGTTAGAGCAGTCACTCAGAGCACAGGAGAGGGGTAGTGAAGCAGATCACCGAAGAGAGCACTTCAGGGTTAGGAGCCACCCTCCAGACACTTGGGGAGCGGTGCCCCGCAGAATAAAAATCCAGTGTCTGATGAAATGCTCCAATGTTTAGCCAGCTTGACACAGCTCCTTCCCAGCTCTGTCCCTTTAAGCAGTTTTCTAATAAATTATTTAGTATAGGCTCAGTTCAAATTTTCATTTTGATTGCTATAGATGCAGTATGGCACATGAAGTCTGCCAGCATTTAAAGGGTGTTTTTATTTTTTTTCCTGATTTCTCCTCCCATTGTTTTATCTTGCCTTAAAATAACTTTCTCTAGTAAGTAGGAAAAGATAAAAAGGAACATTTATTTCGAGATGAAGTTCCATGTCTGTTATTAGATATAAATATTGCAATTATACCATCATCTCGGAATTGTTACTTAATGTGGATCTCGTCCAAACAGAAACGCCGAGCAGAGTTCCTATTAATGTTTATTTTATTACAAGACAATTACATGGTGTTGATAAAATATCTCTGTCTAATAAGTGGCAGTAACCATGGTAAGGATACCAGGCAGCAAAACTCCTAAAGTTCGACTGCTAATAATAATCGTGAGGACAATTACCTCCCACATGCTTGGCTGTTGTTCTGGGTTTCTTCTTCAAACACTACATATGGCTCGGGTTTAACACTTGATACTCTTCTGTGTTGTGCCTCATGCACATTGAGGAAAAGGAAGTACTATAACCTGAGGGATGCAGAAGGTTGATGATCCTGCTCGTCAGGGAGCCAAGTAGAAGCGATCCTGCTTGCAGTGATGCTAATATGTGTGTACATGGGTGATAAAGGTGGAGAAAATCAATAGAATTTTTGAGAAGAACCAGTGTATTACGTGTTGTTTTTTTATTAAATAAATCTATTTCTCTAGACCTGGGGTAAGGCAACCGACAATCCAGCTGTTGTAAAACTACAACTCCCAGCATGCAAACTTCCACCGAAGTGAATAAAGCATATGCAGTTGTGTTCAAAACAAATGCATTGGGAACACTACACATTCTATTCCGAATCAAAACATGAAGAAAAATATATCAAATTTGTGTTATTCCTCTAAAAATAAATTGAAGAAAAGTGAATATTAGACTGTTCAAAAAAATAGCATTGTTTGTATTCTTCTTTACAAACTCAAACATTCACTATATAAACTGAACAATGTTTGAAGATTTTGCTTTCCTTTGAGTCACTTAGCTAATATTTAGTTGTATAACCGCTGTTTCTGAGAACTGCTGTACATCTGTGTTGCATGGAGTCAACCAACTTCTGGCCCCTGTGAACAGGTATTCCAGCCCAGGATGATTGGACTACATTCCACAGTTCTTCTCTATTTCTTGGTTTTGCCTCAGAAACTGCATTTTTGATGTCACTCCACAAGTTTTCTATTGGATTAAGATCCGGGGATTGGGCCGGCCACTCCATAACGTCAATCTTGTTGGTCTGGATCCAAGATGTTGCACGTTTACTGGTGTGTTTGGGGTCGTTGTCTTGTTGGAACACCCATTTCAAGGGCATTTCCTCTTCAGCATAAGGCGGCATGACCTCTTCAACTATTCTGATGTATTCAAACTGATCCATGATCCCTGGTATGCGATAAATAGGCCCAACACCGTAGTAAGAGAAACATCCCCATATCATGATGCTTGCGCCACCATGCTTCTCTGTCTTCACGGTGTACTGTGGCTTGAATTCAGTGTTTGGGGGTCGTCTGACAAACTGTCTCCGGCCACTAGACCCAAAAAGAACAATATTACTTTCATCAGTCCACAAAATGTCTCTTTAGGCCAGTCAATGTGCTCTTTGGCAAATTGTAACCTCTTCAGCACATGTCTTTTTTTTCAACAGTGGGACTTTGCGGGGGCTTCTTTCAGATAGCTTGGCTTCACATAGGCGTCTTCTATTGTAACCGTATTCACAGGTAACGTTAGACCTTCTTTGATCTTCCTGGAGCTGATTGTTGGCTGATTCCTTGCCATTTTGGCTATTCTTCTATCCATTCGAATTGTAGTTTTTCGCTTTCTTCCATGTCTTTCAGGTTTTGGTTGCCATTTTAAAGCATTTGCGATAATTTTAGCTGAGCAGCCTATCATTTTCTGCACTTCTTTAGATGTTTTCCCCTCTCCAATCAACTTTTTAATCAAAGTACGCTGTTCTTCTTCATAGAGAAATGCACTGTAACCAGCATGTACAACATTTGCTGCCTTCCTTCGTTAAATAAAGACAATAATTGGCACCTGTTTTTCAAAGAATAAATGACCTCACTCATTGAACTCCACACTGCTATTATTTTGAACATGCCCCTTTCAATAAGTGATTGAATTACAGAGAATCAGCAGCATGCATGTCATGACTGTTGGGTTTCTATTACTCTACTACACCTGCTAGTAAATTATTTGCCATGTAGAAATATAATTTCTACCAAAAACAGTGAGTGATTAGGTCAGTGATGTCTGACTGCTATTATTTTGAACACAACTGTATATCATATATAGTATAGACCTGACTCTAAGGTCACTTTCACACTGTCAGTATTTTGCATCAGTATTTGTAAGCCCAAACCACAAGTTGATCCTACAGGGAAAAAGCGTCATGGATAAATTTGGTACTCTTCAGTGTCCTGGTTTTGGTTTACAAATACTGATGCAAAATACTGACCACGTGAAAGTGGCCTTACTGCACCTATTTCTGTTTTAGCAACTTAATTGACTCATGTGGAATTTGATCATGCTAAACTGCTGTCCTCACTAGTTAGGGGCTGTAGAGAGCAGGAAAAATGTATCTTTTGTTGGAGTTTTTATTATCAGGAGTGGTGAGAATATGAACTTTTATTCTGCCTGGTACTGCAAGTGCTAAGGAGGCGGGGCTTTGCTGTGAAGTATTCTCTGCATTGAACTGCTTCACAGCCCCTCTACTCTGCTCTGAGTGCCAGCTATATCATCCAGCCAGGAGACCATTACAAGTGTCACTCAAAGCAGGGGAAGGGGCTGTGAAGCATCTCAATGTAGAGAGCACCTCATAGTGAGGCTGGACCCTTCAGGAGTAGTGCTTAGCAGAAAAAAAGTTCATATTCACGTTACTCCTGAAAATAAAATCTTCACAAAAACTGCTGACAGACTCCCATTTAAGGAGTTAACCCATATAGGACAATTAATTGTCCTACATGGGAGTATCAAATATTTTTAATTGTACAAATATGCAGCAAGTACGGTATGTTTGATTTTATCATGGGCTATTTTTAGATATATCCACATGATATGACTTGTTGATTTATGTTTTATGTATTGCTTCTTTTGTTTTCTCTCACTTTCCTGAATGTGAAGCTGCAAGCTTTGAGCTCCGTGAATATTCCCTGTTCCAGTGCCCTTTCATCTAAATATTCTCGAATCTTACCGCTCAAGTTGTGATTTCTTTATAAAAATAAAAGCTACCAAAGCATTTTTACAAAAGAAAACACTAAAAAAAACAACTGAAATTAATGAGATTTTGTATATTTTCTTCAAGTGTGTGACCTTTTTAGGACCTATTTAGGCATTTAGAACCAGACAACATTTAGGGTGCTTTCACACTTGCGGCAGAGGATTCCGACAGGCAGTTATTTTTTTCAATTTTCTTTTTGATCTGAGCATGCAAAGACCACAATGCCGAATCCGTTTTGCCGGAACACTCTAGGCCGGATCCGGCATTAATGCATGTCAATGGTAAAAAAAATCTGGCATTCAGGCAAGTGTTCCGGAATTTTGGACGGAGATAAAACCGCAGCATGCTGCGGTATTATCTCCGTCCTGAACAGTCTGAACTGAAGACATCCTGATGCATCCTGAACGGATTGCTCTCCATTCAGAATGCATTAGGATAAAACTGATCGGATCTTTTCCATTATTGAGCCCCCAGGACGGAACTCAATGCCGGAAAAGAATAACGCTAGTGTGAAAGTACCCTAAGGCAGTTTTTATCACACGATAGTTTAACTTTTTTGTGTTGGGTTAGCGACATTGCCTCTTTTTTTTCTGTGCAGGTTTCTTTTATAATTATTTTTATAACCTAATTCATGCCCTTTTTTTAAATAGTATCTAAGCTTGTATTTTGAAACAATAGTACATTATTTCAGATTTTAGCAATTTTTTTATAATAATAAAATGTGTATCCTAAATGGATATTATATTAGCTTTTGTCATTATCTACCATACATTTTTATGTGTTATATGTCTAATTTAGGCTAATCAGGTTTCCTTTGCGATACGAAAGTGGTTGATGGGGTAAGGGTTGTTTTTTGTGGGTGGGTTATTTTTCACTTTTATTTTTTTAAGGTCTGTTTAGGGTCCATTCACACGTCCGCAAATGGGTCCGCATCCGTTCTGCAATATCGGGAATGGGTGTGGACCCATTCATTCTCAATAGGGCAGAACGGGATGCGGAGAGCACACTATGTGCTCTCCGCATCCGCATTTCCGGAGCGCGGCTCCGAACTTCCAGGCCATGGCTCCGCAAAAAAATAGAACATGTCCTATTCTCGTCTGCAATTGCAGACAAGATTAGGCAGTTCTATGGGGGGTGCCGGCCGGGAGTATTGTGGATCCGCAATACACCACGGACGTGTGAATGGACATCTTAAAGATCAGAAAAGACCATAGGAGGACTTTATTATTATTATTATTATTATTATTATTATTATTATTATTATTATTATTTTTAATGTTCTAGGAGTTCTCATGGGGCATTTTTTTTTTTAGTTTACTATTTACTGTTCAACAATAAATCTTAAACTTGAAAATACTCCATAAGAACTCATCCTTGATGACAGCACCTCCAAGCTAAATCCCATTCTACTTCTAAAAAAATATTTCCGTTTTGGGTCTAACTGGCAATGTTCGTAAACTGCATGAGTAGTCACTATATGACATGCTCTAACAGTAGCTGTGTCCACACGCACAACTAAAATATGGGTGAGCCACTATAACTAATGGATGGTGCTACAGCAATTCTGCCTACAATGCATGCCTTTTTTTTTTTTTGTCTTTCTTTTATATTTAACTAGCAGAAGGACCCGGGTTCCCACAGGTATATTTCATCTATTTCATTCAATGTCTGTGTGTGTCATTAAAAGATATCGACAGTATCCCCCATAACAGTGACCTCTACAGCACCCGACCCCTTTAACAGTGAACTCCACAGTCCCCCACCCCTTAACACTGACCCCCCCCCCACAGTGCTCCGCCACTTTAAAATGGGACCTCCACAGCAGCCCATCCCCTTAACTTTGACCTTCACAGCAGCCCGCCCCTTGAACAGTGAGTTTCACAGCACCCCACTCCCTTCACAGTGACCTCCTCAGGGGTCCGCCCCCTTAACAGTGACCTCCACAGTTCCCTGCTGCCTTAACAGTGACTTCCACAGCAGTTGCCCCTTTAATAGTGGCCCCTGCCCCCTTAACAGTGGCCTCCACAGTACCCTGCCCTCTTAACAGTGACCTCACAGTACCCTGCTGCCTTAACAGTGACCTCCACAGCAGTTGCCCCTTTAATAGTGGCCCCTGCCCTCTTAATAGTGACCTCCACAGCGTCGGCCCCTTTAACAGTGACCTCCACAGCGGCCTGCCCCCTTAACAGTAACATCCACAATGAACGCCTCTTAAACAGTGACCTCCACAGTGCCTGCCCCTTTCACAGTGACCTCCACAGCCCCTTGCCCCTTTAATGCTAGGGCTACACGATGACATGTGTTGCGCGACATTTTGTCTCAACAATTTTTATAATGATAGGCTATAGTGTCGCACTGCGACATGTGACATGCTGCTGCTGTGACACGACATTTGCAAAAAATCCATCCAAGATGCAACACCATAGACTATCATTATAAAAATTGTTGCATGACTTTGGTGCGACATCAGTGTCGCGCGGCACATGTAGCAGTGTAGTTGTGCCCTATGTGTCTTGTGACTTATTGTCGCGCGGCACATGTTGTCGTGTATCCCTAGCCTAAAGCTGACCTACAGCAGTGAAGAAAAATGGCTGGGTTGTTATGGAAACCTGGGGTAAAACTGTGTGTATGTGGAGACTAAGGGCCTGCAAGCTTCTATTGGCTGATAAGGGACATGTGACCGCGTGTATGGCAGTTGGGATATGAAGACAAAGACTTGCAGGGTTGTATTGGCTAATGCAGGTCATTTTTTGGGAATATCTCAGGAACGGTCCTAGAGAGCTGTGACCCCCACAAGATTTCTTTCCAGGTAGCAAGGAATGTGTATACCAAGTTTCGTTAAAATTGATGGTTGCGTTTTTGAGTGATTGCGAAACATACATACATACATACATACATACGTCCTTTTTTATATATTTCGATTTCTTATTACTATTATGGGATAGAGATTGTGCTACTGGTGTATTCTATACTCTCAATGAGTGCTGCCTATCTGAGCAGTAAAAACAGCTTCTGTCCCCTCTCTAGAGTTCCCAGCAGCATGGCGACCGGAGCGATTGGGCAGCTGGCTACAACCTGCGTTATATATATATATATATATATATATATATATATATATATATATACACACTGCTCAAAAAAATAAAGGGAACACTTAAACAACACAATGTAACTCCAAGTCAATCACACTTCTGTGAAATCAAACTGTCCACTTAGGAAGCAACACTGGGTGACAATCAATTTCACATGCTGTTGTGCAAATGGAATAGACAACAGGTGGAAATTATAGGCAATTAGCAAGACACCCCCAATAAAGGAGTGGTTCTGCAGGTGGTAACCACAGACCACTTCTCAGTTCCTATGCTTCCTGGCTGATGTTTTGGTCACTTTTGAATGCTGGCGGTGCTTTCACTCTAGTGGTAGCATGAGACGGAGTCTACAACCCACACAAGTGGCTCAGGTAGTGCAGTTTATCCAGGATGGCACATCAATGCGAGCTGTGGCAAGAAGGTTTGCTGTGTCTGTCAGCGTAGTGTCCAGAGCATGGAGGCGCTACCAGGAGACAGGCCAGTACATCAGGAGACGTGGAGGAGGCCGTAGGAGGGCAACAACCCAGCAGCAGGACCGCTACCTCCGCCTTTGTGCAAGGAGGAACAGGAGGAGCACTGCCAGAGCCCTGCAAAATGACCTCCAGCAGGCCACAAATGTGCATGTGTCTGCTCAAACGGTCAGAAACAGACTCCATGAGGGTGATATGAGGGCCCGATGTCCAGAGGTGGGGGTTGTGCTTACAGCCCAACACCGTGCAGGACGTTTGGCATTTGCCAGAGAACACCAAGATTGGCAAATTCGCCACTGGCGCCCTGTGCTCTTCACAGATGAAAGCAGGTTCACACTAAGCACATGTGACAGACGTGACAGAGTCTGGAGACGCCGTGGAGAATGTTCTGCCTGCAACATCCTCCAGCATGACCGGTTTGGCATTGGGTCAGTAATGGTGTGGGGTGGCATTTCTTTGGAGGGCCGCACAGCCCTCCATGTGCTCACCAGAGGTAGCCTGACTGCCATTAGGTACCGAGATGAGATCCTCAGACCCCTTGTGAGACCATATGCTGGTGCGGTTGGCCCTGGGTTTCTCCTAATGCAAGACAATGCTAGACCTCATGTGGCTGGAGTGTGTCAGCAGTTCCTGCAAGACAAAGGCATTGATGCTATGGACTTGTCCGCCCGTTCCCCAGACCTGAATCCAATTGAGCACATCTCGGACATCATGTCTCGCTCTATCCACCAACGTCACGTTGCACCACAGACTGTCCAGGAGTTGGCAGATGCTTTACTCCAGGTCTGGGAGGAGATCCCTCAGGAGACCGTCTGCCACCTCATCAGGAGCATGCACAGGCGTTGTAGGGAGGTCATACAGGCACGTGGAGGCCACACACACAGCCTGTAGTGTGTTTTTCCACTTTAATTTTGAGTGTGACTCCAAATCCAGACCTCCATGGGTTGAAAAATTTGATTTACATTTTTTAATTTTTGTGTGATTTTGTTGTCAGCACATTCAACTATGTAAAGAACAAAGTATTTCAGAAGAATATTTAATTAACTCAGATCTAGGATGTGTTATTTTTGTGTTCCCTTTATTTTTTTGAGCAGTGTGTGTATATATATATATGTGTGTGTGTGTATATATATGTATATATATATATATATATATATACACACACACACACACACACACACACACACACACAATGGGAAGTCCTTGACCAGTTAAAAATGCTGAAAAACAATTGTGTGTGAAGGAGACAGTACAGTAAATAATGCTCATGAATAGGGGAGTAACAAATCACTGCCAGATCAGACTACCTATTAAATGGCAGCTTCTTAACCTTATTAAACACAGGTCTGCATAGGAGCTGTATACTCAAAATGGTAGGATGATGACTGTTTGCTATGTTGCTTTTTTGAGCGGATTTGATAAGTTTAAAGACTCCTGTAATAGTGCACATAGCCTTTAACATCTTCAGCTGTATGATATTCCATCCTACTTTATCTGCGGTTTCTGGCTCACGTTAGAACACCTGTGTCTCCCTTCTGGCTGATCTAAAGCCACCCTTTATACCATTGAAGGAAAGGTGGCAGCTAGTTCTTCGATTCTGAGACACACAGCTGCTGGTTTTTGATATCGTTCAAAAAATTCCACTTATATTTAGTTTTGTGCCTCAGTCCTTTAATCGTAATATTTTCTGCAGTTTTAATTTGGGTTTTTGTAATGGAAATAAGTAATGTACCGTAAGAAAAAAAAAAAAAAAAACACTTGTAAATTGTGTAGAATTCAAAACCTAATTGGGCGATGTTTTGTAGTAATGCCTTGTTCCTTACGTTCCTCGAAAACTTTTCCACTATGGCTACAAAACAAAACAAAAAAAACACAAGTTGTAATCTGGCTTTATGGATTTTCATAACTTGTAATTTAAGATCAGTTATTAGGTGTGTTTCTGCATTTTATATATTGTTCCCAGATGCTGCAGTATTAGTTTTTATCACTGCATATTTTATGAAATGTCAGCCTTCTGTTGACTGTTCACGCAGCATTGTTAGTGATCAAAGCCGCAACATAAAGGAGAAGAATCTAAACAGTTGGCTTATCTTTGTCCTTCACCGTGACACAAATAAAATTGCTTTAGCAATAAAAGGCGAGAAATCCTACAACAAAAGCCCCCAGTGCTGGAGTTTTTGGAAAAGGTAAAATTGTTTGTCTCACCGATTGGCTGAAGAGCCACAGTAGTTAAGGCTTGGGAAAAGAGATTATTTTCTTGGCTATTTGCCATCCCATGAATATGAAATGATCAAGAAAGATGGAAGTTTTTGGAGATGGCTGTCATTTGTTCTTTACAGATGCATCTGTTTTCATATATTCTAAAATAGTAGCTTTTCACTGAATACTGTACATAGACTTCAGGATGTAAGCCATATAAAACACTTTTTATTTTTTCATGCACTGCACTGTTTTGATATTTTTAATGTATGACAACTGCCTCCAAGCAAAACTCTTGCAATCTTCCCCTTTCCCCCCAATTGACCTATACCTGCAGCTCACAGTATGACGAATGCCACTTTAACATTGTCAGAATCTTGCATCGGTATTTGTAAGATAAAACCAGGAGCGGATCCTACGGAGAATAACGTATAATGAAAAGACTTGTGCCTCTTTGTGTTTTGGACCCACTCCTTGTTTTTGGCTTATAAATACTGACGCAAAATACTGTCTGCATGAAATACCTTACATAAAATGTTAGCAGTTTGTACAAATACCCAGCTCCCCAGTTTTCAATTATGAACAGAATCACTCCTGCTGGGGAAGCAATCTGAAAATGGAACCCTGCCCTTACCTCTAGCCACCCTGCCACTAGCTTATGGTCATCAGTCTATTAGCTGAGACTGAAGACTGCACGGCTGTAAAACCTGTCATGAACATGGAAGGTGCAGATTCTCCATCCGAGCTCATGCACACGAACGTGTGCCGGCCGTTCCGTGCATTGGGGACCCCAATTTGTTTCCGCAGACAGATGCAGACCCATTCAACTTGAAAATGTTCTATTTATTTGCGGTCCGGAGGCACGGAGAGAAACCCCACCTTCCGGTGCACAAAAGACGGGGGCCTGTATATTGCTGACCCACTGTTTGCGGGACACAATATGGGCCCGGCCAACACACGTACATGTGCATGAGCCCTTATAGTGTTATCATGTGAGCGATGGCAACCTTTGTACAGCACCTCGGAATATGATGGCGCTGTACAAGCAACAGGAAATAAATGATTTATGGAATGCTCAGATTATGGGAGGAAGTTTAAAGGGGTTGTCCAGGACTAACATATATTGATCACCAATCCATAGGATAGGTTATCTATATCAGATGTGTGGGGGTCCAACACCCAGAGCCTGTGCCGATCAGCTGCTAGTGGCAGCCAGGGTTGCAGAAGAACAGAGCTCCATACACTGTGTAGTGGCCGTTTTTGGGTACTGCAGCTCAGTTCCTATTCAATTTTATGGGGTATAAGAATCTTTAAAGAAGATATGGAAAAGAACTCAGGAAGTCCTGACCATTTGACCACATAGGGGCCCAAATATTTCATAGCCCTGCTTGTCAACCACCTTGTCCTGCTAGGACTCTATAGGGGACAGAAGGTTCCTTGTCCTGTACATACATCTCTCCACCCCTCCTGTGATTCTGTATTGGAGCTATGTAACCGTTTTTAGATGGTGTTGCTCTTTAAAGGAATTGTCGTTGGAATGTTATATTTAGTGATTATTTATATTTCTGTGTATTGTGTCGATAGCTGCTTCATATAGCACATAAACATTCTATCACCATCATTAGAAACCTTGCATTAGGCTATTGAAACCTTCTGACATATGTTGTTTTATAATAATGCTCGTATTCCAGCTCATTGCTATCCTGTGTAGGGAAGCGTGCAATGGTTTTGTTAGAAGAAAAAAAAAAAAAAAACTACCATAAAAGTACAGAATTAGGTGCTAAACATTATTATCCGAGCCCTAGACATTGCTTAAAACACTCCCTATGCATCATCCTGGAGATCTGTGCCCTCAAAAGGAATGCAATGTCCATTATTATAGCGGTATTAATTCTTATATATCACAATTGAGCCGCTATGAATCAATCTGCTAGGCTAGCGGAAGAGCACGAGCCCTTTATATGCTCCTAGGAAAGAAATAGTGCGGGAATAAAAATCTTGAATGATTTTGATCAGCTGTTGTATATGCCCAGCACAGCAGTTGGTTCAATCAATTTTATGTTTTGGGATGTTTTTATTAAAACGAGCTGCTGCTTTCTGTAAATCACGGAGAAAGATGTGATCAGAACGTATGGCTTCATTCCTCTACCTATAACTTATTTGTGGTACCCTGTAAAGTTTTTTTTTTTTTACTCTTTTACAGCAAAGGAAAATATATCAAGGTATTGTTTGTGTTTGTTTCTTGTCTTTTTTTGGGGGGATGTCTTTTAGGGGGTGGCAGTTGTTAGCCCATCATTGATTGCGCCTAGACCCTCCGCTGCTCTGCCGCTTTCACACACGAGACTGACAGCAACGCGTGCCATGTTCTCAGCAGCATAGGGGAGAAGGAGGCAGCCCCCCCCCCGTACCGCCGCTGCCACCAATGGACTGATAGGAGGGGAGGGGCTGTGGCCACTGCGCCACCAATGAATATCATTTATGCCTGAATACAAACGCAGGCTGCGGGTGCCGGCCATATCCCATACCCGGCCTCTATGACTGCGTGCTGCGATCCGCCGCTATTAACCTGTCAGGTGCGTTACCTGAGGGGTTAATTGCGGCGGATTGCAGCGCGCAGTCATAGAGGCCGGGTATGGGATATGGCCGGCACCCGCAGCCTGCTTTTGTATTCAGGCATAAACGATTTTCATTGGTGGCGCAGTGCACCCCCCCCCCCCAACCCCAGTATTATAAAGTAGAATCATTGGTGGCGCAGTGCGCCCCCAACCCCCCCCCCCCCCAGTATTATAACTATTATAATCATTGGTGGCAGTGACCACAGGGTCCCCCCCCTCCCCTCCTCATTGGTGGTGCAGTGGCAGCTTCTGATCTGAGCCCCAGCAGTGTAAGCCTGGGGCTCCGATCGGTTACCATGGCAGCCAGGACGCTACTGAAGCCCTGGCTGCCATAGTCGGCTCCCTGCTGCTGTGTGCACAGAGTCCTATTCACCCTGATAGGGGGAATAGGACAAGGGATGAAAAGGCCCCAGGTTCTAGCCCCTAAGGGGGAGGAAATAGTTATTAAATAAAAAGTAAAAAAACAAAACAAACAACAAAATATTAAGTTTAAATCACCCCCTTTCCCAATTTTACATATATAATATCTAAACAATAAATACATATTACATATCGCCACACCCAAAAAAGTGCGAACTATTAAAATATTTAAAAATATCTCCTATGCGGTGAACGCCGTAACAGAAAAATAAAAATAAAAAAAGTGCAATTTGCCATTTTTTGGCACCTTGTCTCGACAAAAATTAGGATCGGACTGTTCTATTATGGTCCAGACGTTACATAAAATGTGGAATGCTTTTTTGGTGTTTTATTTTTTTCACGTAATGTCAAGTATCGCAATACTTTTTTATGGTATCAAAATCGAGTCAAAATTTTGGTATCGTGACAACCCTAGGTAAGACATGTGTGTTTTTTTTTTTTTATTATACTGTAATTATATGCATTTTAAATTTGGCTCCTAAATATTTCAGGTTAGAAGCCAATGGCTCCTTGATATATTTTTTTGTCTGGAGCCCTGCATTAGACCACATTTACAATATCCTGGACATGGCTGTCAGATGAAGATGCAGCAACGTGTGTAGAACTGTCACGTTCACGCCTTGACATCCAGGATAGACATGGTCTGTCCCAATATCCTGCAGCTGCTTTTCTCAGCCTGCTGGAGGATCAGCTTGCATGTCTGCCTGTGTCTAAGGCCTCATGCACACGACCGTTGTTGTGTTCCGTTCCGCAAAATGGGGTTCCGTTGTTCCGTGATCCGTTTATGTTTTTGTTTCAGTGTGTCTTCCTTTATTTTTGGAGGATCACCAGACACGAAGGAAAGTAAAAAAAAAGTCTAAGTCAAGTTTGCCATGCAAATGATAGGAAAAAAACTGACGTGGACGCGGATGACAATCTTGTGTGCATCTGCGTTTTTTCACGGTCCCATTGACTTGAATGGGTCCGCGAACCGTTTTCTGTGAAAAAAATAGGACAGGTTATATTTTTTTGACTGACGTGGATGAAAAACGGTGCATTAGCAGAGTTTTCAACGGACCCATTGAAAGTCAATGGGTCCGCAGAAAATCACGAAAAACAGAACAACGGACACGGAATAAAACAACGGTCGTGTGCATGAGGCCTAACCCTGTGTAAGCTCTAATAAAGCAATAATTGAATTTTCTGATTCATGAACTATTATTGGGCACTTTCATGCCCACTCTCTGACCCCCCACTACTTCTGAGTGTCACACTCCTTAGCGTTGATGTCCCACACTCCTCTGCCACTCTTTGCATGCTCATCATGGCTCCTACGCTCTAGGCCAGGATCCAGGGTTTGGCCACTTCCTCGCTACCGTATCTCTCTTGCTGGGTCCTCTACTGCTCCCTTACGTGTACACTTATTCCTGCCAATGGCCAGCTGCCCGGTATACTGCAGTTTTGCTATGTGACCTCTCTTCTAGGCAATTTGCAGATATGTGGCTTTTCTCATAAGTAAAACACAGCAGAGCATAGCAAGGAGTGCATCAGCAAAAAGACCATCATTAGTTCTCTCTTAGATAATGGACAGCCGTCTGTGTGCCTAAGGCTACTTTCACACTTGCGGCTGAGAGATCCGTCAAGCAGTTCCGTCTCCGGAACTGCCTGCCGGATCAGGCAAAATGTATGCTAACTGATGGCATTAGTAAGACTGATCAGGATCTTGATCAGTCTTAAAAATGCCTGATCAGTCGAAAAAATGCATTGAAATGCCGGATCCGTCTTTCCGGTGTCATCCGGCAAAAACGGATCCGGCATTTATTTTTTCACCTTTTTTTTTGTCTGCGCATGCGCATACTGGAAGGACGGATCCGGCATTCCGGTATTCTGAATGCCGGATCCGGCACTAATACATTCCTATGGGAAAAAATGCTGGATCCGGCATTCAGGCAAGTCTTCAGTTTTTTTAGCCGGAGATAAAACCGTAGCATGCTACGGTTTTCTCTTTTGCCTGATCAGTCAAAACGACTGAACTGAAGACATCCTGATGCAAACTGAACGGATTACTCTCCATTCAGAATGCATGGGGATAAAACTGATCAGTTCTTTTCCGGTATAGAGCCCCTGTGACTCAACTCTATGCCGGAAAAGAAAAACGCAAGTGTGAAAGTACCCTTAGGGCTCTTTCACACCTGCGTTCTTGTCTTCCGGCATAGAGTTCCGTCGTCGGGGCTCTATGCCGGAAGAATCCTGATCAGGATTATCCTAATGCATTCTGAATGGAGAGTAATCCGTTCAGGATGCATCAGGATGTCTTCAGTTCCGGTACGGAACGTTTGTTGGCCGGAGAAAATACCGCAGCATGCTGCGCTTTTTGCTCCGGCCAAAAATCCGGAACACTTGCCGCAAGGCCGGATCCGGAATTAATGCCCATTGGAAGGCATTGATCCGGATCCGGCCTTAAGCTAAACGTCGTTTCGGCGCATTGCCGGAGCCGACATTTAGCTTTTTCAGAGTGGTTACCATGGCTGCCGGGACGCTAAAGTCCTGACAGCCATGGTAAGTGTAGCGGGGAGCGGGGGAGCAGTGTACTTACCGTCCGTGCGGCTCCCCGGGCGCTCCAGAGTGACGTCAGGGCGCCCCAAGCGCATGGATCACGTGATCCATGTGATCACGTCATCCATGCGCATGGGGCGCTCTGACGTCATTCTGGAGCGCCCCGGGAGCCGCACGGACTGTAAGTATACCGCTCCCCCGCTCCCCGCTCCTACTATGGCAACCAGGACCTTAATAGCGTCCTGGGTGCCATAGTAACACTGAAAGCATTTGGAAGACGGTTCCGTCTTCAAATGCTTTCAGTACACTTGCGTTTTTCCGGATCCGGCAGGCACCTCCGGCAACGGAAGTGCATGCCGGATCCCAACAACGCAAGTGTGAAAGAGGCCTAAGTCTTTCAGATTTGGGCATCTAGGAATGTACTAAAAGGAGGTAAGCTTTCCCCCCACTTAAAGGCTATGTACACCTTTGGGGGCAATTTTTTTTATTATTGCATTATACTTATTTTGAGCTAAAAATCTTTTTTTCAATTGGTCTTTATTAAAAATATGAAATCCTTTTTGTGTACATAGCTGAGATGCTGTAGTAGCAGCCTGAAGGACTCCTTATCTCTGCTCTCTGACATTATAAACACTCATTAAAGCTCAGTTCTTATCTTACTGATAAGAATGTGGCTTAATGTGTTTATAATCTCTCAGTAGTTTAAGGATAAGGGTAATTAGATGACAGCACAAAGTGAAAGTGAAAGTAAGTACCAGTATCACAGTTAGATAAACTGTTAACTCTTTGTGACTGAACAGCTAAATATTTTTAATAAAGGCCAATTGAAAATATGATTTTTAGCCAAAAATAAGTTAAATGCAATCATAAAAAAATTACTTCAAAGGTGTACATAGCCTTTCACAGCCCTCTGAACTTGGTATTGGTACTGTGACATAAAAGCTTATCTGCAAGAAAGTAAATGACAAGAGTCTATGAGATATCATGTGAGTCCTCTTGGTTTAGTCAGAGTTAATGAGAGCTGTTCTAGCTGTTCCCTGATTGGTATTTTTAGGCCCCATAAAATTTTCAACTGGGCTTCCTCTACTAATAAGCGGTCCATCTTAAAGAAGTTCTGATTAAAAGGACTCTTTCAATAAAATCACCTGCATGTGAATATTTTATGTATAATTTTTTTAATTAGAAAATGGTGGATTGTTTTTGGGATTCATCATACTACGGACGAAACTAAAAAAAAAAACGGTCAAAAATTCTAAAAAATAGCTTAGCTTGAGTGGCATAACCTCTGCGGCCAGGCCGGATTTCCTATAGTTCACCCCAGAAACTGGCATAAGTTAGGGTACTTTCACACTAGCGTTTTTATTTTCCGGCATTGAGTTCCGTCCTAGGGGCTCTATACCGGAAAGGAACTGATCAGTTTTATCCTAATGCATTCTGAATGGAGAGCAATCCGTTCAGGATGCATCAGGATGTCTTCAGTTCAGTCTTTTTGACTGATTAGGATGGAGATAATACCGCAGCATGCTGCGGTTTTATCTCCGGACAAAAGACTGAACACTTGCCTGAATGCCGGCATTTTTTTTCCATAGGAATGTATTAGTGCCGGATGCGGCATTCAAAATACCACAATGCTGGATCCGCCCTTGTGGTCTGCGCATGCGCAGACCGGTAAAAATGTGAAAAAAATATATAATGGCTCCGTCTACAAATGCTTTCCGTTTGCATGCAGATTGCCGGATCCGGCAGGCAGTCCCGGCGATGGAACTGCTTGCTGGATCACTCTGCCGAGTGTGAAAGTAGCCTAATAAATTAGTTGCATCTCACGCCATTGCACATAGGAATCGCAGGTAAGCTGATAAATGGCCTAGCTGGCAACTTCTTCTTCATATAGTTTTAAATGGTCATTTCATAGACTGGATTACCAGTATATCCAGTCTGACAATATAGCCAGGGTTATTACACAGATAAAAAAAAAATCCTCTTTAGTCTCATGTATTGTCATTTCTGGTAATCCTAGTTCCTCTATTGATTTTTCTGTACTTCTCGCAGTTCTCCTATATATGCAGCTTGTATGCTTAGTTCATTTGATTGTTAATATCTGAATTCTCTAACTAGCCATTGGTTCCATGGTGGGAAGTTCCAATTTCCAACCATTGGTTGGCACAGTTCTTGGACATGTTTTTTTTTTTTAAATATAACTAGCTAATTGCCAGAAAAAATAATTTGCAAGAATATACAAAATTATATTTAAAATAATTTTAACCACTCCATATATAGTCAGTGGAAGTAGGGTCTTTAAACGTGCCGCCCACCCAGGAGCTGAGCGATCACCATAGCCACCAGGTTTCTGCTGTTTTACAAAGCAGACATCTGGAGTCAATGTCTGCAATTGGCAATAATGGCAAGCGCAGACTTTTAACCCCTCAGATGCCATGGTTAATTGTGACCACTGCATCCGAGAGTCCTTTTCCCTGGAGCACAACGCTAGCCTTGAGCCTTCTAAAGGCTCCGTGGCTATCTACAGCGATAAGGAACATAGCAAATCTCCCATAGACTGCAGTAGTGATTCATTGCAGTGTATGGGAGAGGGGATCTGATGATCGCATGTTCAAGTCCCACAGGAGGACTTTAGAAAAAAGAAGTAAATTTTTTTTTACAAATAAAAAATACATTTCAAATTAAAATCAGCCCCTGTCCCCAGTTCAAAAATACAAATACATAAACAATAAAAAAATTAAGATCATAATGCCCGAACTATTAAAATTTTGAAGAAGCCCCAAATACCATTTTGTTTTTACCTTTTTCAGCCAATTAAATGTAATAAAAGCCAGTCAAGTTTTATTAAGTCTATTTACTCAAAATTCTGTCAATGAAAGCTGCAGGTCATTCTACAGAACGTGCTCTTATACACTCATGCAAACAGATGAAAAAATGAGGCAAAAATGCAGATTAATGAATATTGAGAGCTGTGTGGGGTTAGGCTAGGTCTACACGACAACATTTGTCGCACTAATGTCGCGCGACAATTTTTATAATGACAGTCTATGGTGTCGCACTGCAACATGCTGCGACGCAAATGTCGCAGAAAATCCATTCAAGATGGATTTTTCTGTGACTGTTGCATCGCAGTCGCAGCATGTTGCTTGTTGCAGTGCGACACCATAGACTGCCATTATAAAAATTGTTGCGCGACATTGGTGCAACAAAATGTTGCGCTACAAATGTTGCAGTGTAGTTGTGCCCTATCCGACAAATGTCGTCGTGTAGACCTAGCCTTATAACTGCTAGCTGACACTGCCCACGCCCCCTCCTGTCCTGATCTCACCATGCTCCCTCCTGTCCTGCTCTCACCACACCCCCTCCTGTCCTGCTCTCACCACGCTCCCTCCAGTCCTGCTCTCTGTCCTGCTCTCACCACGCCCCCTCCTGTCCTGCTCTCACCACGCCCCCTCCTGTCCTGCTCTCACCACGCTCCCTCCTGTCCTGCTCTCACCACGCCCCCTCCTGTCCTGATCTCACCACGCCCCCTCCTGTCCTGATCTCACCACGCCCCCTCCTGTCCTGCTCTCACCACGCCCCCTCCTGTCCTGCTCTCACCACGCTCCCTCCTGTCCTGCTCTCACCACGCCCCCTCCTGTCCTGCTCTCACCACGCCCCCTCCTGTCCTGATCTCACCACGCCCCCTCCTGTCCTGATCTCACCACGCCCCCTCCTGTCCTGCTCTCACCACTCCCATCCTGTCCTGCTGTCACCACGCCCCCTCCTGTCCTGCTCTCACCACGCCCCCTCCTGTCCTGCTCTCACCACGCCCCCTCCTGTCCTGATCTCACCACACCCCCTCCTGTCCTAATCTCACCACGCCCCCTCCTGTCCTAATCTCACCACGCCCCCTCCTGTCCTAATCTCACCACGCCCCCTCCTGTCCTGCTCTCACCATGCCCCCTCCTGTCCTGCTCTCACCACGCCCCCTCCTGTCCTTCTCTTACCACGCCCCCTCCTGTCCTGCTCTCACCACGCCCCCTCCTGTCCTGCTCTCACCACGCCCCCTCCTGTCCTGCTCTCACCACTCCCATCCTGTCCTGCTCTCACCACGCCCCCTCCTGTCCTTCTCTCACCACGCCCCCTCCTGTCCTGATCTCACCACATCCCCTCCAGTCCTGATCTCACCACACCCCCTCCAGTCCTGATCTCACCAAGCCCCCTCCTGATCTCACCACGCCCCCTCCTGTCCTGCTCTCACCACTCCCCCTCCTGTCCTGCTCTCACCACTCCCCCTCCTGTCCTGCTCTCACCACGCCCCCTCCTGTCCTGCTCTCACCACGCCCCCTCCTGTTCTGCTCTCACCACGCCCCCTCCTGTTCTGCTCTCACCACGCCCCCTCCTGTCCTACTCTCACCACGCCCCCTCCTGTCCTGATCTCACCACGCCCCCTCCTGTCCTGCTCTCACCACGCCCCCTTTTGTCCTGCTCTCACCACGCCCCCTCCTGTCCTGATCTCACCACACCCCCTCCTGTCCTAATCTCACCACGCCCCCTCCTGTCCTAATCTCACCACGCCCCCTCCTGTCCTGCTCTCACCACGCCCCCTTCTGTCCTGCTCTCACCACGCCCCCTCCTGTCCTTCTCTCACAGGCTGTGAGTCACAGCTGCCTGTTTGTCCATCCCTGCAGGTGCCATGGAGGAGCTACCTTGTCCACGCCTGAAAGAGTGTGCTGCTCCCTGGGTCCTAAAGCACCCTGCTTGTATCAGAGGTGCTTTCCTTCTGTGACTGGCACTCCTGGCTGTGCAGAGCTGGCAGGGCTTAGCAGGGACACTTGTTAAAAGCTGAAGTAAAGAAACTTTTGCAGGAGGAAGGGAGACTAAGGGGAAGCTGTGATGGCTGATCTGATTGTAAGCTCTGCCCCCTCTGTTTCCCCTGTACTGATAGGATCCTGCCAACATGTAAGGATGTAGCAGAGCCAGGGCAGCGCTGTGGACCACAAACTGTGAGCAATCCCAATGTCTGTCCTGTTTATGGCCCCTCTATCACAGACATGATATTACAGCCAGACCAACAGTTCAGTAGCTTTACCCCCTGTGAGCTGTCATTATGGCTGAGGTCAGGGATATCAGCAGCAGTCACTGGTCTCACCATCTATAAACTTGTGCCCTCTCCTTCCTGCACACTGTATATGGTGATTTGTGACCCCCACCACTGCATATAAAGATCTGTGACCCCCTGTACACTGTATACAGTGATCCGTGTTAACAGTAGCCCACGAGTGCCGCCAGAAGTCCGCTCCGGACCCATTCATTTAAATGGGGACAAGTCAAAGATGCGGCCGCGGCACGGCAAACATGCTGTGAGGCGGATGGACAGAAAATGCAGCGTGCTGGGCATCAGTGAATGTGAATGGGGTCGGAGCGGACTTCCGACGACACTCGATGGCTAGCGTTAGAACGGATCCGGCAGGGGAACAGCCTGCCAGACCTGCTAACGCTAGTGTGAAAGTAGCCTTAGTCGTGTGATGATAGACAGGATGCTGCTCTCTATGTGAGCAGATCAATTTGTACAAATGTATACATCAGAGCTCTTGTGCAACAAAGATCTGCCCCCCCCCCCGCTCAACAGCCCCCTCCTATGGCCATCCATGCACCTAAACAGAAATCTATGCCGCTCAGAGCTGCTGTGGATTTCTGGCTTCATTTGAGTCAGAAAACTGGAGAAAATTTACATAAATTTGTTAGGGCAACTGTTCACGCCCCCTCCCTGCCATTGCCACGCCCTCTTTTTTTTTTAAAGGCACAGTTAAAAAGTCGCAAACACATAGTTTGCAACTTTTTAACGCCCCTTTTCAGAAACAAGGGAAATGATAAATCTCCCCCTCTATTCATTCCGTTCATAGCTTTAGTCCAATGGTGCAGCTAGAAATGAGTGGGCCCCACAGCAAGTTTATGAACAGGCCCCCCCCAGTAACATCTGTATGATACATTAGTGTCACGGGGTTCCGAAGGTGGACTCGGTCCCCCATTGCCCGCAGAACTGTTGCTTAGCTTTTGGAATGAGGTTCTGTGTTTGACCTCATTCCCAGGGCGGCTTTACTAGCTGGGTGGCTCCCTGCTCCTAGTCTGCCTTGAGCGCCGAGCTGATCACTCGGTGCTCGACTGGTTGGTCTGTCGGTCATGTGACGCTGGCCACGTCACATGACCCTCACTCCCCACTATAAATACAGGCAGCCTGCTGGCTACAGGTTGCCTGTTAATTTCTAGGTTCCTGGCTATTTGTTGGACTACTGAATATTTACCTGATCCTGTTCCCTGACGATCCTCTGCCTGCTCCTCCTGTACTGCGCATACATCCTGGTATTGTGACCTCGGCTCCCACCTGACTACTCTCTTTGGACTCCTCTTGTACTTCGCTACTCTCCTGGTATTTGACCCCGGCTTCTCCTGACCATTCTTTGCTTAATCCGTTGTACTGCGTAGCTCTCTTGGTTCTGACCCGGTCCGTTCATGTTCCGTATTTTGTCTTGTCTGTCTTCCCTGCACATATCCTAAGTTAGGGACTGCCGTCCAGTTGTCCCCTGTCATCAGGACTCGTGAGGCAAGTAGGCAGGGCCAGGGGTGAGGGTGGAGCGCAGTGGTCACTACCCTTCCCCCTGTGTGTGTGTGGACGTGACCGTTACAATTAGCATCATATTCCTGTGTGCTGCTGGGACTGGGGCCTACTTCCTATTGCTATGTCTGTACAGCAGTTATTCATATAATCTGAGGGGCTCTTGTCTCTATGGAAACACAGGTCGGCGGGGATGTCATGAGACTGCTCCTCTGAACATGCTTGCTGCAGTGCATGCTGGGATTTTTACTTTCACTTTACAGCTGCTCCTCCCACACAGCCGGTCTGAGGAAGCTCCTCCAGGGAGGTGCGTCATGGTGAACAGGTCAGAAAACTGATCTATAGCCAGTACATGTCACATGATAGACATACTTCATGGTTTTGGCTATTGTCTGGGGCACTTTGGATTTTTGATACTTTGGGTGGCCAACCCCTTTAAGGCAGGAGAAAAAGCCATCAGCCAAATCAGCGTTCAGTCCACAGCTACTGCAAATATATGGGCAACCTTAGGCTGGCTACGCTTGTCAAGAGACAAAAGATTAGATAAAGACAATTCTCTGAAGAAATGGCATCTAGGCTAGGACAAGCTTAGGTAGGGAGATTGCCTTAGCACATGCTGTACGGTGGAGCATGTCAATCATTTTTCGGATGGTTTTGTATGGAATATGACATCTATAACCTCTGATAAACATATGAGGGTACAGTAGAGGCCTCATGTACCTCTATGGCAGCCCTATAACTGTTCCATACTACCGAGCTATGATATGGCCGCGGCATGGGATGCTCCTGTATATGGCGTATAGTGAAACCTCTCCAAAAGACCACCTCCTTACTTAGACTAGATTGTCTATGAAATATTTCATACATACAGGCTGAATTCGTTGAGAGGCCCAGCCTTTTAGAAGATGACTTGGGCTACTTTCACACCTCCGGTTTGCATTCCAGCAGGCTTTTTCGGCAGAGAACAGCCTGCCGGAATTCTCCGGATCCAGAGGTGCCGGATGCGGACCACTAGGTATAACGGGGCCTAGCAGGCATCCGTACACATTCCAGCAGACAAGCGGAGACCCGGCCGGACACAAACCGCAGCATGCAGCCGCAACAGCAGAGGTGAAAGTAGCCTTATCAATGCAATTTGTGGGTGGTCTTCTCAAGGAGGTTTCACTGTACATGTTTGTGTCCACCTACTGCAGCGGTGGTAAAAATGATGAGTGAGGGAGAGAGTTCTAATTCTTAAAATATTTGTGTTGTTTTTCTTATTGCAGTTGCCTTGGGGCTGTTGTGTCAAGAGGTTATAGTGAACCGTTCACCAGGCGGGACCTGTAAAGCAAGGTATTGTGTATAGCACTAAGTTGCACTTATTTCGAACACTAAACACCAACCTAATCTTCATTTTCTTCTAACTAGCACACCGACCATGGGGATGGTCTAAGATGCAGTCAGCTATAAGCTCCTGTCCTTCATGCAGCCCTTTAAAGCAGTTGTCCGGGATTTGGACACTTATGACCTATCCTCAGGATAGGTCATCAGTATATGATTGTGAAGGTCCGACTCCTGGGCACACAGTTTCAGACCACGGCACTCATTCCTAGGCCAGTGACATAGCCATTCAAGTAAATGGGCCTCACAATACCAAGCACACCCACTATACAATGTACGGTGCTGTGCTTGGGAAGTTGTGAGGAGGCTACAGGGCTGATTAAAATGCTGCACCCTCTTCAAACAGCTGATCATCAGGGTGCCGGGTGTTCTAACCCCACCAGTCAGATATTGATGATCTATCCTGAGGATAGGCCATGAATATCAAAATCCTGGTCAACCCCTTAAAAGGGAACCTGTCAATTGCTTTTGTGCTGCTAAACCACCAGCACGCTATTATGTAACTGGTATAGCTTTCTACCGATGGGTCTGTGAAACTTCTTCTAGGTAATCCCTTAACGGCCCGGTTTCCCATGAGGATAGTTAGAAAGCTAACTCCAGCTGCATAACATAATGCTGGTGGTCTAGCAGCCCAAAAGCAAGTAAAAGGGACGCAGCAGGGTGGTTGTATGTCTGTAACCAGATTAGAGGTGGCACCGCTTGAGGAAGGTGGCTGATGTGCCGTCCCTTTCTATGACCAGCTTTATAGCAATGTATGAATCCATCCACTCTATACAGTAGACTGGGACTGAGTTGCTTCCTCTTGTACACCCTACGGGTCACCGGGGATTGCATGGCATTGATTCCTATTGTAAATTGGAGATTAGAGAGTATTGTATTCCTGGATTGGTACTAAAGCATTGACATTGTTTTTTAATCTGATAACGTATGGCTTTAAATTCATGTTCCTTCCGTTGCAGGCGACAAATCTAAAGCAGCATTTCTTGGATTTATGAGGATAAATCCTGTTTGGCAATCTTGTAGATCCTCTAGAGAATAGTTAAACAGTGATTAATCATTGTTTCTCCACTGAGTGTGCAGAAAAGAATGGGGAAGCCGCATTTCACACCTCTGAAGCAATTAATCCCCATGATCTTAGCCAGGCTTGTCTTGTAGATAAGTCAGGATAGAAAACTGTACCTAATTTATCAATGTATGCATGCCATAAAGTATAAAACACACTATTTATTTTATATCATTTATAGTCAAATGTAAAAAAAAGTGACTTTTTCCGCATCCAAGAGTGTTTTTTTTACATTACCTTCATATAAACTAAGTACCAGAGATTACAATGGGATTGCTGTTTATTGTGCACATCTGGTGCAGTCACTATGCATTTTCTCATTCACTTGCTGGCATTTTTAGTGATTGTGGCATAAATCATTTTGCTAATCAGAAACATAAGTGACGGGAAGTCATCTCCTTTTTTTGAACAATGGGAAAAAACATATGGCTTCTTAGACAGGACTTGGCTGTTATGCTATTTATGTGGCATTGCATTCTGTATTTAGAATTTCATATTAATTGCAATGGTTTGATTGAAGGCAGGCAGTGCCCAAGGTTTATGTTCAAAGTATTTGTTTTATGCCTTGTATATGGCACACTTTGAGCTTAACTTTTATGGTCCACCTGCTTGCAAAAATAAAGTTGTATCATATTATGTTATCAGATTCATGAGCAGACTACTTTAAGTAGCTCGGCTACAAAGGCGGTGTGTCATAACTGGCAGTTTTGGATCAACGTGGGCGTAGAATAAGCCTGAATCTGGAGAAATATATTGCGTTTTATATTGGTTATATGCTTGTGACTTCGGAAGTATCAGTCCTAGCGCTGTAGTTGCTAAAGTGTGATTCCGCTAGTTTAAATTGTATATTAGAGAATGGCATAAATAGCAATTCCCCAACATAATGTTTTTGTGTGACCTCCTTCTAGAAGCTGGTTGTCAGTGGCTTGTTGTCATTGTCAGGAGCATTTTGCTATATTGTAGACTACTAAAAAAAACATCTTGTATAGCTGCCATTTGCACCAGTAGACCAGTTTGGGGAATTTGGAAATTCCTCATCGCCCTGTAGGTGAAGGAAATGTTTCTGATAATTATTGGGAGTTGCTATTTCCAATACGATTTATGTACCGTATTTTTCGCCCTATAAGACTCACCGGCCCATAAGACGCACCTAGGTTTTAGAGGAGGACAATAAGAATTTTTTTTTTTTTAATTAGACCTCAGGTCAGACCACCAATCATACCTCCAATGTTAATCACACCTCAGCTGACAGCCCCAATCAGACCCCCAATGTTAATAAGACCCAATTAAGACCTCAGATAGACCCCTAATCAGACCTCAATGTGAATGACCCCCAATCATACCTCAGATTAGACCCCCGCATTCAGACCTCAGATCAGCCCCCATGCTCTCATCAGCTTCCATATGCCTCTTATCAACCCCCGTATGCCTCTCATGATCATCCCCCATGCCTCTTATCATAAGGGAAGCGCTCATTAGTATTTTCCCCATAAGACGCTGGGACATTTTTTCCCCACTTTGGAGGAAAAAAAAGTGTCTTATGGGGTTAAAAATAAAGTACATGTATGCAAGTTCCTTATTGTATTTTCTACATTTAGGACTATGTAAAAAATAGAGGTTATGTTCTTGTTATCTGAGAAAAACTTTCTATCTGTGCACAATTATCTTGTTGATATAAATGGGCAAATAATAACCATGGGTCATCATACATCTAAGGCCCTTTGCAGACCAGCGTTCCTCCCGCAGCGAGTCCACAACGCAGCTCCCGGAAACACTACTGAAACAAAAAACTGAAAAACTGATCCGTTTAAAACGGACCGCAAAACACTAAAAAAGCCATACGGTCGTGTGCAAGAGGCCTAAATATGATAAGGCATGGCATGAAATTGCATTTTATGTTTAATACAATTCTGGGAAAAAATACACTCTAAGAAAAAAGTAAGAAGTTATTGGAATAGAATGAAGCATTCTATGTGTGAATGTAATGATGATATATGGAAGTGATTACAATAAGGTTATTGGGGAAAACTACAATAAAAAGGACCTTGTTGTTCTACTTCTAGCCTGGATACAAGATGAGATAGAGTTGGAAATGGAGGGCATACAGGTTCTGTATGGTATCCTGCGTCACATTTGCCCACAAATGATGCAGTGAAGCCTGTACATCCTGCACACTTGTAGGTTGCTGAAGTTGGTCCCGGTGTGATGCCATAAATGTTCAATTAGCCATAAATCTGGTGACCTGGCAGGCCAAGGAAGTGTTGCAATCTGGTGTAGACATTCCTGGGAAACCCTTGATGTGTGTGTCCTGATGAAATATGCCAGGTGGAAGCCCTGCCATGAGAGGAGACGCGTGTAGCGGAGGATTTCCTGAACATATCGCTGAGATGTTAGTGTCCCTCGTATCAATAGTAGCGGTGACCGACAGTTGTATGCCATGGCTCCGCAGATCATCGTAACAGCAGATGGTGCAGTGTGTTGCTCCACAGCTCAGGCAGGATTGAAGCGCTCAACATACTTGAACTCAACCGCCATCGGATCCCATACAGAACCCGGATTTGTCACTAAAGGCGATACAGTAGCTGTCCAGGTTTCTCAATCACGACAACAGTCTAAACGAAGGTGACAGTGGTTGGCTATCAATAGCCAACCACCGAGCAGAGGTCACAATAACACCTGTACAAGCATCATAAACACTTGTTCAGGCCATTTTACTCCCTGGAAAAAGTCTATAGCGTACCAATACGCCTTAGGTTACTTTCACACTAGCATTTTGGCTTTCAGTTTGTGAGATCCGTCAAGCGGTTCAAAACTGATCAGTTTTGCCCTAATGCATTCTGAATGGAAAAGGATCCGCTCTGAATGTATCAGTTTGCCTCCGTTCAGTCACCATTCCGCTCTGGAGGTGGGCACCAAAACGCTGCCTGCATGGGATGTGGAGCGAGACGTCCTGACACACAATGTAAGTCAATGGGGACGGATCTGTTTTCTCTGACACAATAGAAAACGGATCCGTCCCCCATTGACTTTCAATGGAGTTCATGACTGATTCATCTTGGCTATAGAAGACATAATACAACCGGATACAACGGATGCATGCGGTTGTATTATTGTAATGGAAGCGTTTTTGCAGATCCATGACAGATCCGCAAAAAACGCTAGTGTGAAAGTAGCCTTAGACTTTTTCCCCACATTCATCAGTGCAGTGAGCGCTGTGAACGGCGCGGGCAGCGCAGCGATGCTGCCTGTGCCTGAAATAACCAATAACAAAGCTCCTTACAGCAAGGAGCTTTATTATTGGTTGGTATAGGCGCATGGCGGAGCAATACAGGTCCTGCAGCAGGGGAAGCCTGCGGGAGCTTGAAAGAGGAGGGGCCGGCTCCCGGGGTGGCTGTTGTAAGGAGGACCTTGGGAAACATGACAAGGCCTCTGGAGAGGTAAGGAGCAGCGGACTCATGTGGCTGGTCCCTGGTAACCCTGCTCCCCCTTCTTCCTGTCACCCCACTAGTGACCCTACTCCCCCTCCTCCTGTCACCCCACTAGTGACCCTGCTCCCCCCTTCTCCTGTCACCCCACTAGTGACCCTGCTCCCCCCTTCTCCTGTCACCCCACTAGTGATCCTGCTCCCCCTCCTCCTGTCACCCCACTAGTGACCCTGCTTCCCCCTCCTCCTGTCAGCCCACTAGTGACCCTGCTCCCCCTTCCTCCTGTCAGCCCACTAGTGACCCTGCTCCCCCCTCCTTCTGTTACCTCACTAGTGACCCTGCTCTCCCCTCCTCCTGTCACCCCACTAGTGACCCTACTCCCCCTCCTCCTGTCAGCCCACTAGTGACCCTGCTCCCCCCTCCTCCTGTCAGCCCACTAGTGACCCTGCTCCCCTCTCCTCCTGTCACCTCACTAGTGTCCCTGCTTCCCCCTCCTCCTGTCACCCCACTAGTGACCCTGCTTCCCTCTCCTCCTGTCACCCCACTAGTGTCCCTGCTCCCCCCTCCTCCTGTCACCCCACTAGTGATCCTGCTCCCCCCTCCTCCTGTCACCCCACTAGTGACCCTGCTCCCCCCTCCTCCTGTCACCCCACTAGTGACCCTGCTCCCCCCTCCTCCTGTCAGCCCACTAGTGTCCCTGCTCCCCTCTCCTCCTGTCACCTCACTAGTGTCCCTGCTTCCCCCTCCTCCTGTCACCCCACTAGTGACCCTGCTTCCCTCTCCTCCTGTCACCCCACTAGTGTCCCTGCTCCCTCCTGCTCCTGTCACCCCACTAGTGACCATGCTCCCCCCTCCTCCTGTCACCCCACTAGTGATCCTGCTCCCCCCTCCTCCTGTCACCCCACTAGTGACCCTGCTCCCCCCTCCTCCTGTCACCCCACTAGTGACCCTGCTCCCCCCTCCTCCTGTCACTCCACTAGTGACCCTGCTCCCCCCTCCTCCTGTCACCCCACTAGTGACCCTGCTCCCCCCTCCTCATGTCACCCCACTAGTGTCCCTGTTCCCTCCTCCTCATGTCACCCCACTAGTGTCCCTGCTCCCTCCTCCTGTCACCCCACTAGTGACCATGCTCCCCCCTCCTCCTGTCACCCCACTAGTGACCCTGCTCCCCCCTCCTCCTGTCACCCCACTAGTGACCCTGCTCCCCCCTCCTCCTGTCACCCCACTAGTGACCCTGCTCCCCCCTCCTCCTGTCACCCCACTAGTGACCCTGCTCCCTCCTCCTCCTGTCACCCCACTAGTGACCCTGCTCCCCCCTCCTCATGTCACTCCACTAGTGTCCCTGCTCCCCCCTCCTCCTGTCAGCCCACTAGTGACCCTGCTCCCTCCTCCTCCTGTCACCCCACTAGTGACCCTGCTCCCCCCTCCTCATGTCACTCCACTAGTGTCCCTGCTCCCCCCTCCTCCTGTCACCCCACTAGTGACCCTGCTCCCCCCTCCTTCGGTTACCTCACTAGTGACCCTGCTCTCCCCTCCTCCTGTCACCCCACTAGTGACCCTGCTCCCCTCTCCTCCTGTCACCCCACTAGTGATCCTGCTCCCCCCTCCTCCTGTCACCCCACTAGTGACCCTGCTCCCCCCTCCTCCTGTCACCCCACTAGTGACCCTGCTCCCCCCTCCTCCTGTCAGCCCACTAGTGACCCTGCTCCCCCCTCCTCCTGTCACCCCACTAGTGACCCTTCTTCCCCCTCCTCCTGTCACCCCACTAGTGACCATGCTCCTCCCTCCTCCTGCCACCCCACTAGTACCCTGCTCCCCCCTCCTCCTGTCCCCCCACTAGTGACCGTGCTCCCTCCTCCTCCTGTCACTCCACTAGTGACCCTGCTTCCCCCTCCTCATGTCACCCCACTAGTGTCCCTGCTCCCTCCTCCTCCTCCTGTCACTCCACTAGTGACCCTGCTCCCCCCTCCTCCTGCCACCCCACTAGTGACCCTGCTCTCCCCTCCTCCTGTCACCCCACTAGTGACCCTGCTCCCCCCTCCTCCTGTCACCCCACTAGTGACCCTGCTCCCCCCTCCTCCTGTCACCCCACTAGTGATCCTGCTCCCCCCTCCTCCTGTCACCCCACTAGTGACCCTGCTCCCCCCTCCTCCTGTCATCCCACAGGGAAGAAGCTGAACAGACTCCGCCGACTATGATGGAATCCATTCAGTTTCCGTTCGGGATCCTGTCTTTTTACCGGACACAAAAGTGCTGCACATAAGGCTTTTTTGTCTGGTGTTTAAACATAATCTGCAATAGAGGCTCCAAACGCAGCCTCCAACGCAGATTTGAACAAGTGTAGGCCTACGTATTATGTATTTGTATTACCGCAACTTTCGTACTCCTCCTCTGGTAAAAAATACTGCTCAAAAATGGTCAGAGGAGTAATTTTACTCTTCTGCAAAAAACGTAATGCGACCTCTGCCACCGAGCAGAATGATTGGCTCCAGCAGCCACGTGCCATATACTGGCATATCCCCCTGCAACTTGTGTACAAGCAGCAGCTGAGGATCGGACCAGCACTGCAGTGAGAATAACAGGATTCTTTATTTTAGGCAGTTGGGGGACTTCTTTAATAGGTTATCTTTACATTTTACCACTGCGTTGGGCTTTCCCGTTGCATTCACCAAATATATCCATTGGGCCCTACTGATTTACATTATGCCAAAAGAGCATCCTTACTACACATCGGGTTGGTATGTTTTAGCGTACTTTTCACTGTATGGAATACCCAAATAGTCCTGACGAAGGGGGTAATCCTGCCCCAGAAACGCGTTGACTAGACTGTATAATAAAAGATCTCTTAATACCAGACACTTCAATTGTGAAGTTCATTCAATCAAGGTCTAGGCAGCGCCATAGGGGTCCGCAACGACGTTTTTTAAAGGTTATTTCACTGTATGGAATAGCGTAGTAAACTACACAATCTAATGCAGAGGCATACATCAAATAATAACACCACACATTATGTTGTTTTTTTTGTGGTAAATTTACACTTTGCCTGTACATTGACATGTGTCAGAGATTTCCATTAGAGATATTCATCTGGATATCCTTCTGGTGTGTTTAAGGCTTTTGTCTTACTATCCTAACTTTTCTTTTGTGTTTGACATATTAATGCTTTTGCTATTTTGCTGTTTTGCATTAAAGTGTCACATAATGTATCTGTGGATTTCCATTTATTTTACCAGTTTTAATGTGTCTAAGGTTGGGTTTCCACATTGTCTCAGTGGGGTAGTAGTGTTACGCATGACAAAACCGCAGTGGTTTTTCGTGAGTTGCCAAAAAATAAAAATAAAAAAAAGTAATTAAAAAAATATCTAAAAATTGAAATCATCCCCCTTTCCCCAGAATAAAAATGATAATAACTAAACAATGAAAAATATCATAGGCAAAAAAGAAATGTCCGATTTGCCATTTTGGGGACTGGCAGAGATTCAACACATAAATGCAGCGAAATCAGCATCAAATCTGCGGTTTTCTTTCAGTCATGGGATGCGGAGTAAGGCGGATCCGTCATGACCCACAATGCAAATCAATGGGGGCGGATACGTTGCCAATAAGAAGAGAGACGGGAGGAGGAGGGGAGGGGCTGTGTGCCACTGCGCCACCAATGAAGATAACTGACCTGAAATACAAATACAGGAGGTGGGTGCCGGAATCAAATAGCCGACACCCAACCTCTGTGACAGGGAGCTGCGATCAGCTGCAGTTGAGTTAACCCTTCAGGTGCGGCACCTGAGGGGTTAATTGCCGCTGATCGCAGCTCCCTGTCACAAAGGTCGGGTGTCGGCTATTTGATTCCGGCACCCGCCTCCTGTGTTTGTATAAGAAACGTTGGTGGCATAGGGCCCCCCCCCCCCCCCCAACACCCCAGTATAAGAAACATTGGTGGCTCAGTGGGCAGTGCCAATGAGGGCTAAAAAATAATAAAAAAAATTAACTCACCTCCTCCAGTTGATCGCGTAGCTGCCGGTCTCCTGTTCTTTCTTCAGGACCTGTGGTGACGTCACTGAGCTCATCACATGGTCCATTACCATGGTGATGGATCATGTGATGTATCATGTGATGAGCACAGTGATGTCACCACAGGTCCTTTGACAGGTCCTGAAGAAAGAACAGCAGACGATCAATTGGAGGAGGTGAGTTAATTATTTTTTTATTTTTTAACCCTCATTGGCACTGCCCACTGCGCCACCAATGTTTATTATATTGAGGGGGGCGCACTGCGCCAATGTTTATTATATTGGGGGGGCGCACTGTGCCAATGTTTATTATATTGGGGGGGCGCACTGCGCCACCAATGTTTATTATATTGCGGGGGCCCACTGCGCCACCAATGTTTATTATACTGGGGTGTTGGGGGGGGCGCACTGCGCCACCAATGTTTATTATACTGGGGTGATGGGGGGGGAGGGGCGCACTGCGCCACCAATGTTTATTATACTGTGGTTTTGGGGGGGCGCACTGCGCCACCAATGTTTATCATACTGGGGTGTTGGGGGGGGTGCACTGCGCCACCAATGTTTATTATATTAGGGGGGGGCGTACTGCGCCACCAATGTTTATTATACTGGGGTGTTGGGGGGCGCACTGCACCACCAATGTTTATTATATTGGGGGGGCACACTGCGCCAATGTTTATTATATTGGGGGGGCGCACTGCGCCACCAATGTTTATTATACTGGGGTGTTGGGGGGGCGCACTGCACCACCAATGTTTATTATATTGGGGGGCCCACTGCGCCACCAATGTTTATTATACTGGGGTGTTGGGGGGGCGCACTGCGCCACCAATGTTTATTATATTGGGGGGGGCACACTGCGCACAACGACGGGTTAGGGAAATTTCACAGCAGAGTGCGCATGCGCTGGGAGCCTCGCCGGCGGTTACGGTAGGGAAAAATGATGGGCCAGTGCACAGGTGCGGTGATCGGATGGATGTTCTCAGCTGGACACCGGCCGACACTGCGCATGTGCTGAGAGCCTCAGCAGCGGTTAGGGTAGGGAAAAAGCACTGGCCCGTACGTAATTTTTCCCTTCCCTAACCGCTGGTGAGGCTCCCGGTGCATGCGCAGTGTCGGCCGGTGTCCAGCTGAGAACATCCATCCGATCACTGCGCCTGCTCACTGGTCCCTAGTTTTTCCCTACCCTAACCGCCGGCGAGGCTCCTGGCGCATGCGCACTCTGCTGTGAAATTTCCCTAACCTGTCGTTGTGCGCCTGCGCGGCGCTGCACACCTCCTCACGTCATGTCCGGTGCGACCGGAAGTGACGAAGGTAGGGAAATCTCACGAAGTAGGGAAGTATAAAATTACACCGGCCTTTGGGGTGTGCGGGCTGGTAACTACTTGGTTGGATAGTCAGCCAGCCTATGCCATGATGCCAGCAACAAGCAGTGTTTTTTTTTTGGGGGGGGGGGGGGCGCCACAAGGTTAGCTCGCACAGGGCGCCTGAACACCTAAGGCCGGCCCTGCACCAAACACATGGAGACTCCCTTACACATGTTCACCCCACCCAGGGAAATTCTTAAATACATGTTCACTACTCAAATATCTACATATCTAGAAAGGGCTGAGCCCCATCAAGTTTGAAAATGTAATGTAGGGCTGCATCCAGCATTATTTTTCCATTTCTGCAGCAAAATCCATATGTACCGTGTGTATATATATATATATATATATATATATATATATATAAATATGATATAAAAAGTCTACACACCCCTGTTAAAATGTCAGGTTTCTGTGCTGTAAAAAAAATTAGACAAAGATAAATCATTTCAGAACTTTTTCCACCTTTTTAATCTGACCTATAAACTGTACCACTCAATTGAAAAACAAACTGAAATCTTTTGGGTGGAGGGAAGAAAAAAAAAAAAAAAAAAAACAATAATAATGTGGTTGCATAAGTGTGCACACCCTCTTATAACTGGGGATGTAGCTGTGTTCAGAATTGAGCAATCACATTCAAAATCATGTTAAATAGGAGTCAGCATACACCTGCTATCATTTAAAGTGCCTCTGATTAACCCCAAATAAAGTTCAGCTGCTCTAGTTGGTCTTTCCTACAGCAAAAGCCATGGTCCACAGAGAGCTTCCAAAGCATCAGAGGGATCTCATTGTTAAAAGGTATTAGTCAGAAGAAGGGTACAAAAGAATTTCCAAGGCATTAGCTATACCATGGAACACAGTGAAGACAGTCATCAAGTGGAGAAAATATGGCACAACAGTGACATTACCAAGAACTGGACGTCCCTCCAAAATTGATGAAAAGACGAGAAGAAAACTGGTCTGGGAGGCTACCAAGAGGCCTACAGCAACATTAAAGGGGCTGCAGGAATATCTGGCAAGTACTGGCTGTGTGGTACATGTGACAACAATCTCCCGTATTCTTCATATGTCTGGGCTATGGAGTAGAGTGGCAAGACGAAAGCCTTTTTATTACGAAGCAAAACATCCAAGCCAGGCTACATTTTGCAAAAACACATCTGAAGTCTCCCAAAAGCATGTGGGAAGGGTGTTATGGTCTGATGAAACCAAGGTTGAACTTTTTGGCCATAATTCCAAAAGATATGTTTGGTGCAAAAACAACACTGCACATCACCAAAAGAACACCATACCCACAGCGAAGCATGGTGGTGGCAGCATCATGCTTTGGGGCTGTTTTTCTTTAGCTGGAACTGGGGCCTTAGTTAAGCTAGAGGGAATTATGAACAGTTCCAAATACCAGTCAATATTGGCACAAAACCTTCAGGCTTCTGCTAGAAAGCTGAACATGAAGAGGAACTTCATCTTTCAGCATGACAATGACCCAAAGCATACATCCAAATCAACAAAGGAATGGCTTCACCAAAAGATTAAAGTTTTGGAATGGCCCAGTCAGAGCCCAGACCTGAATCCGATTGAAAATCTGTGGGGTGATCTGAAGAGGGCTGTGCACAGGAGATGCCCTCACAATCTGACAGATTTGGAGTGTTTTTGCAAAGAAGAGTGGGCAAATCCTGCCAAGTCAAAATGTGCCATGCTGATAGACTCATACCCAAAAAGACTGAGTGCTGTAATAAAATCAAAAGGTGCTTCAACAAAGTATTAGTTTAAGGGTGTGAACACTTATGCAACCATATTATTTTATTTTTATATTTTTTTTCTTCCCTCTACCTAAAATATTTCAGTTTGTTTTTCAATTAAGTTGTACATCACAGAAACCTGACATTTTAATAGGGGTGTGTAGACTTTTTATATCCACTGTATATATACACACATATACACTCACCTAAAGAATTATTAGGAACACCTGTTCTATTTCTCATTAATGCAATTATCTAGTCAACCAATCACATGGCAGTTTCTTCAATGCATTTAAGGGGGTGGTCCTGGTCAAGACAATCTCCTGAACTCCAAACTGAATGTCAGAATGGGAAAGAAAGGTGATTTAAGCAATTTTGAGCGCGGCATGGTTGTTGGTGCCAGACGGGCCGGTCTGAGTATTTCACAATCTGCTCAGTTACTGGGATTTTCATGCACAACCATTTCTAGGGTTTACAAAGAATAGTGTGAAAAGGGAAAAACATCCAGTATGCGGCAGTCCTGTGGGCAAAAATGCCTTGTGGATGCGAGAGGTCAGAGGAGAATGGGCCGACTGATTCAAGCTGATAGAAGAGCAACGTTGACTGAAATAACCACTCGTTACAACCGAGGTATGCAGCAAAGCATTTGTGAAGCCACAACACGCACAACCTTGAGGCGGATGGGCTACAACAGCAGAAGACCCCACCGGGTACCACTCATCTCCACTACAAATAGGAAAAAGAGGATACAATTTGCACGAGCTCACCAAAATTGGACTGTTGAAGACTGGAAAAATGTTGCCTGGTCTGATGAGTCTCGATTTCTGTTGAGACATTCAAATGGTAGAGTCCAAATTTGGAATGAGAACATGTATCCATCATGCCTTGTTACCACTGTGCAGGCTGGTGGTGGTGGTGTAATGGTGTGGGGGATGTTTTCTGGGCACACTTTAGGCCCCTTAGTGCCAATTGGGCATCGTTTAAATGCCACGGGCTACCTGAGCATTATTTCTGACCATGTCCATCCCTTCATGACCACCATGTACCCATCCTCTGATGGCTACTTCCAGCAGGATAATGCACCATGTCACAAAGCTCGAATCATTTCAAATTGGTTTCTTGAACATGACAATGAGTTCACTGTACTAAAATGGCCCCCACAGTCACCAGATCTCAACCCAATAGAGCATCTTTGGGATGTGGTTGAATGGGAGCTTCGTGCCCTGGATGTGCATCCCTCAAATCTCCATCAACTGCAAGATGCTATCCTAACAATATGGGCCAACATTTCTAAAGAATGCTATCAGCACCTTGTGGAATCAATGCCACGTAGAATTAAGGCAGTTCTGAAGGCAAGAGGGGGTCCAACACCATATTAGTATGGTGTTCCTAATAATTCTTTAGGTGAGTGTTTAATGCATTTGTAAAGTCTTCAGACCCTTTCACATTTTTCATATTTTGTTGTTTCTACCTTTTTCTAAAAAAAAAAAAAAAAGTTTCCCCTCATCAATCTGTACATGAATAACCAATAATGAAAAAATGAAAACAGAATTTTTGAAATTTTTGTAAATTTATTGAATAGGAAAAAGCTAAATTTCACATGGACATAAGTATTCAGACCCTTTGCTATGACACTTGAAATTCAGCTCTGAGATGTTTCTACACCTTGACTGGAGTCTACCCGTGGTGAATACAGTTGACTGGTTAGGATTTAGAAAGACACAGCCCTGTCTATATAAGGTCTTACAGCTAAAATGCCTATCAGTGCAAAAACCAAGTCATGAGGTGGAAAGAACTGGTGTAGAGCACAAACACAGGATTGTGTCGGGGACACATATGTGGAGAAGGGTGTGAAAACATTTTTGCTGTACTGAAAGTTACCAAGAGCAAAGTGGCCTCCTCATTCTTAAATGGAAGACGTTGGGAATAACCAGGATTCTTTCTAGAACTGTCCATCCCGCCAAACTAATTTGAAAAGAAGGCCTTTGGTACAAGAGGTGTCAAGGAACCCAATGGTCACTGTAACTGAGCTCCAAAGATTCTGTGTGCAGATGGGAGAAACTTCCAGATAGTCAACCAGCAGTCCACTAATCGGTACTTCATGGAAGAGTGGTCAGAAAGAAGCATCCTGTGTAAAAGACACTCAAAACCCCACCTGGAGTTTGCAAAAAGGCACCTAAAGGACTCTCAGTCTGTGAGAATCTAGATTCTTTTGTCTGATGAAACCAAGATTGAACCTTTTGGCCTCAGTTCTAAACATCATGTCTGAAGGAAACCAGGAACTGCTTATCACCTGCCCAAGGGCGGCGGCATCATGTTGTCGGGGTGTTTTTCAGCAGCTGGGACACGGAGAGACTTGTCAGAGTTGAGGGAAAGCTGAATAGAGCAAAGTACAGAGACATTTTTAATGAAAACCTGATCCATAGTGCTCTGGATCTCCGACCGGAACAATGGTTCACCTTCCAACAAGACAATGACACTAAGCACGCAGCCAAGGCAACACAGGAGTGTCTTAGGGACAACTCTCGGAATCTCCTTGAGTGCCCCAGCCTGAGCCTGACTTGAACCCAATCTAATATTTACTGGAAAAACCTGAAAATGTCTGTCAACAGATGCTCCCCATCTATCCTGACAGAGCTTGAAAGGATCTGCAGAAAAATATTGCAGAAAATCTCCAAATCCAGGTGTGAGAACCTTGTGTCATCATACCCAAAAAGGCTGGAGGCTTCAATCACTGCCAAAGGTGCTTCAATTAATTTAGTGACGAAAGGGTCTGAAAACTTATATCAATGCAAGATTTTAGTTTTTCCTTATCAATAAATTAGCACAGTCATTATGGGGTTTTGTGTGTAGAATGATGGAGGAAATTTTTTTTTATTTTTTTTATTTTAGCAAAAGGCCGCAACATAACAAATTGTGAAAAAAGTCTGAAGAGTTTCCGAATGCACTTCATATTATGCATATATACAGTTGTGTTCGAAATAATAGCAGTGTGTTTAAAAAAAGTGAATAAAGCTCAAAATCCTTCTAAGAGCTTTTATTTCCATACACACAAATGCATTGGGAACACTACACATTCTATTCCAAATCAAAACATGAAGAAAAATATATCACATTTGTGTTGTTCCTCTAAATAAATTGAAGAAAAGTGACTATTAGACTGTTAAAAAAAAATAGCATTGTTTGTATTCTTCTTTACAAACTCAAACATTCACTATATAAACTGAACAATGTTTGAAGATTTTGCTTTCCTTTGAATCACTAATATTTAGTTGTATAACCCCTGTTTCTGAGAACTGCTGTACATCTGTGTTGCATGGAGTCAACCAGCTTCTGCCCCTGTGAACAGGTATTCCAGCCCAGGATTATTGAACTACATTCCACAGTTCTTCTCTATTTATTAGTTTTGCCTCAGAAACTACATTTTTGATGTAACCCCACAAGTTTTCTATTGGATTAAGATCCAGGGATTGGGCTGACCACTCCATAACGTCAATCTTGTTTGTCTGGATCCAAGATGTTGCACGTTTACTGGTGTGTTTGGGGTCGTTGTCTTGTTGGAACACCCATTTCAAGGGCATTTCCTCTTCAGCATAAGGCGGCATGACCTCTTCAAGTATTCTGATGTATTCAAACTGATCCATGATCCCTGGTATGCGATAAATAGGCCCAACACCGTAGTAAGAGAAACATCCCCATATCATGATGCTTGCGCCACCATGCTTCACTTTCTTCACGGTGTACTTTGGCTTGAATTCAGTGTTTGGGGGCCGTCTGACAAACTGTCTCCGGCCACTAGACCCAAAAAGAACAATCTTACTTTCATCAGTCCACAAAATGTCTCTTTAGGCCAGTCAATGTGCTCTTTGGCAAATTGTAACCTCTTCAGCACATGTCTTTTTTCAACGGTGGGACTTTGCGGGGGCTTCTTTCAGATAGCTTGGCTTCACATAGGCGTCTTCTACTTGTAACTACTCACAGGTAACTTTAGACCTACTTTGATCTTCCTGGAGCTGATGGTTGGCTGATTTTGGCTATTCTTCTATCCATTCGAATGGTAGTTTTTCCGCTTTCTTCCACGTCTTTCAGGTTTTGGTTGCCATTTTAAAGCATTTGTGATAATTTTAGCTGAGCAGCCTATCATTTTCTGCACTTCTTTATATGTTTTCCCCTCTCCAATCAACTTTTTAATCAAGGTACGCTGTTCTTCTGAACAATGTCTGGAACGACCCATTTTCCCAGAATTTCAGAGAGAAATTTGCTGCCTTCCTTTCTTAAATAAGGGCAAAAATTGCCACCTGTTTTTCAAAGAATGAATGACCTCACTAATTGAACTCCACACTGCTATTATTTTGAACATGCCCCTTTCAATAAGTGATTGAATTACAGAGCATCAGCAGCATGCATGTCATGACTGTTGGGTCTGTTGGCTTTCTTTTACTCTACTACACCTGCTGGTAAATTAATTGCCATGTAGAAATATCATTTCTACCAAAACCAGTGATTGATCAGGTTAGTGATGTCTGACTGCTATTATTTTGAACACAACTCTACCAGTACATGTTCCATCAACACACATGCACATACGTATTTATACACACATTACACAGACACTTACCTTTTCTGCAGAGAGCTGATGTGAAGCAGACGTCACAGGAACGGCCTCTCATTGACTGGCTGCGTTAATGACTTCTAATTCTTGCTGCTACCCAGCGCTCTGTTATAGGGGAGACTTTCATGGGCTCCCCCTGGAGCACTGAGCCCCAGGCAGTAGCCCAGATAGCCCTCATTATAATCTGCCCCTGAGTACTTGCGTGCCCGATGTATTATCATAGTGATACTAATATTTGGGTTTCATTATCCAGGTGATATTTGTTATTCAGAATCTGTTCCTAACATTTATGTATCTTCAGATGAGCAGGATTAGTTACCATCCATAAACATAGTGAATTTTAAAGAGCACGCCGGCGCTCTTAAAATGCCACACTAGCAGTTCTTATGGCCAATTTCAGCATGGCCTTTCGAGTGCATGTTTGTATTCATTTGTGTTTGGTATATAGAAGATAAATGTGACGTATGTCGGGGGAAGATTAGCTCATCAATGCATACTATTGGGAACAAGAAAAAAAAAAACCTGCCTAGAAAAGAGGCAAATTAACGGAGGTTGAAATCTATGTCTCGCTGATTACAATTATGCACATTGCTTGCAGTTCAGACAAGGGTGTTCAGGCACATTTGCTTCCCTTCCCCTGGAAACATCTGTGCAGACAGCACTGTAGGGGGTTTATACTGTACAATCATGCTCCGAATAAGTGGTCAGGCTCATCTGGATTTCATGTTCTCATAATTGTTTGAAAATGACACTTAAAATGGACTTTCTGCTGTCGACAGCACCTTATTCTGGCCATTTTCGCAATAAAGGGCATCCTCCTAATCAGAGTTAATGGCTTTTAGTATGTTATATAACATGGTGACGTCGCTGTGACACCATACCTCATAAATACTTGCTGTGAATAGTTAGAAAGTTCTGTAAAAACTACAAAATGCTGTCTCAGTTGACCAATTTCTGCTTTTTATCTTTTAACCCTTTTTTAATCCTGGATGTACCTAATTTTATTTTTTTGCCATAAAACTTAAAGTGGTTCTCTGGAATTTTCTTATTGATGGCCTATCCTCAGGATAGGTCATCAATATGAGATTGGCTGGGTCTCACTTTGAGCACCTCCGCTGATCAGTTGTTTGTGGAAGCCTCGGGGCTCACCAGAGCACCTGTGAGTGCCACAGCCTCCTCAGTACTTCCCAAGCACTGCGCCGTCCATTGCCTTGAATGGGACAGCTGTATCAAGGCATGTAACTGATGGACATGACATTACCGGCCTAGGAATAGGCCACATCACTTGCCCAAGTGCTGTGTCCCCCTCCAACAGCTGATCAGCAGGGGTACCATGAGTTGGACCCCAACCAATCAGATATTGATGACCTATCCTGCATGGAGGATTCGTTTGTGTCATGTGACCATGGAGCGGAAGTGAAGCGCTTGCTATTACTCCGGCTCCGTCGTCTCCCGCTACAATCGGAATACTCACCTTTCCAGTAGGGGGCCTCCGTACACTCCACAGCACGTCCAGGGTCCTGTGTCCTGCGCTTCCCTGACCTTCTGACATACGCACGCCGTGACCTGACGCGATGTGTGGAAAGCTAAGTTGGAAAGCTAAGTTGGCGCGACTAAGGCCGGGTGCCCGGAGTGCACAGCGTCATAACAACTGGCACAAGGGGGGAGAGATGATGGCACAAGGGGGGAGAGCTGCTGGCACAAGGGGGAGAGAGCTGATGGCACAAGGGGGAGAGCTGATGGCACAAGGGGGGAGAGCTGATGGCACAAGGGGGGAGAGCTGAAGGCACTGGGGTGGGGAAGAGCTGATGGCACTGGGTGGGGAGAGCTGAAGGCACTGAGGGAATGGAGCTGATGGCACTGGGTGGGGAGAGCTGAAGGCACTGAGGGAGTGGAGCTGATGGCACTGGGGTGGGGGAGAGCTGATGGCACTGTGGGGAACGGAGCTGATGGCACGGGGGGGAGGCTGATGGCACTGGGGGGAATTGATGCACTTAGGCTGATCGCACAGGGGGGAATGAAGGGTGTTGGGGACTGATGGTAGGGGGTCTGATGAGTTTTTATAAAGGAAAACGGTCTATTAATTCATTTTTTCCTATTAGAGTACTCGATTAATCGTAAAAAATATTCGATAGACTACTCTATTTCTAAAATAATTGTTTACTGCAGCCCTAGTTGCCAAAATGTAACTCCTGGAAAACCCCAGAGGGAAACCAAAGCAAATAGACACATTTAGCAAAATTTATCAAAACTGGTATAAATAAAAACTGACTTAGTTGCCCATAGCAACCAGTCAGATTCCAACTTTCATTTTTCAAAGGAGTTTTGAAGCTATGGGCATCTAAGACAGTTTTCCTTTATACCAGTGTTGATAAATCTCCCCATTGTCCCAATGAATTTTACAGACTGTATCTGGGATTTCACTGAAGAATATTTGTGGTATGGACTGGGAAGATACATGAGAGTTATTGGGGTTCTCTGGGCTTTACGTAAATTCTCAGTTTCAACTAACCGGTTGAAGGAAGGCGTTTCAGCAGTAGTTAACCTTCTGTCGCATTGCCGATTCCGCGATCTCAGATCTGATCACATGACTGCCCAATTGGGTGCGGGCTCAACCAGATGTGGTGATTAGAAGGGTTATCCTGGAAAAGATAATGATGACATCCCCAGGATAGGTCATCATTATCACATCAGCGGGGATCCAAGTCCATCGATCAGCTGGTTCAGGGAGCCGCTGTGCTCACCCGAGCTCTGGCGAGTGATGTAGGTTCGTGGTAGCTTTTCAAGGACAGTGCCGTACATCCTATAATGGCAGTTCTTGGTATTGCAGCTCAGCCCCATTGACTTGAATGAGGCTCAGCTGCAACTAGGCCAAGTGACCGATGTACTGTGATGTCACTGGCCTAAAAATGGCCTGCTGCTCTGAAGGCCACTTCTAATAGCAGATTGGCAGGGGCCACAAGTGTTGCCTTCACACAGATCTGATGCAGATGACCTATCCTGAGGATAATTCATAAATATCTTTTCCTAGATAACCCCTTTAAGGGAAAGCCCCAGACAAAACCAACCAGGTTCCATGTTCTTCTTTATAGTATTCCATGTGTCAGTCTCTCTCTCTATATGCCAGATTGGGGTCATTTCAGTGTGAATCAGGATTCAGTGAGACACTTTTTTCCTTGAGCCTGAGAGGATCCATATGTCACTGATAGATGCATTAGAACTTCCCGTATATTCTAATTGCATGGACCATTCCACACAAGCTCTTCACAGTTACTATGATGAGTAGACAGAGCTCTGTCACACTGTTATACTGACTATATACATATGTTGTCAAAGCTTATCTATACCATCCTCCCAGCAGTCACAGAGGGTACTGTCTCTAACCATCCCTGTGATTCTGTGCTGAGGCATTATAGGAATGATAGCACAGACAGAGAGGCTGACCTGCAGGGAGTAGATAAAATAAGCTATATAGACATATATATAAGCTATATATTTAATTGCATGTATTTTGAGCTAAAAAAAAATAGTTTTCAATAGGTTTGTGTTGGAAAATTTGGACCTTCTGGCTTCTGCAGCCTGCATGTATTCCAATACCTAGCAGGCTGCAGAATGCAGTTCACTATCAAATCCAGAGACATTATATCATATGTGACTGATATCAGCCGCTCCTTTTATAATGCTCCAGCACTGATATAACCTCCAGAGACATTACATCATATGTGACTGATATCAGCCGCTATTCTTATAACGCTCCAGTACTGATCTAACCTCCAGAGACATTATATCATATGTGACTGATATCAGCCGCTCCTTTTATAATGCTCCAGCACTGATATAACCTCCAGAGACATTACATCACATGTGACTGATATCAGCTGCTCCTCTTATAACGCTCCAGTACTGATATAACCTCCAGAGACATTACATATTATGTGGGGGTGAGGGGCTGGGAAAGTGTGAAATGCCACTGATGAGAGGGAAGAGGGGGACACTGGGAGACATAACTTCTTGCTCTGTATAAAGTATAGGTGAGATAGTTGGTGGGAAAGGTCTGTGAGGGGCTGGAACAGGGGGACACAAGGATGTGCAGGGGCAGCAGCTTCAGGACTCTCCTAACTTCCCAGTTCCCTCCCACAGTAACTTACCCCAGTTCCGCTGTGTGGAGTAGTGGGACCAGTGAGAGAAGAGAACTGAACTTTATACTGGAGGCACAGTGACACAGGAGGTCAGAGAGAGAAGCGTCTCCATTATCTCCTGCTGCTGCCTCGGCTCCTCTGGCTCCGCCCCCTCCTCACACAGGATGGAATATCACACTGCAGAGAGAGGAGGGGGGGAGCTGTCTGCTCATGTCGGGTCGGTGAAGTTTACTTTGGAGAAAGGAACAAGCGCTGCACGGTATTGTGCTGTCCCTTTCACCAAAGTAAAATGATATGTGTGCCAGTCCTGCAGTCCAGCACCTGATAACAGCCAGACGCCTGAAAGTATAGTAACTGCCCTGCTGGTGGCTCTGGCTGTAGTATAAGCAGACAGGCAAGGGGCCCACCGCGCATTTCACCGGCTTCCCGGTGAGCCAGTCCGACCCTGTCCGTATCTGTATGTTTAAGAGTAGTTACACAATTGGACGCCAAAACAGTTCCGTCTATCTACAATAGGCCCGCCTTTTGAACATTATACGGTAACTATATGGTTCCCCTGGAGAGGGGGAGTGTAAGGAAGACATTTGTCCCCTTATACAATCTTGAACTAATGCCTGAGACGCTAGTCGCGCTGACTCAACCCACCCCTGCCATAAAGATAGAAACTTATTTGGACATTTTCGTTTAGCATATACTCCCTTTTCTAATCTCAAAATTATATTCATCCTATTAATGAGCTCTTGTTTTGTGGGCGGAGCCTCTCGTATCCAGTGTTTAGCTATTAGTACCCTAGCCTGGAACAGGAGTCTATGAATACATAGGGAGTTCCTGTCTCCCATTCCCGAAGAGTCCAGTATCCCCAGTATGCAAACCCTAGGGTCATCAGGTAGACGTATCTGAGTTACCATTGTTATAATACGTCTGACATCCTCCCAGTAGGATCGCAATCATACACAGTTCCAAAACATATGGAGCAATGTCGCATCCCTTCCCCACATCTGGGACACTTTGAATCTGAACGTACTCCAATTCTGAAAATAAATTGTGGGGTTCTATATACTCTATGCATAAGGTACAGTCGCTGGGATTCACTAACCGTTAGATAGGGAGTGAGGGCCAAAATATCTGTCCATTGCTCCTGGGATAGTGCACCAATATACCTCTCCCATTGGACCCTTGACTTAATGGTAGTACAAGAGGAGGAGATATCTATAATATAGTAACATAGTACATAAGGCAGAAAAAAGACATTTGTCCATCCAGTTCGGCCTGTTATCCTGCAAGTTGATCCAGAGGAAGGCAAAAAAACCCTGTGATGTAGAAGCCAATTTTCCTCACTTTAGGGGAATAAAAAATTCCTTCCCGACTCCAATCAGGCAATCAGAATAACTCCCTGGATCAACGACCCCTCTCTAGTAGCTATATCCTGTAATATTATTACACTCCAGAAATACATCCAGGCCCCTCTTGAATTCCTTTATTGTACTCACCATCACCAACTCCTCAGGCAGAGAGTTCCATAGTCTCACTGCTCTTACCGTAAAGAACCCTTTTCTATGTTTGTGTACAAACCTTCTTTCCTCCAGACGCAGAGGATGTCCCCTCGTCATAGTCACAGTCCTGGATAAATAGATGATGGGAGAGATCTCTGTACTGACCCCTGATATATTTATACATAGTTATTAGATCTCCCCTCAGTCATCTTTTTTCTAACGTGAATAACCCTAATTTTGATAATCTTTCAGGGTACTGTAGTTGCCCCATTCCAGTTATTACTTTAGTTGCCCTCCTCTGGACCCTCTCCAGCTCTGCTATGTCTGCCTTGTTCACTGGAGCCCAGAACTGTACACAGTACTCCATGTGTGGTCTGACTAATGATTTGTAAAGTGGTAGGACTATGTTCTCATCACGGGCATCTATGCCCCTTTTGATGCAACCCATTATCTTGTTGGACTTGGCAGCAGCTGCCTGATACTGGTTTTTGCAGCTTAGTTTGCTGTTTATTAAAATTCCTAGATCCTTTTCCATGTCAGTGTTACCGAGTGTTTTACCATTTAGTATGTACGGGTGACTTGCATTATTCCTTCCCATGTGCATAACTTTACATTTGTCAGTGTTAAACCTCATCTGCCACTTATCTGCCCAAGCCTGCAATCTATCCAGATCCCTCTGTACTAGTATACTGTCCTCATCAGTGTTAATTACTTTACACAGTTTAGTGTCATCTGCAAAATATATTGATATTTTACTGTGCAAGCCTTCTACAAGATCATTAATAAATATATTGAAGAGAATAGGGCCCAATACTGACCCCTGAGGTACTCCACTAGTGACAGTGGCCCAATCTGAGTGTGTACCGTTAATAACCACCCTCTGTTTTCTATCACTCAGCCAGTTACTTACCCACTTACAGACGTTTTCTCCCAGTCCGAGCATTCTCATTTTATATACTAACCTTTTATGTGGTACAGTGTCAAATGCTTTGGAGAAGTCCAGATATACGACATCCATTGATTCGCCGCTGTCAAGTCTAGAACTTACCTCCTCATAGAAACTGATTAAATTAGTTTGACATGACCGATCCCTCACGAAGCCATGCTGATATGGCGTTATTTGCTTATTTCCGTTAAGATGCTCTAACATAGCATCTCTCAGAAAACCTTCAAACAGTTTACCCACAATATGCCTATATAACAAAGATATAAGGCCCTTAGTGGAAGAGGCTCTTAACAACTGTTTAACCACAGGGGGAAAATCAGAGATCCGCGTGGGAAATTGTATCTAAAACGCTCCTGCACTGATTAAGGCCTCTTTCACACGACCGTATGGCTTTTTCAGTGTTTTGCAGTCCGTTTTAAATGGATCCGTTGTTCCGTTTTTTGTTTCCGTTGTGTTTCCGTTCCGTTTTTCCGTATGGCATATACAGTATACAGTAATTTCATAGAAAAAATTGGGCTGGGCATAACATTTTCAATAGATGGTTCCGCAAAAAACGGAACGGATACGGAAGACATACGTATGCATTTCCGTATGTGTTCCGTTTTTTTTTGCGGACCCATTGACTTGAATGGAGCCACGGAAAGTGATTTGCGGGCAATAATAGGACATGTTCTATCTTTTAACGGAACGGAGAAACGGAATGAAATCAATGGTTCCGTATACGGACCGTATACGGAACGCAAAAAACGTCCCGTATACGGGGGAAAAAAAACGGTCGTGTGAAAGAGGCCTAAGATATGGAACAGGGATTTTGGAGGACATGTGCGGTTGCTGGCCAGCTACAAGAGTTCCTGATTCACACAGTGTTAATTACCGCTGAGAGCTCATTATGTAAACAGCGAGCAGGGCTTGGATGGCCTCCTGGCTATCGGCCCACCAGGAAATTTTCCTGTGAGGTCTATGACCAATTCACCCCTGTCTATGCTGATTAGACCAAATGAAATAAACGTTGGCCCTATAAGTATGGTTTATAAGATTTAGGTCTCTTTCACACCTTCCTTCCATAACTGTAGTGCTTAATCATACTTGGGTGCCAGAAGATTGTAGTTGTTCTGCATGAGATATGTCTATCTCTTACTTACCTGACACTTCACTGGAAGCAAGCCAACTGGATATTGACTTTGGTATTGAGCATAAGGAAACTACTCTAGGTACTTGTGCATTTCTCAATAACCAGCTTAATCCACTGTCACCCTTTTTAGCAGTCCTAGAAAATAGAAGCTGGGATTTGCTGCAGGAACAACAATTTTATATTGAGTCCATCAAGAACATAAACGCCAGGATGGCATTAAAAAAAAGCTATTACAGACATACTCTCCTCACCTATCCCCCATTGCCATCGTTTCAGTGCTTCTTGGGTCCTCACTGGTCTCTGAATCTTGGTCCGTCTTGACACACAGGAAAGCACCGTTCAGCTAATCAATGGCCTGAGGCAAATTTCCGCTAGGGAACATTCAAATCTTGGGAGATTGAAGCAGATTGAAAAAAAAAGAACCACAAGGCCTGTAATAAACAAACTTGGTTTGCTTCTAATTTACTAGTACATTTTTGGTGGAAATTTCTCACACTCCACTATTTTATATAAACCCTTAGATATCACAGCAGGAGGGGAATGGGTAAACTGGCCCATGGAAGTGAGGGAGGAGCCAGACACATACCCTGCTGCCGAATCAATCTATCACCACGGCTCTGGTAAGGAACGCGCATGCGCGATCGCTTAGAATCGCTGAGGCTGTGTGAGGAGAGCGAGAGAGGGGTGGCCACCAAAGGCTCTGACCTCTCATTTACAGAGCCGGGCCACTCCCTCAAGCAGGGAGAAGCTTGTAAACGAGACGTCAGCGCCTGAGCAGGGTTGATGACGTCGGTGGTCACATGACCCAAATGGGCAGTGGCGAAAAGGCGCAAAATCAATAAAGTAAGTGATTTAGAAAAGAGTTTAATATAGTAATATAATAGCTCTTAGCATACATTTATATAACTCGGATAACCCCTTTAACAACCCTTATATGAATATTCTAGTTATTTTTGGATGGTTTTCTGTATATAAGTCACTCCATGTATTCTACTTCCTGTCCTGGCTTTTAACTTCCTCCTTTGTTTGGACGTTTAACACAGCAAACAGCCTTATTTGACTTTTTCGCTCAGTCCATTCACTGCGACTAGTCATATCAAGAGATCAACAGAACTGTCATACTGTTATCCAAATTCTACAATCTACAATTTTTCTAATAGATAACATCTGTACCTCACAGCAAAAGGAAACTAACAATGGGTTACTTCTCTATGTAGAATTTTTTTCTCTCTGTGCTGACGGCTACAGAAAGACAATGTTTTGGATTTAAAGGGAATGTGTGACCAAAATTCTTTTTGCCAGTTAAAGCCTGATAGCAACACATCCTTTTTTTCTAATCTGATTGTATTCTCTGATTAGAGATTATTTTTATTCTGTTTCCTGATTGTGGGAGCTGCCATCTTGCCTGAGAGTTTCTTCACAGCATTTAAGGCAGGTTTACATGTCCCGATGTTACAGCCGATTGTCGGGAAGGAAGGGTTCCCTCCCGACAGTTGACTGCAGGGATCTCCTTCACAGTATTTGGACGAGGGATCGCTATTGCTATTGCTTGTCCCCATACAGAATCATGGTTTCTGGGCAGCAGATCGCTATTTAGACAGCACAATCTGCTGCCCAACGAAGATTGGAGTGCCCACACGAATGACAGGATCACCTGATGAACAAGCAATTCACTTGTTCATCTCGTGATCTACGGCACATTTACATGGGCACATTATCGAGAACGAAGGAATAGTCACAGGAATAGTCATTCCCGATAATGTGCTGAAAATCAGACCGTGTAAAACCACCTTTAGAAAGCATTTAAAGAATTGATTTACGGAAACTACATGGGCCATAGACACAATGGTCTGGAGAGGACCTCACTGACTTCTATGGGAGAGTTTTCTAGGCATGCTCTGTGACCTGTGCAGAGGTCATTGTACAAGGAAAGAATAGATGAGCTCTGACAATCCCCTACTGTGAATGGAGGATCCTGTGTTATCTGTAGAAACAGGTGATATATGCCATTCTAAACCTGCCTGTAATGATAAGGAGATAACTGCAGTGAAGTAATCTGTACAGATCGTGTGGCACCTATTAGGCCTAGTGGCCAGTGTGAAAACTGCAGGAATTTATGTTTTTTGTTTAAATATAAATATTGACATGAAAAATTTAAATAACCATCAAAAAATCTTTAAAATGTGTTTAACATAAAAACAGGATTTAAACAGTAGGTCATTTTCTGATGACACATTCCCCCTATATCCTAATTGGTGTAGTAAAAGAACTCTTTAAAAATTGTTTTCTATGAATATTGAGTTTAAAAAGATACCACTTCTGAACAGCAGTTTCCTTTAATGTGGTTACAGTTTTCCCTAGAGAATACCAAAATGACCACAGCAGATAGAGCAGGCTGCAATTAAAAAAGAAATAAGCTGCATGCATCGTATTGCGGTGCTTGAACTCTACCTTGTCAAATTACATTGGTTTTGGTTTAGTCCCTGAACATGTTTCTGTGTGCAAGCTGTGGGATTTGCCTACCCCCACTGATGTGTGTAAACCTATCGACGTGTTGTATAGGAAGACAATATTGTTTCCATATACCACATGGTCTGGCATACACAACTGTTCGCAATGCGCATACAGTAATTCAAGCATTTGGAGGCTGTGCTCGCTTTACATAGTTCCTTTAGACTTTTGCTGGGGATTGTTTAAAATATTTGCCCATTTACATATTTATGGCTCATGTTCTTAAAATCCCTCCAAGACTGGCTGTTAATTTATTTGCTCTGTGCAGTGTAAACGGCAATGGTATATATACATTTTATATTTATGGGTAGAAGAACGTTGCTAAAGGGTGCTTTGAAACCACCTTTTTAGCTCTAAATAGCTATTGTGTACATATGGTAAGGTACTGCTGCTTAACAATTAGTAACTGCTTTGATGAAACTAAATTACATTTTTAAGTTCCCATCAGGAAGTCGCTCCACATATCTGTATTAATGTATTCAAGGCTCGAGAAGGAAAGTTAATTTTCCAGCTTAAATATTTAATTCAAGCTTAAAATTTAGTCTGTAATTAGAGCTCCCAAATGGCAGGAACATGGAGTATTTGTCCATTTTAATTAGATTGTTGTTTACCTATTAATTATATATCATATCTTGTCATATAGTTTTGATGGTAACAGATGGTGCTAGGAGTTAGTAAGGGTTTGAACAAAATAAGATTCCACATGATTTATTAAGTTGCACTTTATTAGTGAGTGGTCTGCTTTAGTTAATTCTCTGGGAAAAGAACTTAGCTCAATTTTTACTAATTTTTCTATGATTATTCCTTTGCGGAATGAACACCCCTGCATCATTTTTCACTGGAAAAGAAAATATTGCAGCTTAATTTCTCTCTGGTAAAAGTAACACTCCTGCGCTGTCATGCTGTATAATTTGATTTCTTTAAGATATATAGTTTCTGCTCTGAAAAGCCCAACAATGAGCATTTAATGTTCCACTATAGTACCTGTCATTTTGTGCCGAATTTCTGCCGTGTGTCTTACAGTTTTATTTAACTGTGTGTGTGTAATATTGTTAGAGAGCTTTAAGAATGAACATAATATGTGTGTGTGGGGAGGGGGTAGGTAATTTCCCATTCCCTATGTCTACACCTGATGTACTTTCTGTAATTTGTTGTAATCATGGATCTCTGATAGCAGTTGACAATGTGCCTATATATTCCATGCTTGTATTTTATTCATTTATGTCTATGAGTAAGACCGTTGTTACGGTTGAAACGCGTCAGTCCAGATTACGATGTGCGTTTTTTAGGGTACTTTCACACTAGCGTTATTCTTTTCCGGCATAGAGTTCCGTCCTAGGGGCTCAATACCGGAAAAGAACTGATCAGTTTTATCCCCCCGCATTCTGAATAGAGAGCAATCCGTTCAGGATGCATCAGGATGTCTTCAGCTCAGTCTTTTTGCCTTTTCAGGACGGAGATAATACCGCAGCATGCTGCAGTTTTATCTCCGTCCAAAATTCCGGAACACTTGACCGAATGCCAGATCCGGCATTTTTCCCATTGAAATGCATTAATGCCAGCCCCGAGTGTTCTGGCAAAACGGATCCAGTATTGCAGTCTGCACATGCTCAGATCGCAAAAAAAATGTAAAAAAATAAATGGATCCGGCATTTCAAGAGACGGATCCGGCATTTCAATGCATTTGTCATACGGATCAGGATCCAAATCCGTCTGACAAATGCCATCAGTTTGTATGTGTTTTGACGGATCGGGCAGGCAGTTTAGGCAATAAAGAAGATACGATTTTACTCTCTGGATCCACCTCCTTTTCTATCCAAGAGTATGTGCTATCCAATAAACAGTCCGAGGTCAGGGCAGACAGCTCAGGGTCAGTACAGAGATCAGGCAGTAATCAGGTCAGGCAGCGAAGGATTATATCTTTCTGCTTGGTTCTAGAGATCAGCAATGGTCACCCTCACTACCAATCCTACCAATTTGTCATCTATGGCTTTCCTGAGACAACCCTTTTAAGCAGACAGCTGCAGTGGTACCCGCTGAATGCCAGCCATTTGAGCACCAAACAGCACATCTTACCTGGCTGATTGACCACCTGCACGGTACTTGAAGTCATAGGGGGAGATTTATCATCTCCCTTCCCCAGTTTTCTAGGGGAGATCATACACTGGCGTAGAATGCCGGTTTATGGTAAATCTCCCCCATAGAATCTGTCAATTGATCCCCATCAAGCATCCAAGTTAAGAGTTTGTTATGGCCCAGTTGGGAGTTTTAAGGACTTTTCTGTGGATGCTTTTTCAGCAACTAGATTCCGGTTACAAGACCTTTTAATAGGTTCCCAAATAAAAAAAAATTGGAATTGCACCATTATGATAAATTATCACCCATCTACAGGATAGCTGACAAATGTCTGATCGTTGGGGGTCTGACCTATGGGACTGCCATGATCACAAGAATGGGTCACCGCGTTCAACATTTCAAGATGGCTCTGTACAGTGCTCTGCTATCTCCCAGTCCCATAGGGTTTGAATATAGCAGCAGTGTGCATCTTTAACTGCCGTTACTTTCAAGTGAAAGACACAACACGCTCATTTAGCTATTAGACCCCCACCAATCAGACATTTTCACCTTATTCTGTGACTAGTTGATAAGTCTTACTTCTGAGATATCCCCTTTAAGGATTTCTGTCTTGAAGATGGATTCTCTTTAAAGGGGTTTTCCGAGATGTTTTAATGGATTACCCCTCCTCTGGATAGGTCATCAGTATCTGAACAGCGGGGGTCCGACACTTGGGACTCCCACTGATCAGCTGTTTGAGAAGGCAGCAGCATTGCAGTAGCATTGCAGCCTTTTCCTTGCTCATCAAGCACAGCGTTGTACTTTGTATAGCGGCTGTGCTTGGTATCGCAGCTCAGCCCCATGCTCTTCAAAACGACTGAGCTGCTCCTAGGCCATGTGACTGATGAACGTGATGTGACATGGCCTTGGCTAAGCTGCGCGCAGGCCGCAGCTCTACTGAAAGCCCTACTGCCTTATCAAACAGCTGATTGGAGGGGGTTGGACCCACACCAATCTTATTCTGATGACCTAGCCAGAGGATAGGTCATCAGTTAAAGACAACTTGTCACCTCTCCTGACATGTATGTTGTAGTAACTACTTGCCTTCCCCATGTAAAAACAATTCTGGAGCATCTATTCTTATGACTCCCTGTTGTGCCATTCCTGTATTATTCCCGCTAGAAGTTTACAAATGAATTGCCAGCAGTCTGCAGTAAAAGTACTGCTTAGTGTTACCAGTGGTGGGTGTGTCTGACTCTGTCCAATCAGTGCTGCCAGTGTCAGACTGTACACCCCCCCCAACAGGTTACCACCCCTCTGTACCCTTACTGCAAGCTGCTGGAAATGAATTCATAACTTCTAGTAGAAATATAAAAGGAATAGAGTCATAAGAAAGGATGCTCCAGAATTGTTATTACATAGGGAATGCAAAAAGTTATCACAACAGACATGTCTGGAGAGGTGACAGGTTCTCTTTAAAATATCTCGGAAAACCCCTTTAAATCAAATGACAATAATCCTTTTTAAACCATTGTGCATCATTCGTACAACTTAGTACAGTTAATTTGTAATACTTAATGAGTTGAATCATTCGGTAAAAACAGAAACTTTCTAAACTGTGCTTCATGCCCAGAATTGCCTAAAATCTTCAGAACGAGCAATTAATTGCTTATAACATTAAACTCTACATGTGATGTGTGATTAAACGGCAGCATTGTGCAACTAAAAGCGATCACATTGCAAAACGATTAAAAAATGATTTAGCACGTTCCACCATGTGCTGAAAGGAAACGTGATCTCGATTAGGAGAGTAATCTCTTAATAAAGAGGCTCATAAAAGTCAGCCATGTATCCGAGCCCTTCTTTAGGCTGAGGTTTGTCCGAAAGTCCATTTATCATTATTAACATTTTACTTTCGAGCTTTTTTTTTTATTTTTATTTTTTTTATTGTTGTTAATCAGATGCGTGTGGAAAGCAGTATTGTTGCGGTGTTAGTTCCTCTGACTGGTTTATAAATTAGCAGTAAATTACCGGACCACTTTATTATTCCACTAATTGCTTTTCTAAGATCTCGCAGCTAATAAAATGTATAAATACGCAGAGAATCAGCTGCCGCCGAATTTATCACAGGTAATATCTCAAGTTCTGGAAAATAAAGAGCAGAAATAGACACAATTGGGTCAGTGAAATGTTCTTTATTACTGTATTCCTGGAAACTGATTGACAGTCGAGAAGATGTTTTTCTGTCTCATCTGTGTAAAACAGTATGGAGCAGTATTTTAACGCTATTAATGGCAGCATACATTATCAAGTTTGTCTTGTCTCCTTTAATCAAGCAGGCTGCTGAAATCTTTCATGTAAGCCAAGCAATTTTTTGATAATTAGCTAACTTTTTTATTTCTTGTAATGAATGACATTGAAATTATTATTAGCTTCTGCTTAGTTATAAATATTTCTGATGTTTTTAGAATTAACTTTTATCAGAATCGGAGTCTTTGGAAAATGTGCTAGTAGAGGGGATGGGTTATTGAAGGGGCATTATGGTTTCTGCTACTACTAGGTATTGTTTTGTGTAATGAAAAGTTATACAGTTTTTTCGTATTTTTTCTTTTATCTATTCCTCACGTTTTTTTTTAGATCTCTTCTGGCTGTCATGCAGAAGAAACCTTCATTGTTAACTTTCAGGGGATATAAAATGCGGTGCTCATGTGATGGTAACACAGGGCAGGGCTCTGATAATTGTACTGTTCTTTAACGAGCCGTCTACCAGACACCTTAATGACTGCGAGTGAAAAAGTATATTGGAAAATTGTATACACATTTATTGCACAAAGAATTTCTTTTGTTCAAACAAAATTACACTGGGATGCATCAATTTTTTTTATGATTTACCAGGCATAGTCAGATTTTTTTTTTTTTTTTAAAGCTATTGTAATTTGTTTTTGTACTTAAAGGGGTTTGCTGTTTTCACAGTATTGGTGACCTACATGTATCCTTAGGATAAACTATCAATATGGGATCGGTGGGCATGAAACGAGCATAATACAGCATACTCACATGTTGCATGTGTATTATGGGTTTAGAAGATGCAAAGTTATCTGTGCCAAGAAAAGCACTTCTCACCAGCTATAGCAAAATGTGTTGGCATATCGGTGGCATTGGTGGCATATCGCCAGAGTTGGGTCCCGCACACATCTCTAGAACAGAGCCTGCAAAGTGAAGGAGAGCGGACCGCGCAGGCATAGCCGTTCTACATTCATTTTTGTAGGACTGCTGAAAATAGCTGAACACTGGCTCAACTATTTCTATCAGCCTCATAGAAGGGAATAGAGTGGTGGCCGCTCTTGTGTGGTGCTCTTAACGGTCATTTCTAGTGGACTTCTGAAAATTGCTGCACCACTCTGCTATTTTCTGCACTCACATAGAAATGAATGTAGGGGTGCCACGCATGCTCTTTCCACTCTGTCAGTTTGTGGGCTAGCGATATGCCAGCAGTGTTGAAATGGAACAGCCCCTTTAAATATAATTTATCTAGAGTGTGAAGTGGCTTGAACCGAGTTGGAGCATGAAGACAAAGTTCAAATGATGCGTCCGCCACTGCAATATCAACATAAAACCAGAACTTTATTATTGTAGGGGTAAAACACAAGTAACGCTGAAGCGTTTCAGGCTACACTAACTCTATCTTGAATTTTCTATTTATGCAAATTAGGTAGTTTGAGCACCAGGGGGATGGCAGTAGCACTTGGAGCACCGCTATAGTTATGCCCCTCAGTGCTCAATCAAAGGGGAGGAGGAGCACTGAGAGGCATAGCTGTAGCGGTTCTCCAAGTTCTACTGCCAGCCCCCTGGTGCCCGAACTACCTAATTTGCATAAGTATAAAAATCAAGATATCTTCGCAACCATTCAAGCGACAAAATGCCTGGTTTAATAGGATTGATCATGCTAACAGATGCTCTTTAATCATAGATGACAGTGGAAGTACATGATGCATTTTCCTTATACTGGTTGGCACTACTGCCTATCAGCTGTTGGAAAGGCCTGTAGTGTTCTCGGCACTCCCACTGATTAGTACTGCAGCCTCTTCATTGTTTCATTTGGTCCATCTATCTGCATGCCGTTGACTTATTAGCAGTTGTGCAGGGTATTACAGCTGCTACGAAATGTACTGCATGTTGGTGTATGGTGCAATGTAAACAATGAAGAAACTACAGCGCTCCTCTGAGCATCATGGCCCCTTCAAGGTTGCCATGAGCTTTATTCTCTTAGTAATTCCATGAGCAGGGGCTAGCAGATAAAAACCCATAAAGAGCTGTGTTCTACCAGCTGTACTCCATGAAGAAGGTGCTGTACTTGCCACATACGTATAGTCCATGTAGAGAGAGCTGTATTCTCTTAGCTACAGTCCATGAAGCTGTTTTCTGTTACTATAATCCATGAAGAAGGATCTACTGTATATTCTACCAACTAAAGTCTGTGAAGAAAGAGTTATATTCCACCACCTCTAATCCTTGAATAGGGTGCTGTATATCACTTTCTACTAGATTTAGTCCACGAACAGGAACTACATCATACAACCAGATAGTCATACAGAGTTGTTTTGTACTAGGTGTATTCCATGGTGATGGAGCTATATTTTACCACCTATAGTTCCTGTAAATAGAGTTGTATTCTCTTAGTTGTGGTTCATTCAGAAAGAGCTGTATTCTACAAGCTATAGTTTATGAAGACAAAGCTGCAGTCTTCTAATGTAGCTATAGTCATGAATAAGGCTCTGTATTCTACCTGCTATAGTCTATGAAGGCTGAGCCTCATTTTAGTAGCTACTGTACAGGGAGTGCAGAATTATTAGGCAAGTTGTATTTTTGAGGATTAATTTTATTATTGAACAACAACCATGTTCTCAATGAACCCAAAAAACTCATTAATATCAAAGCTGAATATTTTTGGAAGTAGTTTTTAGTTTGTTTTTAGTTTTAGCTATTTTAGGGGGATATCTGTGTGTGCAGGTGACTATTACTGTGCATAATTATTAGGCAACTTAACAAAAAACAAATATATACCCATTTCAATTATTTATTTTTACCAGTGAAACCAATATAACATCTCAACATTCACAAATATACATTTCTGACATTCAAAAGCAAAACAAAAACAAATCAGTGACCAATATAGCCACCTTTCTTTGCAAGGACACTCAAAAGCCTGCCATCCATGGATTCTGTCAGTGTTTTGAACTGTTCACCATCAACATTGCGTGCAGCAGCAACCACAGCCTCCCAGACACTGTTCAGAGAGGTGTACTGTTTTCCCTCCTTGTAAATCTCACATTTGATGATGGACCACAGGTTCTCAATGGGGTTCAGATCAGGTGAACAAGGAGGCCATGTCATTAGATTGTCTTCTTTTATACCCTTTCTTGCCAGCCACGCTGTGGAGTACTTGGACGCGTGTGATAGAGCATTGTCCTGCATGAAAATCATGTTTTTCTTGAAGGATGCAGACTTCTTCCTGTACCACTGCTTGAAGAAGGTGTCTTCCAGAAACTGGCAGTAGGACTGGGAGTTGAGCTTGACTCCATCCTCAACCCGAAAAGGCCCCACAAGCTCATCTTTGATGATACCAGCCCAAACCAGTACTCCACCTCCACCTTGCTGGCGTCTGAGTCGGACTGGAGCTCTCTGCCCTTTACCAATCCAGCCATGGGCCCATCCATCTGGCCCATCAAGACTCACTCTCATTTCATCAGTCCATAAAACCTTAGAAAAATCAGTCTTGAGATATTTCTTGGCCCAGTCTTGACGTTTCAGCTTGTGTGTCTTGTTCAGTGGTGGTCGTCTTTCAGCCTTTCTTACCTTGGCCATGTCTCTGAGTATTGCACACCTTGTGCTTTTGGGCACTCCAGTGATGTTGCAGCTCTGAAATATGGCCAAACTGGTGGCAAGTGGCATCTTGGCAGCTGCACGCTTGACTTTTCTCAGTTCATGGGCAGTTATTTTGCGCCTTGGTTTTTCCACACGCTTCTTGCGACCCTGTTGACTATTTTGAATGAAACGCTTGATTGTTCGATGATCACGCTTCAGAAGCTTTGCAATTTTAAGAGTGCTGCATCCCTCTGCAAGATATCTCACTATTTTTGACTTTTCTGAGCCTGTCAAGTCCTTCTTTTGACCCATTTTGCCAAAGGAAAGGAAGTTGCCTAATAATTATGCACACCTAATATAGGGTGTTGATGTCATTAGACCACACCCCTTCTCATTACAGAGATGCACATCACCTAATATGCTTAATTGGTAGTAGGCTTTCGAGCCTATACAGCTTGGAGTAAGACAACATTCATAAAGAGGATGATGTGGTCAAAATACTCATTTGCCTAATAATTCTGCACGCAGTGTATAGTCCAAGAAGGAGGATCTATATTTTACCACCTTTAGTCCATGAAGACGGAGATTCATTCCAGTAGCTGTAGTCCATGAAGAAGGATCTATATTCTACCAACTATGGGCTATGAAGACGGAGCCTCAAACCAGTAGGTATAGTGCACAAATAATCTATATTCTACCAGCTATAGTCCATGAAGACAGAGCCTCATTCCAGTAGGTATAGTCCACAAAAACAATCTATATTGTACCAGCTATAGCCCATGAAGACGGGGCCTCTTTCCAGTAGGTATAGTCCACAAATAATCTATATTCTAACAGCTATAGTCTATGAAGGCTGAGCCTCATTTCTGTAGCTATAGTCCATGCAGAAGGATCTATAGTTAGTCCATGCAGAAGGATCTACCAGCTATAGTCCGTGAAGACGGAGACTCATTCCAGTAGCTGTAGTCCAGGAAGAATGATTTATATTCTACCAACTATAGGCTATGAAGACGGAGCCTTAAACCAGTAGATATAGTTCACAAATAATCTATATTCTACCAGCTATAGTCCATGAAGACAGAGCCTCATTCCAGTAGGTATAGTCCACATAAACAATCTATATTGTACCAGCTATAGCCCATGAAGACGGAGCCTCATTCCAGTAGGTATAGTTCACAAAAACAATCTATATTGTATTACCTATAGCCCATGAAGACAGATCCTCATTCCAGTTGGTATAGTCCACAAAAAAAAATCTATGTTGTACCAGCTATAGCCCATGAAGACAGGGCCTCATTCCAGTAGGTATAGTCCACAAATAATCTATATTCTAAAAGCTATAGTTTATGAAGGCTGAGCCTCATTTCTGTAGCTATCGTCCATAAAGAAGGATCTATATTATACCAGCTGTAGTCCATGAAGATGGTGCCTCATTCCAGTAGCTATAGTCCATAAAGAAGAATCTATATTCTACCAGCTGTAGTCCATGAAGAAGAAGGCGCATTCTACTAGCTATGGTCCATTTAAAGGGGTTATATAACTTGTATAGTCTTAAACAGCTGTATTTTGTCAGCTTTACTTCATGAAGATGGGTCTATTTTTTACCAACTATAGTCCATGAAAAGGCAGCAGCTGTATAGTCCATCTAAAAGTAACTACAGTATATCTTATGAAGAAAGGACTATATTTAATCCAGTGTCTGCCTGTTGGCATCTTATAACCTGCTGTGTAGGTCCACATAATAGAATCTGACACATGTAGCCACGTTTTTTCCTATTTCTTCTGCTTTCATACTTTTCTGAAGGGTTTGACGTAGCTTTATCCTATCCAAATCATCTCAGAAATTGCCTGTTAACTGATCTCCTTTACCAAGCGATGCTGTTGTAACTGTGCCAGTCTATGCTTTTTCCTAGTTTAGTTTTCATCTATTTCATTCAGAACATGTCGCGTATAATTTTTTGGTTGATCTTTTATTTTTTTATTTTTTTTGTGTGTGTTTGTGCACTTATGGTTCCAGTCCCGAGTGAATAGCAAAAGATTTTTGTGCGTAAACACACAGATCCTGTAGTAAGTGTTCATCTGCTTAATTCATTGAATAATGTGCGAAATCTACTCTTAGCAGTATCACTAAATGAATCAGATGGCTTTAAGTTATTGGATAAAGAAACAGGTTTTACATAATGCGTGTTATTCACTGAAGCTGTTACTTTGTGTCTTTATTTTCTTGCATGGGGCTGTTTTTTTCCCTTTGCACAATAAACTAATCTTTTCCTGGATGTGATGTTAAAAACTAATAAAGATGCAGTGATAATTGAAATCTGTAAGAGTGTTTCCTAGTTGTTAGCCAACTGAAACTCACAATGCAAGTTCTGTCATAATAGTTTATTTTGTAATATTTCAATTTGAGCCCTATTATGCGGCTGTTGCTGACAATATTTGGTTAATGATTGTTAATGATACTGAATTATTGTGCTTTTGATCGGATTAGAAAACTGTCTCAGGATTGTTTCACCCTTCTCGTGCCAGACACATGATGTATTTAGATTTGTCTAAAATGTGGGCTACTGCGCTCTCGGGCCAGTATTGGGAGATAATAATATGAGCTGACTACTTTAAAGCTTGGTTTGGATTAAATAAGCCTTGTGAGTTGTCTCAGGCTCATCAATGAAAGCACAAGGCAGTCATGTAATAATTTTAGTCATTGTTTTTACGATCCCTCATTTGGTCGAATGTCCTTTTCTATAAATCTGAGTCTAAACCCTTACAGAATCCTGTGTGAACATGGCCTGACATCAGCTACACTTAAATGGGTTTTCCGAGGCTTTAATTCTGATGATCCTCAGGATAGGTCATCAGTATCTGATCAGTGAGAGTCCAACACGCAGGACCACCGCTAAAAGGCTGTAAGCTCAGCAGCTTTCTCACAGCTCACCAAGCACAGCGATGTGCATTTTATAGCGGCTGTGCTTGGTATCGCGATCAGCCCCATTTACTTAAATGGGGCTGAGCTGCGCCGAGGCCATGTGAACAATGAACGTTTCATCACAGGCCTAGAGAAGGCTGCAGAGCTACTGTGAGCACCGCTACCTTCTCAAACAGGTGTCGGACCCCACCGATCAGAGTATCAGTCATCAGTATAAAAATCTCGAAAAACCCCTTTTTTTGACAGATGCTTCCCTACATTTATCTGCTGTGGTACAGTTGCGTGCCCAGAAGAGAGCAATTTCTTTCCCAAGTTGCCCGCTTTTGGGTGAACATGACCCAATGCACATATTCTCCTGCAGGAAATTGTTTGAGATGTAAACAGTGAGCATTTTCCACATGGCTGTCCTGAAGAGACGAGGAGTAGATATTAACAGAAGAATACAGGATGCTGTGCATCCCTTTCAATGGTTAAAAACCACATTGGCATATTGTTACAGTGCATTGTGTGCAGTATTCCCTAAGGCTACTTTCACACTCGTGTTTTGTGCAGATCCGTTCAGATAATACAACCGCATGCATCCGTTCAGAACGGATCCGTTTGTATTATCTTTAGCATAGCCAAGACAGATCCGTCTTGAGCACCACTGAAAGTCAATGTGGGACTGATCTAGGGGTGTTGCGGGTATCTAAATTTCGATACCCAATCGATACTTTTGACCCGGTATCAATAAGATACCGGGATTTCCTTTTTTTCGATACGGGGCTGCGCTTCTGCGCAGTCTAGTATCTCTGAACATGAGCGTGCTGCTGACGGCATGCTCATGTTCCCTCCGCAGCACAGGGGAGAAGGAAGCAGTCCTCCCTCCCCTTTGTGCTGCCGCTGCCACCAATGAACAGAGAGAGGGGCGGAGGAGGGGCGGGCGCACTGCGCCACCAATGATAGGACTTTTCCTACACAGAGCGGCGCCCAGAGATGTCGCAGCACTTACCATTATTTCTGGGCGCCGCTCCGTTCGCCCACTGTGCCTTATTACTGTCTCCTCTCCTGCTCCATATGCTAATTACTATCGGAGCAATGGGGAGGAGCCAGCAGCTTCTCTAGTGGGCGTTCCTTCTCCCTGCGCTGCGATTGGACAGCGCTACAGCCAGGGACTAATAGTAAGTGCTGGGACATCGCTGGGCGCCGCTCTGTGTAGCCTAATACTGAAAGTCTGGACCCAGGAAAAGTAGTCTTTAACACATAATACAGGAGGCGGGTGCCGGCAGCAGAATCACATTGCCGGCACTCTGCCCCTGACAGGTAGCTGCGATCAGCGGCAGTTAACCCCTCAGGTGCGGCACTAGCAGGCCACGACAGGGACGAGCCCTCCTAACCTCATCCGCAATGCTAGGGAGACTTGGCCCCGTTGCGTCCTGCTATTGGCTGCTCTCCCGGTCGTCAGATATTTTGACCCGCGCGACTGCTCGTTATTTTCAATGGCCCGATTGTCGGGAATGAACGTTCCTGTGACCGCTCGTTCTCATCAATCTGCCGATTACCCAATGAACGGAAACGCTTGTTCGTTGGGTGATCCTGTCGTTCGTGCTGGCACCTAAATGACTGTTTCTGGGCAGCAGATCGTGCAGTCTAAACCGCAATCTGCTGCCCAGAAACAATGATCCTGTATGGGGACGAGCAATCGCAGTAGCGATCCCCCCATCCTCATACTGTGAAGGAGATCCCTGCATCTAAATACAGCAGTCTCCTTGCCTGAACAATCAGCCGTCCGTCGGGCAGGAACGCTTCCTTACCGACTGTCGGCAGTTCCTCGGACAGTGTAAACCCGCTTTTATGGTATGTAAGCAATTAATACAGTCTATGTGTACAGCGCACGGCTCCGCACAGCATCAGAATAGCCGCTGTAAATGTTTGCAGCCCAGGAGGCGTTCAATATTATCGGTTTCCATTATAATTGGTGGCGGCGAACGTATATTTATCCGTATAAATTGCGGTGATTAAAAATTGGTTTCCAGCAGCCTATATGCTTTACAGTTTCGTCACTGTTCAGTATTTAAACTCCTTCAAATGTGCAAAGATTAAATGTTTAATAAAAATTGCCTGTTGTTTCCAACATCTGTGGTGGAAGAACAATGGGCCACTGGAGTGCGGAAAGCTTGTAAAGTTCCAGGATGTATTGAGAATGACAGAAAGTTCAGTGAAGACTTTGCTTTTCTCATTACAGAACTACTTCTGTGGCTGCGATTACACTAAGAGCATCTTTAATTGCTTTAAAATCTGAATGCATGATAAGAATGGATTAATTTGATTTTTCTGTTACTACAAGTAGCAGATGGTTTATGTCTTAGGAATGCTCGTGTTGTAAAATGAGCTCCCCAGCTCCTTCCTGATTGGTCACTGTTAATGAAGCATGCTGTGCTGATTATTGATTTAGAAAATGAGGATGACATGAGTATTGTGTGTGTTGCTGTTATAAATTAAAGAGGAGTATTTTAATAGCCAGCAGACATACACCTTAAATAACATGAAATATTTGATTTTCTATTCAGGTGGTCTCTGCCCTGTCAAACTAATTTTATTGTTTATTAAAAAGATGTACTTTTATGGGTTTGCGCTAACAAGCAGATGGTCTTTACTTATTTGTGTTTTGTATGGCTGTATGACCGATCGGATGCATGAGAAGAAGGCAGATTAGCTTGTTGTCTGCGCAGCGATGGCGCAGTCATGAGGGGGAATCTATTGACGGGGTATTATGTGTCTTCAGGCATGTGTGTGGCCCCGGGTTTATCATATATTAACAAGGATTTAGCCTTTTTTTCCCCTCTATCAGAACTTCTATTTTTATTTTATTTTTTTCCATAAAGAAATATATTATCCTATCTGTCTCCTGTCTCACTATACAATATATATAATTCATTTCTTTTACTCACTTATACAGCGCTGATAGATTCCGCAGCATTTTACAAACATTATCATTCTGTTTAATCTATTTGATCTATTCTGTCATGCATCTATTTTATCTATCTAACTTCTATCTATATCTGTGTGATCTATTGTGTCTGTCCTATCACGTGTCTGTCTTCTATCTATCAATCTGTCTGTTACCTATCTATCTACAGTGTCTATCTGTCGATCAATCAGTTTATCTCTCTCTACAGTGCATCTATCTTTCTGTCTTTTATCTATCCATCTATCTTTTCTGTGTCTGTCTTCTATCTACAGTGTGTCTTTTATCTATCTATCTATCTATCTATCTATCTATCTATCCAATATCTATCTATATATCCAATATCCATCTATCAAACTGTTTATCAGTTCTCTTTACCTTTATTTTCTATCTGTGTTAAATGAAAACTGCAGTGAATTATACAACATATAAATATCTACATAACAGAACAACATTGTTACATTGCTGGCCAGAGTATTAAACAGGACCCGCCACCTCTTCTGACATGTCTGTTTTAGCAGCTATTTGCATTTCCCATATGATAACTGTTATGAAGTATATTTTTTATATAACTCCACTTGATATTATTTCTATATTATTCCTTCTAGAAGTTTATTCATGAATTGCCAGCAGTCTGCAATAAAGATCCTTCTGGGTGGCAATGATTGGGTTGATGTCTCTGCACAGTCTGACAGTATCCAATCAGTGCTGCCAGTACCAACCTGTGCAGGGACCCCCCCCCCCCCCCCCCCCAACTCTTAGTATTACATAGCAGCCATTCAAGTAAACTTGACCGCCCTTCCACTCTGGCCCATAGAGGAGGGTCCTAAGTAGGGGACCTCCCTCTATAACATCCATATTCCCTAACAGGCCATATGGACAGGGGTTGTCTACATGGGACATTCCCTTTAGATATGTAAATGCACAATATGTATGTTCTTTTTGGGGACTCTTGGAGTCACTTTTCCATTTCAGTTTGAGCATTAGAAGGTGGCTGCCATGTAATGATGGTGGGGAAATGCAGCCCAAATCTTCACATTCTTAAACTGCAAGTGGATTTTGATACTCACACAAGAATACTTACAGTACGTCTGTGTTGCTGTTGAGAAGAGATGTAGCTTATTTAATAAGGATATGCCAAAGCTGTGTGCAAACAAGTTCTTCTTTGCTTTTAGTAGCAAGTACAGTTCGGCAAACAGATTTAGGTAAGTAAAAACACTCCCTTTTTTAGTATGTACAGTAGATGATGTTTATTGGCAATGATTGTTTATTTCTCTTACTTACATAGTTCTGACATATTCCACAGCGCTGTTCATAGATTCAAAGCAGCCCCTTTCCTAAAGTCAGTTTCATAAAGAGCTCATTAACCCCTTAACACTTAATAATGTACATGTACGGCATTATGCGCAGGGAACTGTATGGAACGGGCTGGTGTGCCCATACAGCAGGCACCCGGCCCCAATGACAGGCATCGGCGAATGATGCAATGACCCAAAGCCAGTCAATTAGCCCTCCAGATGTTGCGTTTAACAATGATCGCGGCATCTATGTGATTAGGCAGAGGGATGCAGCTCCCACGCCTTCCAATCGGAGGCCCAGCAGTGAAAATTGCAGGGCTCCAATCGGTTACCATGACAGTCTGGGCACTGCTGAAGCTTCCCAGGCCTGCCATGGTAAGCATCCTGCTAAGCTGTACACGAGGCACAGCTTAGCAGGGAGCGTGTCAGAATGCCATTCACCCTAATAGATCTCTATTAAGGTGAATGGAAAAGGAATCAAAAGATCCCTGGCTCTAGTCCCCTAAGTGGGCTAAAAGACATTAAGTAAATGTAAAGAAAAAGTAAATAAAATAAATAAAAGTTTAAATCACTCCCCTTCCCCAATTTTACATTTAGAAATATATAAACAATAAAAAAATAAACATAGTAGGCATTGCTGCGTTCTAAATGTGTGAACTGTTAAAAATAGATTCCAAATTTTCCTACACAGTGAAAGATAATAAAAACACACAATTCACCATTTTTTGTCACCTTGTCCCTCCAAAAATTTGAATAAGGCTCCTTTCACACGAGCGAGTTTTCCGCGCGGGTGCAATGCGTGACGTGAACGCATAGCACCCGCACTGAATCCTGACCCATTCATTTCAATGGGGCTGTGTACATGAGCGTTGTTTTTCACGCATCAGTTCTGCGTTGCGTGAAAATCGCAGCATGTTCTATATTCTGCGTTTTTCACGCAGCCCTGGCTCCATAGAAGTGAATGGGGCTGCGTGAAAAACGCATTGCATCCGCAAGCAAGTGCGGGTGCGATGCGTTTTTCACTGATGGTTGCTAAGAGATGTTGTTTGTAAACCTTCAGTTTTTTATCACGCGCGTGAAAAACGCATCAAAACACATTGCACCCGCGCGGAAAAAACTGAACGCAATCGCAGACAAAACTGACTGAACTTGCTTGCAAAATAGTGCGAGTTTCACTGAATGCACCCTGAACGCATCCGGACCTAATCCGTCACGCTCGTGTGAAAGAGGCCTAAGGCCCCTTTCACACGTGCGAGTATTCCGCGCGGATGCGATGCGTGAGGTGAACGCATTGCACCCGCACTGAATACCGACCCATTCATTTCTATGGGGCTGTTCACATGAGCGATGATTTTCACGCATCACTTGTGCGTTGCGTGAAAATCGCAGCATGCTCTATATTCTGCGTTTTTCACACAACGCAGGCCCCATAGAAGTGAATGGGGTTGCGTGAAAATCGCAAGCATCCGCAAGCAAGTGCGGATGCGGTGCGATTTTCACGCATGGTTGCTAGGTTACAGTCTATTCACTGTATTATTTTCCCTTATAACATGGTTATAAGGGAAAATAATAGCATTCTGAATACAGAATGCTTAGTAGGTGATCAATTGAGGGTTAAAAAAAAAATATAAAAATTAACTCACCTTCTCCTCTTGTTCGCGTAGTTCCCGTTCTCTTCTTTACTTCTTAAAAGATGAACTATCGGCTAGGACCTGTGGTGACGTCAGGACCTGGTGACGTCGGTGATGGACCATGTGATTGGAGCATGTGATCTGACGTCACCAAAGGTCATTTAGCCCACAGCTCATCATTAAAGAAGTAAAGAAGAGACCGGGAACTACGCGAACAAGAGGAAAAGGTGAGTTAATTTTTATATTTTTTTTTAACCCTCAATTGATCACCTACTAAGCATTCTGTATTCAGAATGCTATTATTTTCCCTTATAACCATGTTATAAGGGAAAATAATAACATCTACACAACACCTAACCCAAGCCCGAACTTCTGTGAAGAAGTTCGGTTTTGGGTACCAAACATGCGTGATTTTTCTCACGCGAGTGCAAAACGCATTACAATGTTTTGCACTCGTGCGGAAAAATCGCGGGTGTTCCCGCAACGCACCCGCACATTTTCCCGCAACGCCCGTGTGAAAGAGGCCTAACAGTGATTAAAAAGTTTTGTGTGTAATCGAAAAATGGTTCCAATAAAAATGACAATTCATCCGAAAAAAAACAAGCCCTCATACAGCTCTGTAGGCCGAAAATAAAAAAGTGATGGCTGTCATAAAATGGTGATGCAAAGACAATTTTTTTTCAAAGGTTTTTTATTTTTTTAAATTGATAAAACAAAGTAAAAACTATACAAGTTTGGTATCACCGTAATCATATTGAGCTGCAGAATAAGGACGTCATGTCATTTTTACTGCACGTTCGACTTCGTAATGTCAAAATCCAAAAAACCTTGCCAGAATTTTATTTTTATTTTTTCAATTTTACTCCACAAGGAATTTTTTTTCTCCTGTTTTCCAATACAAGACATGGTAAATTAAATGGTGCCATTAAAAAAAAAATGCATCTTGTCCTGCACAAAATAAGCCCTCATATAGCTATGTGAATGGAACATTTAAAAAGTTATGGCTATTAGATTGTGGGGAGGAAAGCCTATCAGTATTTTTTTGTAGCATGGAAGGAAACCCGAGCAAACACAGGGAGAACATATATACTTCAAGCACATGATGCCCTTGTTCAGATTTAAAAGCAGGTCTCCAGTTCTGTAAGCCAACAGTGCTAACCACTGAGCCCCGATGCTGTCCTAAAGGACAGTCTAGCCCGTACCGCACTCATATACCTGAATATCTAAAATGAAGTGCAGATTGAACTAGGGTTGCATCGGGTATCGAATTATCTATACCCAGTATCGATGTACCAGTATCGATTCATTACCGTGATTTGTCTTTTACCAATACTAGGCTGCGCTACTGCACAGCATAGTATCACAGAACATTGCACGCGCTGCTCTCAGTGTGCGCTATGTTCCCTCAGCAGTACAGGGGAGAAGGAAGCAGTTCCTCCCTTCCCCCTGTGCTGCTGCTGTCTCTAATTATAGGAGAAAGGGGAGGAGGAGGGGAGGGGACTGTGGCCACTGCGTCACCAATGATGATAACTAAACCATTAATACAAATACAGGAGGCGGGTGTCGGCGGCAGAATCACATAGCTGGCACCCGACCTCTATGACAGGGAGCTGCGATCCGCGGCAGTTAATCCCTCAGGTGCGGCACCTGAGGGGTTAACTGCCACTGATCACAGCTCCCTGTCATAGAGGTCGGGTGCCAGCTATGTGATTCTGCTGCCGGCACCTGCCTCCTGTATTTGTATTATGCCTCTTGCGGACCGCAAAATACTGAAAAAGCCATATGGTTGTGTTTTTAAGAGGCCATGAACGTTAGTAATCTTCATTGGTGGTGCAGTGTGCCCCCCCCCCAGTATTAAAACATTGGTGGCGCAGTGCGCCGCCCAACCCCCCCAGTATTAAATCATTGGTGGCGCAGTGCGCCCCCCCCAACCCCCCAGTATTAAATCATTGGTGGCAGTGGCAATCGTTGGTGGCAGGATCCCCTCCCCCCTTTTCATTAGTGGTGCAGTGGCAGTTCCGATGAGTTCCCCAGCAGTGTAATCCTGGGGCTCCGATCGGTTACCATGGCAGTAGCATCGACGCTACTGAAGCCCTGACTGCCATGGTAATCTCCCTGCTGCTGTGTGTACTATGCACAGGGCAGCAGGGAGAGTGTGAAGTCCTATTCACCCTAATAGAGCTCTGTCAGGGTGAATAGGACAAGGGATTAAAAGATCCCAGGTTCTGGCCCCTAAGGGGGGAAATAGTTATTAAATAAAAAGGTTAAAAAAAAAAACGAACCAAAATATTAAATATAAATCACCCCTTTCCCAATTTTACATACTGGTATATATAAACAATAAATAAATAAACATATTACATATCACCACGTCCAAAAAGTCCAAACTATTAAAATATAAAAAAATATCTCCTATGCAGTTAACGTAAAAAAAACAAAAAACGGCATGATTCGCCAGTTGTTAGTCACCTTGTCCCTCTCTCCCCCCCCAAAAAAAAATATAGGATAGGACTGTTCGATTATGAGCCGGACATTCCATAAAATGCGGAATGCACGCGGCTTTTTTGGTGTTTTTATTTTTTTCCGCGTGGTATCAAATGGTATCGAGTATTGCAATACTTTTTTATGGTATCGAAATCGAATCAAAATGTTGGTATTGTGACAACCCTAGATTGAACATGCTATCCAATCTGCAGGTAGCATGGTACAGATCAAAAGGAGCTGAGTAGATTGCAGCTGCCAATTATGAGTTTAGGAGTCCAGTGGGTGGTCCTACTTAATGAATGGCAGCTATACCTTTATGATTGTTTATATAGATCCTTGTCAATCACTATTAACCCCTTAGTGACCAGCCTGTTTTGGGCCTTACTGACCAAGCGTTTTTCTTCCTTTTTTCATCTTCGCGTTCCAAGAGCTATAACTTTTTTATTTTTCTGTTTATATAGCTTTATGTGGGCTTGTTTTTTGCGGGACAAGTTGTAGTTTTTAATGGCGCCATTTTGGGGTACACACAACTTTCTGATTAACTTTTATTAACTCTTTCTGGGAGAGAGTTGGGAAAAACAGCAATACTGCCACTGCGTTTTTACGGTGTTCATTTTTCGGTATAAATAACACTATCTTTATTCTCTGGGTCAGTACGATTACAGTGATACCAAATACATATATTTTTTTTTTACGTTTTACTACTTTTTTTTGCAATAAAACCCCCTTTTTTTTTTTAAAGAAAAAATGTTTTTGCATTGCAGCTTCCCGAAACCCATACCGTATTTATCGGCGTATAACACGCACTTTTTCCCCCTGAAAATAGGGGGCAAATCATGTATGCGTGTTATACGCCGATATTCATTGCGCTGTATGAGCCGGGAGAGAGGAGGGGCTGGAGTCCGTAACTAGGGGCGTGTACTCTTACACCGGGCCCCGCCGCTCACCAAAGTATTTATAAACGTGAATCCTTATCCTGTTATTAAGCTGCCCTCTCCCATGTTCCCATGTCCCCCCTGTATCCCCATAGCACTTACTTAAGCTTCAATAGCAGGCAGAGCGGACGGCAGCAGTAACGTCACTCACTGACGTTGAGCGCCTGCTCCGCCCCCTTTATGAATGAAGCAGGCGGAGCAGACGCGCGACGTCAGTGAGTGACGTTACTGCTGCCGTCCGCCCTGCCTGCTATGGAAGCGTGTGAATCGTAAGTGCTGTGGGGATACAGGGGAACATGGGAAAATGGGAGAGGGCAGCTTAATAACAGGATAAGGATTCACGTTTATAAATACTTCGGTGAGCAGAGGCCCGGTGTATTGGGGGACACTGTTATGAGGAGGATCTGTGGATGACATATAGCAGTGTCATCCACAGATCCCCCCCATAACAGTTCCATCCACAGATCCCCCCACCTCATAACAATGCCATCCACAGATCCCCCCACCCCATAGCAGTACAATTTGAAATGGACACTGTTATGAGGGGGATCTGTGGATGACATATAGCAGTGTCATCCACCGATCCCCCCCATAACAGTTCCATCCACAGATCCCCCCACCCCATAGCAGTACAATTTGAAATAAAAAAAAATTCCTGAAATTTGCCTTAAAATGAAGGGTGCGTGTTATACGCCAGTGCGTGTTATACGCCGATAAATACGGTAACTTTTTTTCTTTTAATTTCTATGGAGTTGTGTGAGGGCTTGATTTTTGTGGGACGACTTGTATTTCTCACTGGCATCATTTTGGAGTAAATGGCCCTTTTTGATCTCTTGTTATTACGTTTTTTCTGTGGCAACTAAGAATAAATGAGCAATTCTGTCTTTTTTTTTCGGCGTTCACCGTAAGGGATAATTTACGTGATATTTATGTAGTCTGGGTCGTTATGGATGCGGAAATACCAAACCTATAGGGAAGATTTGTTTTTGCAATTTTTTTCTTTTAAAAGTGTATTTTCAATGGAAAAAAAGCGTAATTTTTTAATGATTTTTTTTTAATTGAATAAATATATTTTTTTTTACTTAGTGACCGCCGTACAAAGGTGTATGGGTGGTCAGTAAGGGGTTAAGACTGCCCACTGGACTCCGAAGCATAGAAAAGGTGTTAAAATGTTATAAAGAAGCTTTTCAAAGAAGGTTATATGTCCGCATTTCTAATGTCAAAGGTTCCCTTTAACCAGAACAAAAAACCATACTTACCTTTGTTTCCCACTGTATTTGGTAGCCTCATTCCGGTAAGATGTTTCTGTGAACGCTCGTGTAAGAATGCCGTATGTCACCTGATGAAGGAAAGAAACACTTGTTCATCGGGTGCAATGATCTGAAGTGTGGACCCTTCAATCGTTACCGGGCAGCAGATCGTCTTGTCTAAACAGCACTCTGCTGCCCAGATCCAATGATTTTTTTATGGGGGCGGGCGATAGCAGTAGACATTGCTCGTCCTCATACTGTGGAGTTGATCGCTGCATGTAAATGCAGAGCTTCACCCCCCCTCCTGAACAAGCAGCCGACTGTCGGGAAGGAACACTCCTCGCAACGTCTAAATGCAAGTTAAGGAAGTCACCCGTATCTCTGTGGAAGAGTACAGCTTTCTATCTGTAACACTCCAGTGCCGGTGACGTAGCCCCGCATTTCTATAGTTTATGTTCACATGTTCTCTGGGGATCAGAATTGAGTGCTGCTTGTTCCTGCTATTTATCCCTGTAACGGAGTTCTTAGTAATCTGTTACTTTAGCAGAGAGTCTGCTGAGCAAGTGGAGAGACTGCTTTCATGCACTATAACGTTGGCTCATGCCAATTAATGTATATTAGTGAAGATTCCCGCTGTTTTTGTTTTGTTTTGCTTTCTGAAGCCCCCTGCTGCTGTTGATTACACCTAGATCTGCGACTGATTGGAACTGTTAAAAGGCAGATAGTGTGTTGGGTGATTACAGCTGAATCCTTTAATCGTACAACTGTAAAAAGTCTGTATTTCATTCCGCCTCTACATCACACAGCGGATCATGAACAGCTCGCTTATTTCCAGCATATTGCCGCATATTTTGTGCTAGTCGACTTTTGAAATCTACTTACTACAATGTTTCTGCTATCATTTGTATAGTCTCAGTGCTGCACGGAGGCCGGTGATATGCAGGCATATAGGGTCTAATTTCTCATGAATATACACCAGTTTTCTGGTGGCGCAAACTGCCTGTTTGCACAAAAATTATTGCACAAGTAGTGTTTCTTTGGCACTTTCCCGAAAAAGAAGCATGGCAAGGGACTGGAGGGGATCCGACCAGCGGCCACGCCACATTTATCATCTTTTCCCCAGGTTTTCGTCAGAAATTAGGGGCACAAACTGCCGGGTGCTACGCTTCATTTACGACAAGGTGTTCGCCTCATCATAAATTTGGCCCAGCCTCCTGCAGCACGCCTGGTTATCATAGCCTGGGGTACACCGCCAGTCTATGATTAATCTGCCCCCTAGTTTTGAGCTAACAGATTAATTTGTACTTATTATCTAAACCTCTGCTCTTTCTATGCTAAGGAGTAGAGATTAGCGAATCGAATCCTGAGAATCAATACATCTCCTCAAGCAGGGGTCTGCACCTGTGATAGGGTGTCCCCGAAGCTGAGGAAGCTTCCCCGCTGCTTGATTGACAGGACCGAACATCTCGGCTGGCTCTGACAATCTCGTGCCTGCAGGACAAGTGCAGAGGCTCTGCTTCTGGTACTGGAGCAGTGACTGTGCATGCGCCGCTACCCGCAGCCAAGATGTCCGGCCCTGTCAGTCAAGCGGTGGGGGTAGAGTCCGCAGCTTTGAGGACACCAAATCACAGGTGAAGAACCCTGCTTCATTTAAAGAGTCCAGTGGGCACTGATTCACAGCTTGCCCAGTCATTCAGCGAGGACTGTCAGTCACGGATGAGACTTCCTGGTGGACTCCAAAGCCCAGAATGAGCAGACGTTTAGATCAATAAATGACAACTTCCCACAAAGTTATCTATATCAACCTGCTCCGCTCCTACTGCTCTGCAACATGCTGCTGCATGATGTACAGATCCCCTTTGAAAACTAATTTCCAGTCTGAATTTCCAATTCCGCAGGGCTTTTCAGAACAAAAGTTGATATTTTGGGTCAAAATTCCCAATTCAGTTCCTAATGGACAGCACGTCATCAGACTTGTTCCACCCATTCAACAGACTCAGGATTGAACTGCAGTCTGCACTTGCCCATTTAGACCCATCTAACCCTAAATACAGACATTCAGTTCCACATGGTAAGCTGGGAGAAGAAGTTCACCTCTCATGTCCACCATGAACCTGCCTCATACCTTTACAGTGCAGGGGATGGCACAACTAAGATCCACTTTAGTAACTTTGGTGGTGGTTTTCCATTTCGGTGGTCCAGGATAACCACTGTAACTTTAGTTCTCATTTCTTGCTGCATGTTAGTGTATAGACTTTGCAAGGCCTTCTGCCTGTCACTGCATTATTCAGTATCGTGGCTGTATATACATGAATCACTGTGCGTGGGTGTGTGTATGTGCAAATAAATACACACGTCTGTCTATCCTGTGCAGTAGTTTGTGCACTTCTATTTCTGCCCTGGTTTTACGGTCATTGTAATCAGATCTGAGCCATGTCAGTCTTTACCTTAATCCACTGTGCGTTCTGGACACTTAGCTTCTTATCTCTTTTTGGGCAGGATTAAAGAGAACCTTTCAGGTGGTTTTGCTGCCCGATCTGAGAGCAGAATAGGATAGAGGGAGAGAATCTGAGCTCTGTGAAAAGCAAGGTAAATCCTGCCAGGACTCCCGGGAGAGACAGTGAGAGTCCTGATTAATCCATCTGCACACAGGATGATTGACAGCGCTTTGAGTACACACCGATACAGGGAAAGCTGTGATTCCAGGTTAGCAGGACTCTCAGTCTCTCGTCAAGGAGTCCTGTCACTATTTACCCTCATCCTCAGAACCCTGCTCCGAATCATATAAACCTACATATCACAGAGCTCAGCTTCTCTCCCTCTATCTTTTCCCTCACTCAGATAGGGCATCGGAAGTGACCTGAAAGAGTCGCTTTAAATTTGTAAATGCACTGAGATGGACATTTCCATTCTAATAACAAGAATTGGGATGTTTAGTCTTAATAATTTGCTATCATGTCAGTGTTTGTCCATGTTCTGATGAATACAGTCCGCTTTCTATGGGAGTAGAGAAGCATAGTTCTTGTCCGGATCTAACTTTTGAGTAAAAAAGGAGGGTGCGCTTTTACAGGACGTTTTGCCCTTTATAAAAAAACAATACAAATAAAAGCTGCTGTTTTTTAAAAATTATTCCAAAATGACAATTTTTTGGGTTTATTCCTTATAATTTTGTTTAGTGAATTTTTTTTTTTTGCCCTTATAATGTAATACGATAGCAAAATAAAGCTACAAAATGCATAGAAAACAAAAACCATTGAAACAATAATATCTAAAGCTCTCTCCCAGATTGACATGTCCAGCTATTAACCCACCCTTCTCTTACAGTACCCCCAAAATGAGACCATCTACAGATATACTTACCGTGCAGACAGAGTGAGTCTAATTAACTCATCTCTGTCATTGTCTTTTTTATATTTTATTTTTGTTGAGCATATGCCTGTGCATCTTCAATTTCCTGATCTTTGGCTTTCCTGAAAATGAGCTCCATAGATTCAGCATCGTACCATGTGGCATCATTTATAATCTAATTAGAAAACACAAGGGACTAGTGCTGTTATTTGCACCTGCCCATTCAAGTTATGAGCTTTTTCAGTGTCCAGTTAATAGGACGTCGGGCGTTCACTACAATTGTGTCGTATTGTGTGCAGCTGATCAAAATGTGTGTGCCTGTATGTTTTACTGTGAATTTAGCAGTTTGTGGTTTTCATCTAAGCATACCCCCTTCATCACAAGGTATTAATAACTAGCACTAAAATGCTGTTAATACTTTTAAAAGGCTTGTCGGGGGCTGTTCTGGCGCTGCTGCCTGGCTCTTCGCTGCTGTCCTGCAAAGATGATTTTGTGACTACCAGCTTGTTACTGATGTAGCCAGTCATGGTGGCAATTCACTCAAGGGCTTTGCTCCTCCATTTATTTAGAGAACCAGGGTATATTTTCACAAGCAAAGTAAATGGGATTTGTAATGTTTGCTATAGGTTTTATAATGAGCTGGAGCAGACTGGGAACATAAAGTGGCCCCAGAAAAAATACCTAAAAGTCCCACCATGTTGTAGGTGGGTCCAAATTGACAGAAGATGGGACAACACAAATGGGCAGGGACAACAGAAGTAGACAAGGCTAGCAAAGCCGTAGTGCAGAACAATATACCGCCCCAGCAGCACCAAATACCGCAGTGCAGCACAAAATACTGCCGCCTGCACCAGTGTTCAACTGTATCGATGTCCTGAGGATGACCAAACTGTTGAAATCAGGAGGGCAACTGCGACTGCTGGCCAGGTGAATGGAAGAGAATCAGATCATTATGTACCCAGAGGGAGACCATGGGCCCCCCTAGTTATCGGCCCACCGGGAAGTTTTCTTTTGGGGTCTATGGCCAGTCCCAACCCTGACTATATGTTGCGCCATTCTTCTATTAATAATAGTTGATGTTAAAGGGGTTATCCCATGAATAATGTAAAAAATTTAATCAGACATCATATAGTCCATGGCAATACCTTACTAACAAAGCTCGAACCAGCCCTGTACCTCACATGGATCCGGAGATCTCCTCATTCATTGCTCTGCTACATTTATATCTAGCTGACAGCCCAAGGGGAGTGTCTTTTCTGCTTAAGCTCAGGGGGCGTATCCATGCTCTCCCTATAACAGCTCAGGGGGCGTATCCATGCTCTCCCTATAACAGCTCAGGAGGCAGTTGAAGGATGAGACTGAGCATGTGTGGCCTTCTCTAACCCCTTCACGACTGCAATCCGTATATATACGTGATAGCTGCACATACCCCGTGCAGCTACCACGTGTATAGACGTCATGGCAGCTCTTTAATCCAAGCGCTGCAAAGCGATTGGATTAAAGCTTCTGCCCCTGCCCTGGTGCTGGACAGCATACAGTTCAGTAATGCCGGCATGGGACCAATCAGAGTGGTCCCTTGCCGGCAATCGATCCGATTGGTTAGTCTGTGCAGACTAACCAATCGAATCGCGGCAGTGAAAAAATGCCGGTTTCAGGCTCTGATCTGCGCTCTGCAGATCAGAGCCTGAAATCAGATAGTGTCCTCGTGCCCCCCCCCCCCGAATCTGTGCGCCAAGCCCCCCCTTGTCCCCGCCTGCCCCTTATGAACTCCCCCCCCCGCTCCCATCCACATTCCTGCAGCCTGCCCAGTGCCCTGATGCGGTCCGCCTCCTGCCCCCATTTGCGCTGCCCCTCAATGCTGGCCGTACCCCCCAACCCCCCCACCCCCCCTTTTCAAGGCTGCCCCCATGCCGTGCGGTCCCCCTGCTGTGTGTGATGGCGGCTCCATTCCTGAGCCGCCGCCATCAGCAGAGAGTGTCAGCTCTATGCTGACACTCTGCTGTAACACCATAGGTGCCGCGGAAGCGGCATCCATGGGGTTAATAGAGGGAGGGGGCTCCCTCTCTCCACCATCGGGGCTGCCGCTCTGCGATGGCAGCGCCCGATGGTTGCCATGGCAACCGGACGCTTTGCAAAAGCGTCCGCTGTTGCCACCTTCAGGGCATCTGATTGTATTATACTTTGCAATGCAAGAGCATTGTAAAGTATAGTAAAGCCATCAGCCCCACTGGATCTTCAAGATCCAAGAGGGACTTGATAAAAAAAAAATTGAAAATAATAAAAGTAAAAATAAATAAATAAATATGTAAAATAAAAAAAAATTGCCTTTTACTATAAAAAAAAATACAAAAAATACACATATTAGGTATCACCGCGTCCATAACGTCCGTCTCTATAAATATATCACATGATAGACCCCTTCCGATAAACACCATAAAAAAATAAAAATAAAAACTGTAAAAAAAAAGCCATTTTTGTCACCTTACATCACAAAAAGTGCAACAGCAAGCGATTAAAAAGGCTTATGACCCCCAAAATAGTACCAATCAAACCGTCACCTCATCCCGCAAAAAATGATACCCTATTTAAGACAATCGCCCAAAAAATAAAAAAGCTCTGGCTCTCAGACTATGGAGACACTAAAACATAATTTTTTTTGGTTTCAGAAATGCTATTATTGTGTAAAACTTTAATAAATAAGAAAAAGTATACATATTAGGTATTTCCACGTCCGTAACGATCTGCTCTATAAAAATGTCTCATGACCTAACCCCTCAGATAAACGCTGTAAAAATAAATAAATAAAAACTGTTCCAAAACAGCTAATTTGGTCACCTTGCCCCATAAAGTGTAATAATGAATGATCAAAAAATCCTATGTACCCAAAAATGGTACCAATAAAAACCTCAACTCTTTTTGCAAAAAAACAAGCCCCTGCACAAGACGATCGGCAGAAAAATAAAAAACATATGGCGTTCAGAAAATGGACACACAAAAACATAATTTCTTTTTCAAAATTGCTTTATTATGTAAAACTGAAACAAACAAACAAAGAAAGTAGACATATTTGATATCATTGCGTCTGTAACAACCTGCTCTATAAAAATGGCACATGATCTACCCTGTCAGATGAATCTTGTAAAAAAATAAATAAAAATAAAAACACTGTGCCAAAACAGCCATTTTCCAGTTACCTTGCCTCACAAAAAACTTAATATAGAACAATTCAAAATCATATTTACCCCAAAATAGTACCAATAAAACTGGCACCTTATCCCCTAGTTTCCAAAATAGGGTCACTTTTTGGGAGTTTCTACTGTAAGGGTGCATCAGGGGGGCTTTAAATGGGACATGGCATCTAAAACCAGTTTAGCAAAATCTTCCTTCAAAAACCATACAGCGTTCCTTTCCTTCTGCGCCCTGCAGGGCGCCCTTACATCAGTTTATGACCACATGTGGGGTGTTTCTGTAAACTGTAGAATAAGGGTAATAAATGTTGAGTTTTGTTTGGCTGTTAACCCTCAATGTGTTAAAGAAAAAAATTAATAAAATGGAAAATCTGCCAAAAAAGTGAAATTTCATCTCCAGTTTCCTTTAATTCTTGTGGAACACCTAAAGGGTTAACAAAGTTTGTAAAATCAGTTTTGAGTAACTTGAGGGGTGTAGTTTCTAAAATGGGGTCATTTATGGGGGCGTTTCCCCTATGTAAGCCCCGCAAAGTGACTTCAAACCTGAATTGGTCCTTAAAAAGTGGGTTTTTGAAATTTTGTTAAAAATTTTAAGAATTGCTTCTAAACTTCTAAGCCTTCTAATGTCCTAAAAATAAAATGACATTTCCAAAATGATGCCAACATAAAGTAGACATATGGGAAATGTTAAGTAATAAATATTTTATTAGGTATGACTTTCTGTTTTAGAAGCAGAGAAATATAAATTTTTAAAATTGTGAATTTTTCAAGATTTCTGATAAATTTTGGATTTTTTTCATAAATAAAGGTGAAGTATATTGACTTAAATTTATGACTATCATGAAGTACAATATGTCACGAGAAAACAATCTCAGAATGGCTTGGATAAATAAAAGTGTTCCAAAGCAATTACCACATAAAGTGACGCATGTCAGATTTGTACATTTTGACCTGAACACTGGGGCATCAATGACCCTTGGTCATGAAAGGGTTAATGAGCCAGACAAAGAAATAAGAAATTAAATGGCACTATACAGATACATTTTATTGAATAACTTAGTTGCTGTGCAAAATTTTTAATTACACAAAAATATAAACTCAACACTTTCGGTTTTGCTCCCATTTTGAATGAGCTGAACTCAAAGATCTGAAACATTTTCTACATACACAAAAGACCCATTACTCTCAAATATTGTTCACAAATCTGTCTAAATCTGTGTTAGTGAGCTCTTCTCCTATGCTGAGCTAATCCATCGCACCTCACAGGTGTGGCATATCAAGGTGCTGATTAGACAGCATGAATATTGCATTGGTGTGCCTTAGACTGCCCACAATAAAAGGACACTCTGAAATGTGCAGTTTGATCACACAGCACAATGCCACAGATGTTGCAACGTTTGAGGGAGCGTGGATTTGGCATGCTGACTGCAGGAATGTCTACCAGAGCTGTCGCCCGTGCAATGAATGTTCATTTCTCTACCATAAATCATCTCCAAAGGCGTTTCAGAATTTGCCAGTACATCCAACCGGCCTCACAACCGCAGACCACGTGTAACCACACCATCCAGGACTTCCACATCCAGCATGTTCAGCTTCATGATTGTCTGAGACCAGCCACCTGGACAGCTGCATCAACAATCTGTTTGCATAACCAAAGAATTTCTGTGCAAACTGTCAGAAACCATCTCAGGGAAGCTCATCTGCATGCTCGTCATCCTCATCGGGGTCTGAACCTGACTGAAGTTCGTCGTCGTAACCGACTTAAGTGGGCAAATGCTCACATTCGATGGCGCCTGGCACGTTGGAGAGGTGTTCTGTTCACAGATGATTCCCGGTTTTCACTGTTCAGGGCAGATGGCAGACAGAGTGTGTGGCGTTGTGTGGGTGAGCGGTTTGCTGACGTTAACGTTGTGAATCGAGTGGCCCATGGTGGCGGTGGGGTTATGGTATGGGCAGGTGTATGTTATGGACAATGAACACGGGTGCATTTTATTGATGGCATTTTGAGATACCATGACAAGATCCTGAGGCCCATTGTTGTGCCATTCATCCACAGCCATCACCTCATGCTGCAGCATGATAATGCACGGCCCCATATTGCAAGGATCTGTACACAATCCCTGGAAGCTGAAAACATTCTAGTTCTTGCATGGCCAGCACACTCACCGGACATGTCACCCATTGAGCATGTTTGGGATGCTCTGGATCGGCGTATACGACAGCGTGTTGCAGCTCCTGCCAATATTCTGCAACTTCGCACATCTATTGAAGAGGAGTGGACCAACATTCCACAGGCCACAATCAACAACCTGATCAACTATGCGATGGAGATGTGTTGCACTGCGTGAGGCAAATGGTGGCCACACCAGATACTGACCCCCCACCCCCCGTAAGGCAAAACTGCACATTTCAGAGTGGTCTTTTATTGTGGGAAGTCTAAGGCACACCTGTGCATTATTCATGCTGTCTAATCAGCACCTTGACATGCCACACCTGTGAGGTGGGATGGATTATCTCGGCGAAGGAGAAGTGCTCACTAACACAGATTTAGACAGATTTGTGAACAATATTTGAGAGTAATGGGCCTTTTGTGTATGTAGAAAATGTTTCAGATCTTTGAGTTCAGCTCATGCAAAATGGGAGCAAAACCGAAAGTGCTGAGTTTATATTTTTGCTCAGTGTACATGCAGTTACAAAAGTATTCAGATCCAGGTGCTGGTTTGAAAACTATAGAATATTGTTTGTGGGACAACCCCTTTAATTAATGCAGTCTGAAATAAAGGTCCGACTGGGTGTTACCACTTAGGAGGTGTCCCTGCACAGTCTGCTAATGAATGCAGATAGTGGCAGACGGTGCAAGGACACCCCTCCTCCAGCTAGTAACACCCAGATGGACCTTCATTGCAAACCGCAGGTATTTTCTAAAACGGAGATCTCAGGAGAGGTGACAGGTCCTTTTCAATAAACTTGTCCGTGTCCAGTCCTTTCTCAGTCAAGTGTTGTCTGGAGAATCCCTTTAAAAACAGGGAATTTGCCATTCAGAATATACGCTGCAGGGAAGACATTTCTAAGTCTGCTATGTATCTGTGAATAGACACTTATTCATTTTAATGTGCATTTCATTTTCAGATTACTTTACATTATAGCAAAATACCAAAAAAATGAATGCACAGACTTTAAAATGCCATCTCTGCCTTCAGTATAAATATGATTATTGTATATTACTTTCCCTCTCATTAGTCATTTAGCACCCCCTGCCTCTGCATCGTCTATAGCCTTGAATGTTTTATGACTTTTCCTGTGTTTGAGTTTTGTATCTCATATCCTGCAAAGAATAAAACATGACGCTGTGAGTGATACACTGCTTAGGGGACCCGAGGTTCTCACTATCGTCTTGAGCATCCTGGGGATTACAGTGCAGCATTAACCTTTTACGTTGCCTTTAGTGCTTACTGTAGGTACAGCGATCTCATTTTTAGGGATGCCATCGGATCCAGTGACAGAGAGCACTTGCTGCATGTTCTCGATGATAGATGTCTACTAAAGCTTGATACATCTATTGTATTCTGCTTCCTCGTAAAGCTGCCGCGTTTCAGGCGTGTTCATCCACTTATTTACCAATTCCGTCTTGTAGATTGTTTACTCGTAAAAACTTTTGCTAATTTTGCAGGCTGTTTCCTGGATTATAGCGTGGAGAAATTCAAAGACACGTTGGGTGTCAGTATTTATTTATGGGGCGATAGTTCTTAATTTGTGTGATACTTGCTAAGAGATTCTAGAAGAGTTGGGAAAAAAAGGCAACAGTACTGCCGCGAATGGCACGCAGGGAAGAAATGAACAGAGCATTTAGGACTGTGAAACTTTTCGGAAATAACTTTCAGTGATTTAAGCATATAAATAAATGGCCGTGACATTTGGCTGGAGCCTGTTGTAGAAGCCTTGTTGTCCCAGGAGGATTGTAAAAGATGGTCTCACGCAGCCTGCGTGCCTCAGAGACTCTTCCTCTAGTGGTGTCCTTGCAATCATTTCAGACTTTGCTTCATAGCCAATGCTCACGTTCTGCAATTCACTTAAACTTTGTTCAAGTTTTTTTTTCAGGGTGTAACATATCTCCAGTCGCCCTGTCATTATCTAATTTAGGGTACTTTCACACTTGCGGCAGAATGATCCAGCAAGCAGTTCCGTCGCCGGAACTGCCTGCCGGATCCGTCAAAACGTATGCCGACTGATGGCATTTGTAAGAATGATCGGGATCCTGATCTGTCTTACAAATGCATTAAAATGCCAGATCCGTCTTAACGGTGTCATCCGGAAAAACGGATCCAGCATTTATTTTTTTCACCTTTTTTCAGTCTGCGCATGCATTCCGGTATTTTGAATGCACTTCCATACATTCCTATGGAAAAAGATGCTGGATCAGGCAAGTGTTCCGTTTTTTGGCCGGAGATAAAACCGTAGCATGCTGCGGTATTATCTCCGTCCTGAACAGTCAAAAAGACTGAACTGAAGACATCCTGATGCATCCTGAACGGATTGCTCTCCATTCAGAATGCATGGGGATAAAACTGATCAGTTCTTTTCCGGTATAGAGCCCCTAGGACGGAACTCTATGCCGGAAAAGAAAAACGTGTGAAAGTACCCTTATATCAGTGTTTTCAACCCATGGTAGGAATATGTATTTTTAAATGGGTTGTCTGAGTTAAATAAAAATTTCCTGCGCTGTACTCTAATCCCCACCATCATATGATTTCGTGGCTGCAGTGCACAGGTCACTGGTTTAGCCAAATCACTGGTCTCAGCAGTGATGTCCCAATTACTGCTGAAGCCAGTGATTGGCTGGACGGTGACCTGTCGGCACAGAACATCACCGCTGCAGCCATGAAGAGGTCACCAGCATGCGGGGAGGACCGGAGCACAGCTCTGGTGGAAGCAGTGGAGTAAAGGGGTAAGTATTGATTCTTTTGTTATCTGAGACTATTAATAGGGGGCTGCCCCTTTAATATTTGCATAGGAGGGAATGGAAAAGAAAACAGAAACATCTGCGCAGTTAGTTTTTTGACTGGTTTACACCTTGTGACAATTGAACTTTGATGAGTTCACACTTCAGTTATTTGGTCAGTTATTTCCATCAGTTATTACGAGCCAAAACCAGTAGTAATGGTTGCACCTATTCTGACCAAATAACTGAAGTGTGAACTCAGCCTTATACGTGTAAGGTTGCCATTTTGATGCAGTTTTTAGACCCAAAACCAGGAGTAAAAATGCTTTTTATATTTTCCTCCCTTGAAAAACTGCAACAAAATGGCACATGTGAAGTACCATCAGGCCTGAGGATGCCAATACATGGTGCTTGTCATGATTAGCATGTACAGATGAAGCACAACAATTGGTGGTTATCTGCGTGTAGGTACTGCGGCTCAGCCACAACGTGTTCAGGCACAGTATGCAAAAGTGTGGGCACCCCTGTTCACAATCACTGCAAAAACAACCGTTCTTGTTCACTGCCATTTTTTTTATTACATTTCAAACTGAGAAAATGGCAACCTGAAACTACCTCAAAAGGTGCGAGCTGTAGTTTTTTTTTACCATGGCCCTCATAGTCCCCTAATCTGAACATCAGTGACAATATGTGTATAGACCTCAAAAGAGCACTGCATGCAAGACAGCCAAGGAATCTCACAGCACTGGAGGACTTGCAAGGAAGAATGGATGAAAATCCCTCAAACAAGAATTGAAAAACTCTTGACTGACTACAAAAGGCGTTTACAAGTTGTGACACTTACCAAAGGCGGTTCTACTAGGTACTAACCATGCAGGCTGCCCAAAGTTTTTGGGCTCTTTTCCATTCTTGTTACTTTGAAAATGTAAAAGATGGAAAAAATAATTGTTTTTGCTTAAAATACACAGGGAATGTGTCATCTTTAACTTTATGCCTTTTGGAGATCATTTTTATCTCGCTTAACTGTTCACAGTAACAGCAATTTTGACATGGGGTGCCCTAACTTTTGCATGTCATTGTACTAATTAATCTATCAGTTACTAATTTTCATTGTCCAGAATTGTATGCTTTGATTCAGAGTGAACTTTTACTTCTTGGTACAAGTGCCCCAGATATGCACTCCATTTGTACAGGGAAATATAGTAACCTCATTCTTATGATTTGTGGGTGTGCTATTCTATATGGACAACTGTGCTTGGTACGACAGCATATATTTAAAGGCTATGTACATCTTCGGTGACAATTTTTTAATTATTGCATTTTACTCATTTGGGGCAAAAATATATATTTTAAATTGGTCTTTAACCACTTTCCGTCCGCCCATAGGATATAAACGTCCTATGGGTGGACCTCTATTTCTGAAAGCACGTTTTAAAACGTCCGTTCAGAAACAGCAGCTGCACGCTAATCGTGCAGCTGCTGATCGGGTTGCCCGCTGTCAGTGACAGCAGGGCAACCCAGAGAGAAGGCAGGGACAGTTCCCAGGTGTCCCTGCCTTCTGGATCGCTGCATACACAGCGCTCACCGAGCTCTGTGTATGCAGAGCAGGAAGCGCTATGCGCTTCCTGTTCCGGCCCGGTGGTCATGTGACCGCCGGGACCGGAGAGTGCAGGAGCTGTGTGAGGTCTTTCAGAGACCTCGATCAGCCCTGCTCTGAGGCTGTACAGCGCAGAATTATGCTGTACAGCCTCTCTGGGGGGTGCATTTCTTCTGTAACTGGGGCTACTATGTCAGCCCCAGTTACAGAAGAAATCAACAGTGAAAAAAAAAAGAAAAAGTGAAGCAAATGTCCCCCAGAGGTCTTGTATGACCTTATGGGGGATGAAAAGTGTAAAAAAAAATAAAATAAAAAATAAAGGGTTGAAAAAATAAAATAAAAAAAAGTTTCACATGTGAAAAAAAAAAAGTCCCCAAGTAAGGAATAAATTTTTTTTTTGAAAAATAGAAAAAATAAAATAAAATAGACATATTTGGTTTTGCCGCGTCCGTAAAAACCAGCTCTATAAAAATATCACATGACATAACCCCTCGGGTGAACATCGTAAAAAAAAAAAAAAAAATGCAATTTTTGTCACCTTACATCACAAAAGGTGCAACACCAAGTGATCAAAAACGGGTATGTCCCACAATATGGTACCAATAAAACCGTCACCTCATCCCACAAAAAATGAGCCCCTACATAAGAAAATCTCTCAAAAAATAAAAAAACTATAGCTCTTAGAACATGGAGACACTAAAACATAATTTTTTTTGTTTCAAAAATGCTATTATTGTGTTAAAGTGAAACAAATAAAAAAAGTATACATATTAGGTATTGCCGCGTCCGTAAAAACCAGCTCTATAAAAATATCACATGAGCTAACCCCTCAGATGAACACCGTAAGAAAAAAAAAAAAATGTCAAAACAAGCAATTTTTGTCACCTTGCATCACAAAAGGTGCAACACCAAGTGATCAAAAACGCATATGTCCCACAAAATGGTACCAATAAAACCGTCACCTCATCCCGCAAAAAATTAGCCCCTACATAAGAAAATCTCTCAAAAAATAAAAAAACTATAGCTCTCAGAACATGGACACATTAAAACATAATTTTTTTGTTTCAAAAATGCTATTATTGTGTAAAACTTTAATAAATGAGAAAAAGTATACATATTAGGTATCGCCACGTCCGTAACAATCTGCTCTATAAAAATGTCACTTGACTGAAACCCTCAGGTGAACGCTGTAAAAATAAATAAATAGAAACTGTGCTAAAGCAACCAATTTTTTGGTCACCTTGCCCCATAAAGTGTTATAATGAATGATCAAAAAATCATATGTACCCAAAAATAGTACTAATAAAACTGGCACCTTATCCCTTAGTTTCCAAAATGGGGTCACTTCTTGGGAGTTTCTACTGTAAGGGTGCATCAGGGGGCTTCAAATGGGACATGGCATCTAAAAACCATGTGGAGTTCCTTTTCTTCTGCGCCCTGCCGTGTGCCCATACAGCAGTTTATGACCACATGTGGGGTGTTTCTGTAAACCGCAGAATCTGGGTAATAAATATTGAGTTTTGTTTGGCTGTTAACCATCGATGTGTTAAAGAAAAAATTGGATTAAAATGGAAAATCTGCCCAAAAAGTGAAATTTAAAAATGTTATCTCTATTTTCCTTTAATTCTTGTGGAACGCATAAAGGGTTAACAAAGTTTGTAAAATCGGTTTTGAATACCTTGAGGGGTGTAGTTTCTACAATGGGGTCATTTATGGGGGTATCCACTATGTAGGCCCCACAAAGTGACTTCAGACCTGAACTGGTCCTTAAAAAGTGGGTTTTGGCAATTTTCTTAAAAATTTGAAGAATTGCTTCTAAACTTCTAAGCCTTCTAACGTCCTAAAAAAATAAAATTACATTTCCAAAATGATGCCAACATAAAGTAGACATATGGGGAATGTTAAGTAATAAATATTTTATGAGGTATCACTTTCTGTTTTAAAAGCAGAGAAATTGAAATTTAGAAAATTGCGAATTTTTCAAATTTTTGGGTAAATTTGGGATTTTTTCATAAATAAAGGTGAAATATTTTGACTCAAATTTATGACTATCATGAAGTACAATGTGTCACGAGAAAACAATCTCTGAATGACTTGGATAAATAAAGGCGTTCCAAAGTTATTACCACATAAAGTGAGATATGAGTCAGTTTTGCAAAATTAGGCCTGGTCAGGAAGGGGGCAAATGGCCCAGATGGGAAGTGGTTAATTAAAATATTGAGCTGTTCTGTCACAAAGGTTTAACTGTTTGTTTAGTTGACTGTGAATCTAGAAAAGAAAAAAAAATGATACAGCACTCCTAGCTTATTCCAAAAAATTATTTGGTGCGCTCCGCACTTGGGGTCGGATCCTGAGTGACCCTTGTATAACATAAAAAAATGAAAAAGAGGCAGCATTCTTACTTGCAGACTGCAAACTATGTATTAAAAGTACCCCTTTTTTCACTTTTTTCTTGCAAATAGGAATGCAGCCTCTTTTTCATTTTTTTACGTTATTCAAGGGTCACTTTAAGCTGGGTGCATCATACTTTTCACTTTCACTTTGTGCTGTCATCTAATAAACCTTATCTTTAAATTACAAAAAGGTCATAAACGCTTATGTAAAGGGGTATTCCCATCACATACAATGGGGGCATATCGCCAGGATATGCCCCCATTGTCTGATAGGTGCGGGTCCCACCTCTGGGACCCGCACCTACAAGGAGAACAGAACGGGGAGAGCTATGGCTGGAGGACCCCGGGTTTCCCAGGGTCCGTCCACCACCAAACGCTGCTCCCCGCTGCGCCCATACAAGTGAATGGGAGCGCACCGTGCACGAGCGGCCCCTGCTCCTATTCATTTCTATTGGGAAGACGGGAATAGCCGAGCCAGTGCTCGGCTATTTACGCCAGCCCCATTGAAATGAATGAAGGACGGCTGCACATGCGCAGTGTGCCCTCCATTAATTTTCCCGCTCCGTTCTCCTTGTAGGTGCGGGTCCCAGAGGTGGGACCCGCACCTATCAGACAATGGGGGCATATTCTAGTGATATGCCCCCTTTGTATGTGATGACAAAACCCCTTTAAGCCACATGTTATCAGTAAGATAAGAATTGAGCTATAATGAGTGTTCATAAGGTCAGAGATAAGGAAACTCAAGGCTGCACAGTGGTTCAACATATATTTTTAATAAAGAGCAATTGAAAAAATTTGTGCAATGCAATAATAAAAAAAATGCCCTCCAAAGTTTTCTACAGCCTTTAAGGCCTCGTGCACACAATGCTGTCTGCATCTGTATGTCCATTCTGCAAATTATAGAACTATTTTGGGCTGCAAAATGCGGTCCATGGACCCTTTGAATTTAATAGGTCTGCAAAAAAAAAGTGCAGATGGCACACGCATGGTATCTGTATTTTGAGAATTTGCAGACCACAAAACTGATACAGTCATGTGCATGAGACCTAAGTAAGACTGGATGAGAAGCAGGCACCTCCGCTTGTGCAGATTAGTTGTTATACCTTTGTAAACAAAGAAAACCCCTTGGGTTTGAACCCCACCAATTTAAAGAAACACTTTGGTCAAAAGGGGGATGGCGGTGTATGACGCAGTAATTTTAAGCAGGATACTTTCTCTTTGGGGAGATTGCTAGCTGACATAGTAAAAATTAGCTCTCCTGCAGGAGAAGAAAACTGTCTCTCTAAAGCCACCTATAGGTAGATGCCTTACAAGTGTCCAGAAGGTTGCCTCTGTCTTTTGGAGAAGACTCTGGTCTTGCTAAAATCCTTAGTCATGTTTCAAGGTTCTTTAATGGGTCAGCTGCTTATAGGTGGCTTCAAAGAGACGGCTTCCTTCCTTCTGGAGGAGAGCTAATTTGCATACAAGAATTCAGTGATTGCCAAAGGAAGAATCCCTATCATGCACCTCCCTTTTCAGGTGCTGCACTAGAAATAGCACATTGTATAGGTTTGACTTAGAGTAGTCCTTTAAACCTGCAGTTGGAAACATTTCAGTTTATTTTTCGCAGACAAATCATGGGTGCGTCATAGCATGATCCTTTCTGTGCAGTATGACCTGTATGCTCTTGAGCGAACGTCTTGAATAATACGTCTAGGCTAGTTTCACACCTGTGGTAAAGCTATCCGGCAGGCTGTTCCGGCAGTAGAACCGCCTGCCAGAATTCACCGGATACTGCCTTGCACTGCCAGACCCCATTAACTATAATGGGGTCCAGATGGTTTCCGTGATGAGCACTGGGTTTTGGTTTGGGTCGAAATCCGGTGTTCATGCCGGACACCAGCCAAATACCTGTCGGATCCCATTATAGTCAATGGGGTCTGGCAGTGCTTGGCAGTATCCGGCTAGGCCAGATATGGTGAACAGCCTGCCGGATAGCTTTACTGCAGGTATGAAACTAGCGTAACAATTACTGTACTACATTTAACATCACGGCAAATAATAATCAAGAAAATCAAACCTAACCGTCTTCTAGAATTTTGAGTCTATAGTCCTGTATGTCATTTCTCTTGGTTAGTGCTATGAACTATTTATAGGTTGCCAATGTATGTTACTTACAGAAGAGAGAGTAGGGGAAATAAGAGCGTAGATGCTTCACACAGCCATCAAGGGATTGACATGCTTCATTAATATATGCATGCATTAATGCTGGTGCAATAAAACTTTCAAAATTGACTTGGCGTGAGATTATCTTATTTAGGGCAACCTAAAATTCTTTGAAAACGAGCCATATGCCTTTGCTTGACTTTGAATTTCTGGTTGGGTAAATATATTGTCAGTTGACAAACCTGCATGTATTATTACTCTAATATTCATATGTATAGAACTTGTACTGTATTAGGGTATAGTCCTATGACCGTAGAAAACGGCTATATGGCTGCCATTTTTTTGTAACAGCTGTTACACGACTGTTTTCAGAATCATTGCAGTTTATGGGGATATTCACGTGGCCAGTTAATAGCCGCTGTCAAAAAATAGGGCATGTCCTATATTTAGCCATTTTGATGACCAGACATACCTCCATTGAAATCAGTGGGCCTGTTTTTAACAGCCGCTTAGACAATGGTGCATCTGTCTAAAGACTGTTAAAACGAGTACATGAGCGGCGCGTAAGCCAGGTAATTTAAAAATAAATACCTATAGTAGAAGTACCACTTGCTTCACACTGGAGGCAACAGGACCTGATGCTCCCGTGACGTCACGTGATCATGCTGAGAGCATCAGGTCCTGCTGCTTCCAGTGCAGAGCGAGTATTCCCACGAGTGCCTGTAGTGAGTTTTTTTTATTTTATTTGTTGGCACTATCAATACAGGGAGCTATTATAGATACTGGGGCACATCTTGGGGCTATTATAGGTACATGTGGCCATTATAACTGTTAGTGGCACAAATGGGGCCATTATTTATATTGGAGGCACAATGTGGGGCATAATATATAATAGGGCCACTGCAGGGTTTGCGGTTAAAAAAATAAATAAATTAATTCATCTGTTTTTAACATCTATTTGTACCAGACATTAAAAATGCATGCAAAATGGACAGAAAGTGGATGTTAAATGGCCATGAAAAACTGACAGTTTATCAGTTTTTACGTTGTGTGAATGTACCCTAATACAGAAGACGCATCCATATTTATACAATGGTGACCTAGCATGCATTTTCTAACACTGTGACTGGGTTACACAGATTAAAGGTTATCTATCATTTTAACAAACTGCTGACATATTTTAGGGATGTGACAGAAGTTTTGATAGGTGGGGGTTCGGGTGCTGAGATCCCCACCAGTTGCTAAAACAGACAGGCAGAAGACCTCAGCTGGGCACTGTGCCCCTTCAATCTATTTGGCTTTCTTAGCAAGCAGTGTACAGATTCATCAAAAGTGCATTATTTTTACACCACTCCTGCCACTCTACGGGCAGAGCCAAGCAGATTAAAGAGCAACTGGTTCTTGTTCTATCCATGTTAAACACCCTGGTGTAGCAAGCAATATAGAGAAGTATCAAATCCCTTCAAATCCAATAAATTAAGTAAAGAATCGGCATCCATATCTATACAAATCAACCAAGAATAGCGTCTTTCTTCTGAGCCAAGAGCTAAGTTGACAAGTCCTTTCTGATTTCAGCCTCGATCGCCTTCAGTCTGCATTGTTTTAGGGTTCTCTGCCCTCATCAGATTTGGGTATGCTTTGCTCGTGGATCAGAAGGAAGAGACATGAGCAAAGCCTAACAGAAATTAAAGGGAGTCTGTCACCACAATTTGACAATATAAACTGCTTACGTGGCGCTCTAGCACAACTACACAAGATTCCAATGGTACCTTTGTTGTATTCTTCTGACTGTCATCGGCTGAAAAAACATAGTTTTATCTATATGCAAATGAGGGCTCGCAAGTGCCCAGGGGCGGGGTTCTTGTTGTAGGTGCCCAGGCTGCTCTGCCTTCTTTTCATATTACCCCTCCCCAGCCTCTTGCTGGTCCCGCCCTATAAGGCGTTTTCATCATCCCAAGTACTGGCCGAGATCCGGCGCGTGCGCAGTTCACTGCCGGCCCGGGCATGCGCACTGCAATGTGGATATACTTACCTTTCTCTTGCTCGGCTTGCCTCCAGTCTCCCTGCTTGCTTCTGGTCCGCCGGCGCATGCGCACAACATGAAGCAATGCCGCTCCCCACAATGGGCATCATATCCCTTTAAGTACAATATAAGGATGTAACTGTGCCTTCTCATACGATCTGTGGACAGTTGTTTTATGCTAATCCTTTATTTATTTTTTATATTGACAATTTTTATTGGTTTTCCATTTTCCAAATAAATGTAATTGGCCAAGTACAATGTAAAATTCCATTACAGGCATAATTTTATAATAGATCAGATAAAGAGACATACTAAAAACATAATAACATAATAATTAAATAAAGAGTCCACATTATGACTTGAGTACCTGGGAACACAGGTGCATATTAAGTTATATGCTAATCCTTTAGAAGAGAGAATATTAAACTCTATTGTCTAATATGATGGAAACAAATCCATACCTACTTAAAATAGTATTTTTGGGCTGGATAGAAGAAGAATGATTTGAGTCTCCCACAAACTCCCATTCCTCCTCACTGCACAACCACAGTGAAGAGGATTTTAAATGGAGTGGTGGCCAGGCATCAGCAGTGCTACTCCATTCAAAGCTTAGGAGAATGATGCAAACAGCCAAGTGGAGCACGGCTGTTTCTGTCAGTCCCATAGACATTGGGAGTCATTTGCAAAAGCTTTCCACCAGGTTTTTGGAGTAAAAGTGTAGCAAAATTTAGAGCAAAGGGCACTTTATGCAAAAATGCTGTGACCGCTTGTGTTTTCTGCTGCTCTTGTTACTTAAAAAAAAAGTAGACAGAGCTTAGTGGAAGGGGAACATCGACACATTTTCAATTTAAAATTACAAGTGGGTTCCTGACTGGAGTAGATTTCAGTTTCTGGGGCATAGACAACAGAAGATGTCAGACATGTATTAAGAACTGTGTGTCTCTTAATAAATTGGGCAGATTTTCCTCCAGCAGGCTTTTTACTAAGAATGCCATGTGAAATGCCAGTCTTTGATAAATGGCTCCCATTGTGCAATGAGGAGGAACAGGGACACTTGGGACTCTGGTTCTAGTGATCGGTGGGGCCCCCAACAATCAGATAATCATCAGTTTTTGCTGCTCATTTTAGGCAACAAACACCAGTTCCAGATGTTGCATTGAAGTCTACAGCAGGTGGTAAACCACACGCCTCCAAAAACACCACTAAAGTGAGGCCTTGTTTTTTTATGGCTTGTTTTCGGCAGGAACAGAAATGTATGTGAAAGAAGCCTAAGACTACATGCACATGACTGATGACATCTGGGTGCTGTCTTTTTTTTTTTTTTTTTTTTGCGGACCCATAGAAATTTATGGGTCCATGTGCGAACCGCAGAAAATGGGCGCTATCACAGTCGGCGTGACTATCACATACGTGACGCAGAGGGAGGGAACAAGGAAGGCCCTGCCCAAGTGAGAGGGAAGGTGGTGACCCCTGACTCACCTAGCGGCTGGCACCTGGCTGCCCTGACGTCCCTAGACGGGTTCCTCACCCGTACACCGATCACGTGCCTAAAGCCCTGGCTTTCCCTAAGCTGAGCTCTAGATAGTGAACAGGGCGGTGGGAACACTAGTCCGCACCACTAGCTCTAAAGGAAAACACCAAGGGAAGGACAGACAATACAAACTCAACATATAATCCCAGGTGGGCGACAACAGGAGACAACAAGAAGCCCAACAGGGATCCGGAGGGTAGCACTCTGGAACGACAACCAGGATTCACAACTCCAGTGGGTCAGTATAGATGTCCAGGCAGGAAGCTCTATAACTGGCAACTAGAGAAGTGTGAGGGGAGAATATAAGGAGGTTGGGAGTGGCAGACAAGAAACAGCTGAGGAGGAGAAGCTACGGATCCCTGATTGAGACAAAAAGGATAGCAAGGCAAACACAGAAAACAATCACTAAGAAACAACGTGATCTTTAGATATAGAGCGCGCAGCCACCCGCTGCGACCTCCTGACCCCGGGTATAACTGAGTCAGACGTGACTCTTGATACCCTCGTGACAGTACCCCCCCTTTCACGAGGGGCCTCCGGACACTCAGGACCAGGTCTCTCTGGATGAGAGGTATGGAAAGCCTGAATTAACCTGTTGGCGTTTACCTCTGACGCTGGAACCCACATTCTTTCCTCGGGACCGTAACCCCTCCAATGCACCAGATACTGAAGAGAGCGGCGGACCCGACGAGAATCAACAATTCTGGCTATTTGAAACTCCAGATTACCATCCACAATAACAGGAGGAGGTGGCAGTGGTGATGGTTCTAGAGGTGGAACATACTTCTTGAGTAACGATTTATGGAAGACGTTATGGATCTTAAAAGTCTGAGGTAGCTCCAGGCGAAAAGCCACAGGGTTAATAACGGCTACTATTTTATAAGGACCAATGAACCTAGGGCCCAGTTTCCAAGAGGGAACCTTCAACTTAATATTCCTAGTAGACAACCACACATAGTCATTCACTCCTAGGTCCGGACCTGGCGACCGTTTCTTATCGGCCATGCATTTACCACTCATCTTTTTCAAGTTAACTTGCACCTTCTGCCATACCGATGAAAGAGATGAAGAAAACCTTTCCTCTTCGGGAACCCCAGAAGACCCCCCCTCTCTGAAAGTACAAAATTGGGGATGAAAACCGTATGCACCAAGGAATGGTGACTTGCCAGTGGACTCCTGATAATGATTATTTATGGCAAACTCAGCTAACGGTAAATATGATGACCACAACTCTTGGTTTTCAGACACAAAACACCTTAAATATGTTTCTAGGTTTTGGTTGGTACGCTCAGTCTGTCCATTCGACTGAGGATGGAAAGCTGAGGAAAAGGACAAGTGTACCCCCAAACGGGAACAAAAAGCTTTCCAAAACTTAGAAATAAACTGGGTTCCCCGATCCGAAACCACATCGGAAGGGACCCCGTGAAGCTTCACGATTTCACTGATAAACACCTGAGCAAGAGTTTTACCATTAGGAAGTGCGGGTAGCGCAATAAAGTGTACCATTTTGCTAAACCTGTCTACTACTACCAAAATAACTGTTTTACCCGCAGACAACGGTAAGTCAGTGATGAAATCCATTGACAGATGTGTCCATGGCCTATTGGGGATAAAAAGTGGCAATAAAGACCCTGCTGGACGTGTATGAGAGACTTTCGCGCGTGCACAAGTAGAGCAAGTAGACACGAAATCCATAACATCCTGACGCAACCTTGGCCACCAAAAACGACGAGATAATAGCTCCAAGGTTGCTTTACTACCCGGGTGCCCAGCAAGTGCCGAATTATGATGTTCTTTTAATAATTCAAGACGCAGGTTTAACGGTACAAACAATTTCTCTGAGGGGCAAGAGGCCGGGGCGTCCCCCTGGGCCTCTAACACCTTTCCCTCTAGAACAGAGTGTACAGCAGAGACAACCACTCCTCTTTGTAAAATAGGTACCGGATCACTAACATTACCCCCTCCAGGGAAACTACGAGATAACGCGTCTGCCTTGGTATTTTTTGCCCCAGGACGATAGGTGATTACAAAGTTAAATCTGGTAAAGAATAGCGACCACCTAGCTTGTCTAGGGGTGAGACGCTTAGCCGATTCTAGGTACAGAAGGTTTTTGTGATCCGTAATCACCGTGACGGGGTGGATTGCTCCCTCTAAGAAGTGACGCCACTCTTCAAGCGCCAGTTTAATCGCCAACAGTTCCCTATTTCCAACATCATAGTTCTTCTCTGCAGAAGATAATTTTTTGGAAAAGAAAGCGCAAGGGCGCCATTTGCCAGGAGACGGACCCTGAGACAATACAGCCCCCACTCCCACCTCTGACGCATCTACCTCAACAATAAAAGGCTGGGAGACATCAGGTTGAATTAGAACAGGTGCCGAGGTAAACCTCTCTTTTAGAGAGGAAAATGCATTTTTAGCGGCGTCAGACCCCTTCCTAGTCATGTCGGTAAGGGGTTTAACGATCACTGAATAATTTTTAATGAACTTTCTATAGAAATTTGCGAAACCCAAAAACCGTTGTAGGGCTTTAAGGTTCTCAGGAAGATCCCAATCTAAAATTGCCTGGACCTTCCCAGGATCCATACGGAAACCTGAAGCAGATAATAGATATCCCAGGAACTGTATTTCCTGAACGGCGAAGACACATTTTTCAATTTTCGCATATAATTTATTCGTCCGTAGGACCTGCAGTACTTGCCTGACATGCACCTCATGTGTTTTCAGATCACCCGAATAAATTAAGATATCATCTAGGTATATGACTACAAACCTGCCGATGAGATGACTAAAAATATCATTAACGAAATGTTGGAAGACAGCGGGGGCATTGGTCAGACCGAAAGGCATAACTAGATTTTCATAATGCCCCTCAGGGGTGTTAAAAGCTGTCTTCCACTCATCCCCTTCCCTGATACGAATCAGATTGTAGGCCCCCCTAAGATCAAGTTTGGAGAACCACCTAGCACCCGGAATCTGATTAAAAAGGTCAGGAATTAGAGGAAGAGGATATGGGTCTCGGATGTTATCTGGTTTAGCTCACGGAAATCTAGGCAAGGACGCAGGCCCCCATCTTTCTTTTTAACAAAGAAAAACCCTGCAGCCACGGGTGAAGAAGAGGGTCTGATGTGTCCCTTAGCCAGACTCTCGGAGATATAATCTTTCATGGCTTGTCTCTCGGGACCCGAAAGATTATACAACCTGGACTTGGGTAATTTTGCACCGGGAATCAGGTTAACCGGGCAATCATAAGGACGATGAGGTGGTAGCTTCTGACAACCCTTTTCAGAAAAAACGTCCTCAAAGTCCGAAATAAATGTAGGTAGGGAAGCTATGGAGGCGATTAAGCAATTGTTATTTAAGCAATTCTCTCTGCAATGCTCACTCCACTCCAATATCTCCCTGGCCTGCCAATCCACCACTGGATTGTGCGCTACCAACCAGGGGAGACCCAATACCACAGGAGAGGGAAGGCCCTCCAGAGCGTAACATGAAAGACACTCATTATGGTGGTCCCCTACCCGAAGGTGTAAATTATGAACAATGTGGGTGAGGTTTCTCTGAGACAGAGGAGCCGAATCTATAGCGAATACGGGAATAGGTCTCTGCAGCGTGCAGAGAGACAAACCCATAGTGCGGGCAAAATGGGCATCTATCAAATTTACCCCTGCTCCACTGTCTAGAAAAAAAGAAATAGACTCCGTCTTAACACCAAAAACAATAACCGCTGGTAACACAAATTGAGATGTTCGTATGGAGGAAACGTATACCCCCCGGCTGACATCCTCCGCACAGCCTGGGGTTAGTAGTTTTCCGACGGTCTTTTGTTTTTGAGAAAAGAGGGTCAGACATTAATGAAATGACCCTTCCCCCCACAGAAAAAACAAGCCCCCCCCCTGCGGCGAACCTCAGGAGGACGGACCTGACGAGAAGTTCCGCTTAGCTGCATAGGCTCATCTAAGTCAGTACAGACTAATTGTTGTTTGGGAGAGGTAACCAATTGCTCAGGAATTTTCGATCTCTCCCTAAGACGCCTATCTATTCTGATAGAGAGGGACATAACAGCATCAAGGGAAAGGGGGGTCTCATACAGCGCCAGTGCATCCTTAACCCTTTCAGATAACCCAGAGCAGAACTGACTCCTGAGAGCCGGGTCGTTCCACTGAGTATCCGTAGCCCCCCTACGGAACTCTGAGCAATATTCCTCTGCTGACCGATCTCCCTGTAGGAGTCTCCGTAACTTCGACTCAGCCAGGGCGACTCGGTCAGGGTCATCATATATGAGACCCAAAGCCCCAAAAAATCCCTCCACTGACCGGAGAGCCTGGGAACCAGGGGGTAACGAGAACGCCCAGGATTGTGGGTCCCCCTGAAGCAGGGAAATGACAATCCCTACCCGCTGTTCTTCATTACCTGAGGAGTAAGGGCGCAACTTAAAGTATAATTTGCAGGCCTCACGGAACGTCGCAAATTTGTCCCTTCCCCCAGAAAATCTGTCAGGAAGAACAACCTTGGGTTCTGTAACTACCTGGTTACCCATAGCAACCGCTGGGGGTGCGGTCTGCTGCATTTGCTGCTGTTGTTGGAGGACAGACGACTTCAATCCTGCCACCTCCAAAGACAGGCCTTGAAGCTGTTTTGCCAAGGCAGCAATAGGATCCATATTGGATTCTAAGTAGAGAATACCCCGGGTATACCCCGGGTATAACGGAGTCAGACGTGACTCTTGATACCCTCGTGACAGGCGCAGATCCAAAATACGGTCATGTGCATGAGGCCTGAAGATGAAGACAATGGCTCTTCATACTTGTAATAATCCAAATAACTAAATTTTGTGCATTTAAAATGTCATTAGTCCTTCATCAACCAGTGAGTGCACCAGTTAGAGACTCCATCTACATGCTGACAAATCAGTATCACCAATAGGTTGCCCATAACAAGAGTTTTAGTCTGCCTATATATATATATATATATATATATATATATATTGTTGGGACTTTAGGACAGTTTTCTATGTAAGACAGATGTTTGGAGGCTACCACAGAGGTTCTCAGTAAGGAACTAGGAGAGTAGTCACTTTATTATTATTATTTATATTTAGCTCCCTCTAGTGGTGGCTTCAGACAGCCAGAAGGTTACCATCTGTAAGTTCTGCATTAAAAAACTGAGCTCTGACTGCTATAAAGATTTGTTCAGCCCAAAATTGTTAACGGAAACAAACTGGTGTTCATGGATGGATATTTACTTTAAAGGGAACCGTCTCATCAGGAATTAGGCTCTATAGCTGCCAACAACCCATTATCCAGGACTGTAATAGGTTCCCAGTGACGTTCATTTGTTTACTGGCAGTTGCAGCATTGTGCAGAAAAATACAGGCTGTATTCCCATGTCTGTATAGAGTCTTAGGGATGGAGGCATTTCATTTCTGACTTGATTGATGTCCTGCAGGCCAAATACATCATCATAAGTCGACTCAATTGGCATCTAGTGCATGCACATTGCACCGATGTAACCAAGACCAATACACTTTGCTTCACTGTGCATGCGCCAGCTGTTGCTTGTGTTTACAAGTCCAGTCTGTGGGAAATCAGTATAATGGCTCATGCAGGCGAACCAATCGGGCATGGGCTTTGTGCCCGTGCTGCAGACTGCAAATATCAGTCCGCAATGCACGGGTACTAGCCGTATGCACTCTGTGCTGCGGATGTGGGCCCATTAACTTGACATGTCCTACAGTATCTTTTGCTGTGCGGAGGCATGGACACGAAAGCCTGTGGAAGCGCTTTGGAGTCACAAGGAACTATTACTGTCCTGGATTGCAGGTTAGTGATGATTTAAAGGGAATGTGTCATCAGAAAATTACCTATTGTTTAAATTATGTTTTTATGTTTAACATATTTTTGCAGAATTCTTAGTGATATTATTTTTAATTTTACATGTCAATATCTATATTTTGACAAAAACCATAAAATCCTGCGGTTTTCGCAATGGCCACTAAGCCTAATAATTGGCGCCACTTCTTGGTCTGTACAGATCACTTTACTGCAGTTACCTGCTTATCTATACACTGAGGTGATATCATTAGAAAACAGGATCCACCATTCACAATGTGATTGTCAAATCTTATCTATTCTGCACAGGTCACAGAACATGCCTAGAAAACGCTCCCATAGAAATCTATGAGGTCCCCTCCTGACTATTGTGTCTATGGACCATGGGGCTGCCGTGAAGAAATTCAATTTCAATGCTTTGTAAATGCTGTTGAGAACAGCTCAGGCAAGATGGCCGCCCCCATAATAATGTTCAGGAAATAGAATTTAAAAATCTGTAACCAGAAAATAAAAAGAGATTAGAAAAAAAAGGATGTGAGTCACTATCTGGTTTTAACGGGTAGATAAAATTTTTGGAGACACATTTCCTTTAAAGGCCTATTTCCTAATGACAGGTTCACTTTAATGTCATACATGGACATATTTCATTCAATGATGAGGCCATAGCCAATCTGTGTAGGGAGCAGTAATAAATATTCTACATGATTATTGTTCAAAAGAGGTCTATAACAGCTTACATCTGAGCCTTTTACTTATCATCTCTCTGGGTAGATGTGAGTCATTGTCCTCGTATGGACACTTGTCATTTAGACTCCATGCTGTTGTGGCCAAGGACAATTCAGACATGTAACTCCAAGCTGGTCAGGGCAGAGTAGAGTTGTTGGGATACCAAATTTTTTATTCGATTTCGATTCCATTAAAAAGTATTCGATACCATTCGATATCATGTAAAAAAATGAAAACACCAAAAAACCCACGTGCATTCCGCATTTAAAAAATGGCGAATCGTGCAGTTTTTATTTATTTATTTATTTTTCTATTCCGGCGTTCACCGCATAGATTTTTTTAAATATTTTAGTAGTTTGGACTTTTCGGAGGTGGCGATATGTGATATTTTATTTATTTATTGTTTATATATTTAATATGTAAAATTGGGAAAGGGGGTGATTTATACTTAATATTTTGGTGTGTTTTTTTATTTTTATTTTTTTAACTTTTTATTTAATAACTATTTCCCCCCTTAGGGGCTAGAACCTGGAATCTTTTCATCCCTTGTCCTATTCACCCTAATAGAGCTCTATCAGGGTGAATAGGATCTCACACTCTCCCTACTGCCCTGTGCATAGTACACACAGCAGCAGGGAGCTTACCATGGCAGCCAGGGCTTCAGTAGCATCCTGGCTGCCATGGTAACCGATCGGAGCCCCAGGATTACACTGCTGGGGCTCCGATCAGAAGCTGCCACTGCCACCAATGGGGAGGGGAGGGGACCCTGTGACCACTGACACCAATGATTTTAATACTGGGGGGGTTGAGGGGGGGGGCTCACTGTGCCACCAGTGTTTTTAATACTGGGGGGGGGGTTGAGGGGGCAGGGTGCACTGCACCACCAATGATAATTAACCTTTAATACAGTAGGTGGGTGCAGGCAGCAGATCAGCGGCAGTTAAACCCTCAGGTGCTGCACCTGAGGGGTTAACTGCTGCTGATCGCAGCTCCCTGTCAGAGGCTATGTGATTCTGCTGCCGGCATCTGCCTTCTGTATTAAATGTTAAAGACGACCTTTCATGGGTCCGGACTTTAAGTAGCAGGCTACATAGAGCAGCGCCCAGGGATCTCCCTGCACTTTCTATTATTCCTGGGCGCCGCTCTGTTCGCCCGCTGTGGCCCAGTTACCGTCTCCTGCTCCGTATTCTAATTACTACTATCGGAGCAATGGGGAGAAGACATAAGCTTCTCTCCTGTGCGTTCCTTCTCCCTGGCTGTAGCACTGTCCAATCGCAGCGCAGAACGTCACAGCCAGGGAGAGGGAACGACCAGGAGAGAAGCTTATGTCTCCTGCCCATTGCTCCGATACTAGTAATTAGCATATGGAGTAGGAGACAGTAACGGGGGCACAGCCAATAAAGAAAGAGAGGCGGGTGCACTGCGCCACCAATGATAGGAGGACATTTAATGGGTCCGGACTTTGTTAAGTAGAAGGCTACATAGAGCGGCGCCCAGGGATCTCCCTGCACCTACTATTATTCCTGGGCGCCGCTCTATGTAGCCTGCTACTTAACAAAGTCCGGACCCATGAAATGTCCTCCTATCATTGGTGGCGCAGTGCACCCGCCTCTCTCTCTTTATTGGCAGCGCGGCACAGGGGGGAGGGAGCGAGTGACTCCTTCTACCCTGTGCTGCTGAGGGAACATGAGCGCGCTGACAGCAGCGCGCTCATGTTCTGTGATACTAGACTGCGCAGCCCAGTATCGAAGAAATGGAAATCCCGGTATCATATCGATACCGGGACAAAAGTATTGATTGGGTATCCAAATTTTGATACCCGTAACAACCCTAGGGCAGAGTGTACAAAATATCACCTTCCTGCAGAGGACTAGGTCTTGTGACAGCTAACAACACTTGTGACGTATTGTACCAACTACGGCCAGTGTTCGATCAGTGATTTCCATCAGTGATTGTGAGCTAAAACGAGGAGTGGAGCCTCCTCAGACATAAGGCATAAGGGAAAGATCTGCTCCTGTTCTGTCTTTCTGACCCACACCGGGTTTTGGCTTACAATCACCAATGGAAAACACTGACCAAATATCGACATGTCCATGTCCGTGATGAAATCCATAACAAGGACAGTGGGTTATCCGTGAAGATGTCCATAAAGGATCTGTGTTTGATCCGTTTGTCTGTTTTTTGCTCTCCTTGTGTTATCCATATTCTACATATGGAAAATGAGTTTCCAGAGCATCTTCTAGCAGTGGTCCATGAAAGAACACTGAGGCCATCCATGCTGTGTCTGTGGTTTTCACGGACCAATAGACTTCAGTGGGTGTATTTTAGGGTTGTTGCGGGTATCGAAATTTCGATACCCAATCGATACTTTTGTCCCGGTATCGATACGATACCGGGATTTCCGTTTTTTCGATACTGGGCTGCGCTTCTGCGCAGTCTAGTATCTCTGAACATGAGCGCGCTGCTATCGGCGCGCTCATGTTCTCTCTCAGCAGCACGGGGAGAAGGAAGCTGTCCTCCCTCCCCCTGTGCTGCTGCCGCTGCCACCAATGAGAAGAGAGGGGCGGAGGAGGGGCGGCAATGAGAAGAGAGGGGCGGAGGAGGGGCGGCAATGAGAAGAGAGGGGGTGGAGGAGGGGCGGCAATGAGAAGAGAGGGGCGGAGGAGGGGCGGGCGCACTGCGCCACCAATGATAGGATTACTATCGGAGCGATGGGAGGAGACATCAGCTTCACTAGTGGGCGTTCCTTTTCCCTGCGCTGCGATTGGACAGCGCTACAGCCAGGGAGAAGGAACGCCCACTAGTGAAGCTGATGTCTCCTCCCATCGCTCCGATAGTAATCAGCAGCATGTGGAGCAGGAGAGGAGACAGTAATGGGGCACTGCGGGCGAACGGAGCGGCGCCCAGGACTAAATGGTGAGTGCTGAGACATCGCTGGGCGCCGCTCTGTGTGGCCTAATAGTGAAAGTCTGGACTCATATACAGTAGTCAGTCTTTAACACATACAGGAGGCGGGTGCCGGCAGCAGAATCGCATTGCCGGCACCCTGCCCCTGACAGGGAGCTGCGATCAGCGGCAGTTAACTGCCGCTGATCTGCTAGTACCCGCCTCCTGTATAAAGGGGTAAAATCATTGGTGGTGCAGTGTGCCCCCCCCTCCCCCCTCAATCCCCCCATCCCATTAAAATCATTGGTGGCACAGTGCGCCGGCCCCTCTCAACCCTCCAGTATTAAAATCATTGGTGGCACAGTGCGCCGGCCCCTCTCAACCCTCCAGTATTAAAATCATTGGTGGCAGTGGCCACAGGGACCTCTCCACTCCCCCTCATTGGTGGTGCAGTGGCAGCTTCTGATCGGAGCCCCAGCTGTGTAAGCCTGGGGCTCCGATCGGTTACCATGGCAGCCAGGACGCTACAGAAGCCCTGGTTGCCATGGTAACATCCCTGATGCTGTGTGCACAAAGCACAGAGCAGCAGGGACAGTGTGGAGTCCTATTCACCCTGATAGAGATCTATCAGGGTGAATAGGAAAAGGGATGAAAGATCCCAGGTTCTAGCCCCTAAGGGGGGAAATAGTTATTAAATAAAAAGTGAAAAAAAAAAAAAACACTAAAATATGAAGTATAAATCACCCCCCTTTTCCCAATTTCACATATAAAATATATAAATAAACATATTACATCGCCACGTCAGAAAAGTCCAAACTATTAAAATATAAAAAAAAAATCTAGGTGGTGAATGCCGGAACAGAAAAAATAAAATAAAAACTGCGCGATTCGCCATTTTTAAAAATGAGGAATGCACGTGGGTTTTTTTGTTTATTTTCTTCGCGTGGTATCGAATGGTATCGAGTATCGCAATACTTTTTCATGGTATCGAAACCGAATCAAAAATTTGGTATCGCAACAACTCTAGTGTATTTGGTCCACATCATGAACCAGACTGGTGATTGTTTCCATGATTTTCCACTGACCCACAGTCAGTGGAAAATCACTGATGTATAAATATTTGCATCAAAATCAAGGGATCCGTGTGCTGTCCATGGAGAACACGGACAGCACATGTCTGTGATTTGCTGAGGTGTGAAAGAGGCCTATTATATTTTCACATCCCACTGTCCATTCCCTAGCAAGACCCATAGATCCCTTGGCCAAAGACTGGATAAATATGTCCCTTTCCCAGTCAATAACTTACTAATTAAAATGGTAAACGCAGTAAAATATTTATGACTTGAATAAAACAAAGCATTTTGTGCGGAATATTACTGTGTTTTGATAAAAACTTTAGCAAAACTCTTCTCTGCACATAAATGCCTTTTGGGAAAATATCGGGTGACTTAAAACGGAATATTATTCTCAAAGTGAAATTGTTAAACAGAAGATGGTTCCAGCATTTTAGCAGCTGTCACCTTCTATCATTTAAGAAGCCTGTAAATACATTTTTGAAGTAGGCAAAGTTTTTTCATTTGGTAATTTTTTATTTTTTTTTACCTACCTCCACCATAGAAGGATTGTTGCTGATTTACTGAATTGTGGCAATTGTGTTTGCAAATGGAGACAGCTGGCGAGTCAGAATTTATACCACTAGAGAAATCTAGTATGGAAATTATATCAGAATAGTAAGGAAATTATAAAATGCACCTTTTGGTTAGATACATGTGTTTGCCTATTTGAAGATTTTGTATTTGTTCATTTGTTAAACATTTCCCTTTTTTCAGAATTAAAGGGGTATTTCATTTATATTATGTTATCCCTTATCCATAGAATAGGTAATAAATGATTGGTGGAGGTCCTACCGATCACGAAAACGTAGGCCCTGTATCCAGTGGAACCCCCCGAAATAAATGGAGTGGCCAATCGGATATGCAGGCAGCCGCTCTATTCATTTCTGTGGGGGTTCCAGAGATAGCCAAGAGGGAAAGGCAACTCTCACTCTGCTTATCATGGAGAAGTGGGAAACAGTAAAAAACTAATCTGGTCTGACTAATTTTGCCCTAAGAATGTGGACCCCTTAAAGGGGTTGTCTCACTTCAGCAAGTGGCATTTATCATGTAGAGAAAGTTAATACAAGACACTTACTAATGTATTGTTATTATCCATATTGCTTCCTTTGCTGGCTGGATTCATTTTCCCATCACATTATACACTGCTTGTTTCCATGGTTACGTCCACCCTGCAATCCAGCAGCGGTGGTCATGTGTACACACTAAAAGAAAAAGCTCCGGCATCTCTGGTGGCGGGATCACGGGAGTGAGTATAGGCCGGCCCCTTTTCTTATAGTGTGCAAGCACTACCATCGCTGCTGGATTGCAGGGTGGTCGTAACCATGTAAACAAGCAATGTATAGTGTGATGGAAAAATTAATCAAGCCAGCAAAGGAAGCAATATGGACAAAAACAATAGTTAGTAAGTGCCTTGTATTAACTTTCTCTACATGATAAATGCCATTTGCTGAAGTGAGACAACCCCTTTAAATACACTGCCTGCCAAAAACAAAAAGTCGCCACCTGGATTTAACTAAGCAAATAGTTATGAGCCTCCTATTGGATAATTACTGCATGGGCGATTATCTTTCAGCTGGCAACAAGTTATTTAACCCCAACTGGTGCAATGAGTTGCTTCTCATTTCTTAAACAACCATGTCGAAAGACACATCTCGTGGTCGTGGAAAAGATGTTAGTCTGTTTGAGAAGGGTCAAATCATTGGCATGCATCAAGCAGAGAAAACATCTAAGGAGATTGCAGAAACTACTAACATTGGGTTAAGAACTGTCCAATGCATTATTAAAAACTGGAAGGATAGTGGGGACCCATCGTATTCGAGGAAGAAATGTGGCGGGAAAAAAATCCTGAATGATCGTGATCGGCGATAACTTAAACGTTTGGTGAAATCAAATCGAAGAAAAACAACAGTAGAACTCGGGCTATGTTTCATAGTGAAAGTAACAGCATTTCCACATGCACAATGCGAAGGGAACTCCAGTGATTAGGACTGAACAGCTGTGTAGCCATAAGAAAACCACTAATCAGTGAGGCAAACCATAAAAAAAGGCTTCAATTTGCTAGGGAGCATAAAGATTGGACTCTGGAGCAATGGAAGAAGGTCATGTGGTCTGATGAGTCAAGATTTACCCTGTTCCAGAGTGATGGGTGCATCAGGGTAAGAAGAGAGGCAGATGAAGTGATGCACCCATCATGCCTAGTGCCTACTGTACAAGCCTGTGGGGGCAGTGCTATGATCTGGGGTTGCTGCAGTTGGTCAGGTCTAGGCTCAGCAACAGTATGTGCTCCAAGAATGAGGTCAGCCGACTACCTGAACATACTGAATGACCAGGTTATTCCATCAATGGGTTTTCTTCCCTGATGGCACGGGCATATTCCAAGATGACAATGCCAGGATTCATTGGGCTCAAATTGTGAAAGAGTGTTTCAGGGAGCATGAGACATCATTTTCACACATAGATTGGCCACCACAGAGTCCAGACCTTAACCCCATTGAGAAACTTTGGGATGTGCCGGAGAAGGCTTTGCGCAGCAGTCAGACTCTACCATCATCAATGCAAGATCTTGGTGAACAATTAATGCAACACTGGATGGAAATAAATCTTGTGACATTGCAGAAGCTTATCGAAACAATGCCACAGCGAATGCGTGCTGTGATCAAAGCTAAAGGCGGTCCAGCGAAATATTTTTGGTGGCGACTTTTTTTTTGGGCGGGCAGTGTATATTACATTGTCTGGAAACAGGAATCTGATGTACATGACTGAAGTTACTCCAGTTTTAAAGAAATTACACAGCCGCAGTTCCCTTTAAATCATCCCGTTTGCTCTGTATAAGTTAATGGTACACAATTTATGCGATGAGGTTTTTTCTCTCTCTTTTCTGTTCCCCATTACATCCTTGTGAAATAAATGCAGAGACAAGTAGTTTTAAGTTGACAATGCTGAATGGCATATTTATTGTATAATTCATTTGGATTACTTGTTTCGCTTTAATTGCTGGCCGTCCTTTCTTATTTATTTATGACTAACAGATATTATGTCAGTGTATCCAGCTGCTTAATGCTTTCTGCCGAAACAGGTGGCTATCATCATTTGCAGTCAGGTCACTGGAAAGAGAAGGGAGACAATCATGGCAAGGAAGTGAGTGCAGAGTGGAGGGCACACTGAGGGTGGGAGAAGGCAGCGCAGAGCTTGCAGAGTGGGACTTACACAGCAGAAAAGAGGAAATGCTGGAACAATAAGGTGATAATTAAGTGTCAGTAAATATAATTAACATAATCTTGCAAGATTATCTTTACTGTTTAATTCTTTCCAAAGTGTATGTTTTTTTTTCTCTCCCTGTTGTCTGGGAATTTGGCCACATACTCCTCAAATTATACTGTGCGTTTTGAATGTCGTATACAAATGCTGCTGACGCTGTTTTCAAGGGCAAATTGGTTTCCAACTTAAAGGAGCACTATGAATGAATCCAAAAAGTACAAGAAGTCTCAACCAGACACAAAAATACACAGGCATTTATCTCAACTTCTTGTGACATAATTATGTCACAGTGCATGGTTTACCTTTTGTGTACAAGACGTAGGCAGATTTGCGGTCCACATTTTGAGGACAACTATAGGACACGTTCTACCTTTTTATGGAACAGACAAACAGATATAGAAAGCACACGGATCATCTGCGTGGTTTCCGCATCCATATGTCTGTTCTGCAGATAGACTATGTCTGAAAAATGCTGACCATGGACCCATTGAAAACAATGGGTGTGCAAATAAAATGCGGACAGCACATGGACAGCACCTGTATTTTGAGGATCCGCAAAACGGATACGGTCATGTCCATGGAGCCTTAAGAAGCTCTTTCTTCACCTTTCATAGCAGGAAGTCCCAGGACATCACTAGCAAAAATCAGCACCTGAAGTAGTTGTCAATGTCTCTGAAATTGAGCAACCCAAAGCCAGCCATACACATGAGCTGTTGGAGAAACACTCTCTTGTCCAACCGCTATCCCTTCTGACTGCCCAATAAACATGTACACTAAGAGTATGTAGGTATGCAAGGTTGTTTCAGTAGGGAGAGAGGGACAAAACCTTTCCAAATTCCGGTAAGCACCCACCTTCCAGCGGAGTAATGGACTGGCATATTGGAATACATGAGGAATGTTCAATAAGTTATCTACCTGAATATGAAAACTAAATTTTCGGAGAAAATTGAATTTGCTACTTTTCAATGTAGTCCCCCTTGACTTCAACACACTTATTCCACTTCGCCTTCACTGATCAGATGCCCTCATATTAAAAGGAGACTTCTTGCTGATGCAGTAACCCTGTTACCGGATCTTTGACTGTATTCTCATCAGGAAATCGTTGCCTATGCAGAAATTTCTTCAGGTTCTGAAAGAGAACGTAATCACTGGGAGCCCGGTCTTGACTATAGGGTGGATGGTTAAGCTCCATGAAGGCACATTCCCTGATGGCAACTTGTGATTTGTGAGTTGGGGCATTGTCGTGAAGCATCAAACACACCTGCCCATAACTTCCCACGGCGTTTCTCTTCGATTGCCTCAAGTAATGCCTTCATTGTTGAAGCATAGGTGTCTCCAATAATTGTTGTTTTTTGTGTGGCATGAATTCTAGTAATAAAACACCTTCTGTATCCTTAAAAACTGTTGCCATGATCTTCCCAGCTGACTGCTGCACACAAAATTTCTTTGGCGTTAGTGACCCCTTGTGCTTCCATTGTATGGACTCTTGTTTGTTCTCAGGATCATGGTGGTGGACTCTTGTTTTATCGCCCATAATAGTTTCCTGGATTTTCTCTAAGCATGTCTCAATTCTCTTGGCTTAATGGCTGGAGACATGTTTTTTGCTCAGTCGTTTTGCAACATTTGTGACACCCACCGGGTACTGACCTTTGACATCATTAAAACATCATGAATGATATTGGAAACTTTGCCAACTGAAATACCTAATTCATGAACTCTAACACTGACTTTGATCCGACGATCTTCCAAAACTATGGCATCCATTTTACCGCACATTTCCTCTGACGATGCTTTGACAAGTCACCCTGAACGGAGGTCATCTTCAATTGATTCCGTACCCTATTTAAACTTCTTGGCGCAATGCTTTGCTTGGTAGTCGGAAGGTGCATCATCACCATATACAGCAGTCATCCTTTCATGGATTTCTTAAGGCTTCTTTTCTTCCCTTGTAATCACAGAACAGAGCTGCACTGCACTGCACTGCACTGTACTGCACTGTACTGCACTGCACTTCCTGTCACTTCCAGTGCTTTCATCGGACAGAACTGCTGCTGTGTGTGTTGCATGTGTGTGTTGCTCTGACTTTGAACCATTAGCAATTGGCAACCAAAATCTGCAGGTTCAGCTATGATATTTCTAACTTCTATAGAAAACTAGGTTATGGTATGGCGACACTTATTTGTTACGTATGCTAGATGTATTTCTTTTGCTTGTTAAAAGAAATCTGTAACCCCAATTTTAGTCAATTTCCTTAAAGTAATACATGATTAGTCCTGCAGTTATGGAGTACAGATCACTTTTTTTTTTATTTTCCTACTGCCCCCCCCCCCCCCCGCGGTAAATATTCAGAGCTACACTGAAATACATTGTCAGGACTGCTATGCATGCTCACATGAGTCCTCTCCATTATGTTAGCACAGCACAGCAGTCCAGACTGTGTATTTCGGTGCAGCTTTGAGTGCTGACAGTGGAGGAATGAGGGGCAGCAGGAAAATAAAAAAATAGTGATCTGGACTCCATATCTGCAGTACTACTCATGTACTACTGTAGATAATAGTCCAAAATCAGGATGACAGATTCCCTTTACTATACCCCGAAGAGGTTTAAAAGTGTTAAAAATATGTAACATTCGGTGCATGCAGTATTAGCATTGGCTGTCATACGAGTTAAACCTACATACATATATATATGATAGGACTGTACATGTGTCTGCACTATGTGTATGAATTTCTGCAACACATCTGCTACATGTAAATATACCCTTAATGGGGTTGTCGGAGATCATTAAAAATCTTGAAGAAGCCCTCGAATGGTCAAAAAAAACAAAATGAGGGCATTTCTCCAGTGCTATTCTCTGTGTTGCCACTGCAGTCCTACCTACATTGCTTGTTTACAGACAGGATATGTGCCAATCACTGTCCTAAGCAGTCTACCTCTGAGGACAGGGATTGTAATGTGTAAACAAGTCATGGTGGGGGGGGACATGGAAGGCGCTGAAGAAAGAGGTAAGTACAGTATATCTTAATTTTTTTTATACAGCATTTGGGACATGTCGAAGAAAATGATCTGGAACAACCCTTTTAATGTGCACGGCCATCTTTAGTTTAGAGAATTGGTGCCAACCTTGTGCACGCTCTGTATACTTATTGTAGTATGTAAGACTGCACTCACATACTGTATAATCTATTCACATTACTGCTATTTTCTTTATGGTGTCACACTTTACGCCAATGTCCCTATATTTGTCATTATGTATACACTTAGTAAATCTTTTCTTGAAATTCATTTCGCTTTATTACATCCTCACCTAATAAGTTCTTTCTTTGTTCTTTAATTGACTCTAATACCCCGCAGTAATTTAATAATTTTCCTTTTCTGTTCTTTTTTTTTTTTTCATATTTTGCTAAATTACTTTTTTTGGTACCCAAAAAGTACACGAGCACCAAAAAAATTAAAAAGCCGCTTATTGAAAATTGGAAAAACATAGGTATAGGATTATTTGTATTTTTCTCATGTTTTAGCTGCGATCCAAAATATTGCAATATGACATAATTATCAGGCTTGTAATTGGACAATTGTGTATGAGAAGATATTGAGCACTTCTAGATATTCTGACCCGTTGCACACGTTATTTTTTTTAACCACTCGTGCTGTGATGATGGTGGGGCCAACACTGAAAAGGGTTTGAAAATGACTACAGTCGTGGCCAAAAGTTTTGAGAATTCCATAAATATTGGAAATTGGAAAAGTTGCTGCTTAAGTTTTTATAATAGCAATTTGCATATACTCCAGAATGTTATGAAGAGTGATCAGATGAATTGCATAGTCCTTCTTTGCCATGAAAATTAACTTAATCCCCAAAAAAACTTTCCACTGCATTTCATTGCTGTCATTAAAGGACCTGCTGAGATCATTTCAGTAATCGTCTTGTTAACTCAGGTGAGAATGTTGACGAGCACAAGGCTGGAGATCATTATGTCAGGCTGATTTGGGTTAAAATGGCAGACATGTTAAAAGGAGGGTGATTATTGAAATCATTGTTCTTCCATTGTTAACCATGGTGACCTGCAAAGAAACGCGTGCAGGCATCATTGCGTTGCATAAAAATGGCTTCACAGGCAAGGATATTGTGGCTACTAAGATTGCACCTCAATCAACAATTTATAGGATCATCAAGAACTTCAAGGAAAGAGGTTCAATTCTTGTTAAGAAGGCTTCAGGGCGTCCAAGAAAGTCCAGCAAGCGCCAGGATCGTCTCTTAAAGAGGATTCAGCTGCGGGATCGGAGTGCCATCAGTGCAAAGCTTGCTCAGGAATGGCAGCAGGCAGGTGTGAGCGCATCTGCACACACAGTGAGGCGAAGACTTTTGGAAGATGGCCTGGTGTCAAGAAGGGCAGCAAAGAAGCCACTTCTCTCCAAAAAAACCATCAGGGACAGATTGATCTTCTGCAGAAAGTATGGTGAATGGACTGCTGAGGACTGGGGCAAAGTAATATTCTCTGATGAAGCCTCTTTCCGATTGTTTGGGGCATCTGGAAAAAAGCTTGTCCGGAGAAGAAAAGGTGAGCGCTACCATCAGTCCTGTGTCATGCCAACAGTAAAGCATCCTGAGACCATTCATGTGTGGGGTTGCTTCTCATCCAAGGGAGTGGGCTCACTCACAATTTTGCCCAAAAACACAGCCATGAATAAAGAATGGTACCAAAACACCCTCCAACAGCAACTTCTTCCAACAATCCAACAACAGTTTGGTGAAGAACAATGCATTTTCCAGCACGATGAAGCATCGTGCCATAAGGCAAAAGTGATAAATAAGTGGCTCGGGGACCAAAACGTTGACATTTTGGGTCCATGGCCTAGAAACTCCCCAGATCTTAATCCCATTGAGAACTTGTGGTCAATCCTCAAGAGGCGGGTGGACAAACAAAAACCCACTAATTCTGCCAAACTACAAAAAGTGATTATGAAAGAATGGGTTGCTATCAGTCAGGAATTGGCCCAGAAGTTGATTGAGAGCATGCCCAGTCAAATTGCAGAGGTCCTGAAAAAGAAGGGCCAACACTGCAAATACTGACTATTTGCATAAATGTCATGTAATTGTCGATTAAAAGCCTTTAAAACGTATGAAGTGCGTGTAATTGTATTTCACCACATCACAGAAACAACTGAAACAAAGATCTAAAAGCAATTTAGCAGCAAACTTTGTGAAAACTAATATTTGTGTCATTCTCAAAACTTTTGGCCACGACTGTAGATATCTGAGTGACACCATGTGACCGCTGATCATCATTTATGACATGCTGCCTATTGCTTTATCATTTCAGTCAGACTTTTTTTAAATTTAGATAAGGTTTTTCATTACAAATATTTTGGGAATCCGATAATTCATATACAGAATATAGTACCTAAACAAGAGGAATTGAAGGGAACCTTTCACAGTGAACGTGTTAATCTGATCTGCAGGAGGAGCTGAGCAGATTGATATATAGTTTTGTGAGGAAAGCTTCACTATGACTTGTACTTTATTCATTTAAATCTCTTGCTGTTTCTATGATTAGGAGTCCAGTGATTGACAGTCTCCCCTCTATGAGTGTGCATACAGAGACAGCTGTCTGTCACTGAGTAGGACCGCCCACTGGACCCCTAAGCATAGAAAATGCTGGGAAGTAATACTGAATCTATGACGTGCAGATCAGACACCATGTTCAATGTGTTCCCTTCCCGACATCTGCTGTACACGTATGTTGGATGTTGGGTATTTAAAAACTTTGCAAAAGTATTAAAACACAATAAGAACTAAAAAATAAAAATGTGGTCTCGCTGTAATTGTACTGACCCGGAGAATGAAGACGTGCGGCGAGCCAATGGACTTAAGGCGCAAATCACAACCCGAGCTTGGATACGAGATTTTTTATTTTGAATAGACGACGCGTTCCGGGGTACTCAGGACCCCTTTATCAAGTCTGTATCCTTGGCACCGTGAGCCCGCTGGTGCGCTCTCCTGGATGTCCTTTTCAGAAGGAATGCTGATGATTGATGCTGGAGAGTGTCCTGTTGTTGCGGCGCTGCTGTGCTTGACCCCGAAACGCGTCGTCTATTCAAAATAAAAAATCTCGTATCCAAGCTCGGGTTGTGATTTGCGCCTTAAGTCCATTGGCTCGCCGCACGTATCCAGTGCAGACGAGACCTGTTTTTATATATTCCAATACCCACCCAAGTGGCGGTTTCGGCCACCATTCGGCAGCACCAACCCAGACAACCTCAACACTTCGAACCTCCCTCCACCAAGGTTGCACCACAATCAGTGCAAACCAAACCAGGTGAGTAATTTCACTCATCTTGGTTAGGGGGAAGGGACATCTATCTGTTTACCCTCACCTATGAGCGCCTTCTCTCCTCTCTTGGCCATCTTATCACCGGAGAATGAAGGGCACGGGTCAATTTTACTGCATAGGGAACACCATAAAAATGAAACCCATAAAACTGGCAGAATTGAGTTTTGTTTTTTTTTCTCCCTTTTCCACCCCAATCTGAGTGTTTAGGTGTGACTAGCAATTAAATGGTTTGTTTGCATTGGCTTTTCCATTTTTAGTAGTGTTCTCAATGATATGCTGATCACAAGTTTCCTCTTTTCTGTGACTTCCAGCCTCCCGCTTAAATTTTTGCAGAATTCCAACTTCAGTTACCTGTCGTTGCTGATGTGGGATATTTTAAAGGGGTGTCTGGGCTACACATCACCCTGCATCTCCACTGTCAGCTGTTTCGGGCTGCTGTGGTGCGGGGCTCAGGCAGACTGTACATTGTGTAGTGTTCATGCAGGGGTACTGCAGCTCAGCGCCCATTCGTTCCCCAGCATCCGCACAGTGTATGTACAGAGCCTGCTGCTTCCACTCCATATGTTGTTATTAGCTGATTGTGGGGGTGCCGTGTGTTGGACCCCCACCAATCTAATATGACCTATCTTGAAGTTAGGTTATCTCTATTTGTAGCCTGGAGGATTCCATTAAATATTACTTAGGTCTTATTGACATCAGTGAAGTTGAGCATTAGTTTTCTGAACTCCATGCTAAGGCCTGAGGTCTTCTGTGCTCAGCCCTGAATATCTTTGGCTAATGGCATAGAAAGACTCTTCACAAACTGCTCTTGACAGCAGCAGATTTTCTCTTTTATTATGAAGGAGACTGCAAGGAGTTGCTGTGCTCTGCCGTTTTATTTTTGCTGTCTTGTGGCCAGTAATTACCTAGATGTATAATTATTACTGGAAAAGCTCACTTTACCCAGGAGCAGTCAGATAATAGCAAATCAAATACCCAGAGGATTCCTGGCAGGTGGTTTCAGGTGTAGTGTGCTGCAGTTTGTGTCTCATTGTACTGCTAAATGTGGCCGACCTGATGTCTGGCAGCAATTCATGACCGCCTATGTCTGTGGACCAAAATGCAGCTCTGGTTAAGTTAAAACCCTACAGCCTGCATGGATATCGGAATGGAGAATGGGAAGTGAGCCGCTGTCCGACACCTCTAGCAGCAGTGTTACATTATCACCTGTTGAGGTGGATCCGCTAGGCTACTCTTCCAGTAGAGCAGGTCTTGTAGTAACAAGGATGGGTTTAGTATAGTAGAGAAATAAATTACCACTGGCATAGCAGAGCTGTTCTTAGTACTAGAGTGACCAAATAGTAGATGGATGTAGCTGACCTGGATGACTGGTCTAGGAGAACTGGACAACCAGTGTATGTGGATGGCCAATGTAGCAGAGCTGGGCTGTCTGTGTCTGGAATGCTGGAACTAGCCTGAATGAAGCTGGGTTTAAAGAAGCACTCCCTCAAATAGTTTTGATCTCTGACCTGTTAGAAGGGTACATGATGTAGTGACGGTCATTTTCTTACCAGTGACTGTATTTGTGAGCTATAACCTCCCTTCTGATCCTCAGTTGTGTCATGTGACCAGCACTCTGACTCTCCAAATCACACAACGTCTTACATGTATTTCTATGTATTCCTAAGGGAGCCTCTATGTCAGTCTCCTAGAAATGAATAGAGAAGTAACTGACTCCCCGTCCTGTGTCAGTTGGACATCAGAGAGTTGGTCACATGACAAAGCTGAGGATCAGAAGGGAGGTTATGACTCACAAATACAGTCACTGGTAAGAAGATTATCTTCACTACAGTTTACATCATGTACCTTTATAACAGGCCATCAAACATGTAGGAGGAGAGACCAAGCAGGCTGGAAGGGAGGCAACACATAATACTGGATCTGGGACAGGTGAGTAAGGCTGTACTAACATCTCCATCAGAGATGATCCAGCTGCCTGATCTGGCACAAATGCAGGCTATCGGCTGGACCAAAAACCACTGCATGCAACGGTTTTTGTCCTGCCGAAACCCGGCATTTAAACCGGAAAGCGACCGGTTCATCTCCAGATCCCATTATAGTCTATGGGGATCCATTGGTGATCTGATGAATCGGGCAATTCCTATTCTGGTGAACTCTTGTGGTGAACACCTTTTTTCTCTTGAGAGAGAATCAGGTATGTAAAATTCAGCATGCTCCTTCCTTTTTTCCATGACATCATCTTATAGGTAAGACTTGAGACATTGTTAATCGAATGTCTGTGGGCACCTTTAAAGGTTTCTTCTAGTTTGTATGTGAGTTTTCAATTTGGTCAGTAGAGTGCTGATGCTAAAGTAAAAAAATAAAAATCACTCGCCTGTTCCCTGCCGCTCCCTTCTAGGTCCAGGTCCCTCCAGTTACTGGCCTGTACGCACCTAGATGGAGTCGCATACACCACTGAGGCCAGTCATTGGCCAGGACCCTTCCAGAAGTCTACAGCACGGGGACCGGAAGGTGCCAGACTGTACTCTCGGCCCTGGAACGAAATTCAGGGATCAGATGAGTGACTTTTTTAAATTTAGGATCAGCGCTCTTCTGACCGAATTGAAAAATGACATAGTTTCAAGTTTATGCTTCTGTGACCAGAAATACATCAACAACAAAATTTCTCTGGAGTCACTGTGCGTCGCCGTCTTCTACATTTTCCATACTTGCAGATGTATTTTCCCTTCAGATGCTTATTATGTGTCAGGAAATCTCCTGTAAACACATTACGAAGAAAGTTATGCCATTCAATATAAACAGGGATTACAGGGCAAAAATGTTGAACAACAACGTGTCAAAATATTTTGCCGTGCTAGTTAGATTTTGTGCCTTCCATGTCCTCACTTTACCATCTCATTTTCTACTTCCATAGCACTGAATGAGCAATGTAGAAGCACTTATTTACATGGCCGTGCAGCTGTGCATCCCTGCCGCACCTTCCCTGCACCTTCATGCTGTTCATGCACAGTGACCTAAGGCAGCTTCTGCCACCGAATATCTTCCAGCACAATGTAGATGAAGACACTCAGATTTTTTTTTTTAACATTTGTAATATATATTCTTTATATTGTAAAGTGAATTTTAGATACAGTGTATAGTCAGTTTTTGCTCATAGATTTCCATTACACATTGCTTTCGGCTGCATTGACCTCAAGCGAGAATGTTGTTAATACATGTGGTTTTTGGCACAGTTTTGCAATACATACGGGTATTACTAAAGTTTCTGAGCCCTGACTTAGGACTCACTGGGGCAGATTTACTAATCCTGTAGATAGAGTAAGGCTAGTTGCAGACTAGCAGCGGCGATCCTGCAGTCTGTTCTAGCAGTGTACAGCCGGTCGGATCTCTGCGCACCCTGACGTTGCTGGAAGTTTGTAAGACTCTGTTCGGCCCTATTCAATATAATGGGGACCAGCAGCAATCCAGCCGCATTACGCCAAATATTTATATTATAGTCAATGTGCCCGGACGGAACTTCTAGCAATGCCGGAATTCAGAGCGGTACGGTAGGCTGTTCCCTACTGGAACAACCTGCCGGATCGCAGCCGCTACTGTGCAAGTCACCTAAGCTTAGACAGGCTGTGTCTTTACTTGCACCAGATTTATCAAATTGACTCAGGCTGGATGATAAATCTGATGTAGACAGACTCTTTGGAAAGAATTTATCACGTGCAGTGTCAGTTTTAAGTCTGCCTTTGCTTTGTGAGGTTACGCCAAATTAAAGAAATGGCACACAGTAGTAATTTATTTTGCACAAGTGCAATGTGGTGTACGCTTATGTCTGTAAAAGTACACTGGGGGTTGCCCGGTGTGCAGATAAGACTTTTGTGCGACTTTTCAAAAAGACTTAAAGTGTACCTGAGTTTTCAAAAAAAAGTTTGCATAATGGCTGGTCATCTCTGTACAATCATTACTGTGAAGGAATAAGTCTTTTTTGGGCTTCCCTAGTATCTCTTCATCCATATTTTTCCCTTTTTCAGCTGCACAGCTAGATGCATTTCATTCAGAAGCAGGGGACATCTCCCTTCTGTTAAAAACTGAGAGCACTGTACTGCTGTGATGTCCTTTCCCTGACTTTCCACTATGTTTTCAGCTCCTAGAGCTCACGGAACAGATAAGGAGGGGAAAAATCACACTTACAGGAGACTTCTATAATCGTCAAAAGCTGTGTAGAAGCAGTACATTTCTCAGGATCAGGAGCTCAGCTTGCTCTCACGCCACTGTTTCCTGTGAGCCATCTTCTGTGTCTCTGTTACTAGGGACAGATCTTGCCTGACATCAGCTTATTAGCTGGAAGTGAGACCCCTAGTGGCCATGACTGTACAGCTTTTTTTTAAATGAAGTTATTTAGAAATTTGCTAGTTATGCCACTCTCTGTCTGAAATTAAATACAGTGTCTGCAATGCAAAGGTTGAAAACAGAGGAAGACCCACTGTGATCCTGGTATTGATGCTGCCATAAAAACCAGCCCATTTCAGACGTTTATTTTTGCATGAGCAGATTTTGGCCAGATCTGCCGCGTATTTTACAGTGCAGAGAGCTCCCTACCTTTCTCCATACCCTAATGCTACATGCACACATCCACGAACCGCAGATCCGCAAAATATGGCTACTGGTCTTATGCATGCCGCAACTTCTCTGTAGAAATGCCTATTCTTGTCTGCAACACAGACAAGAAGAGGACATGTTCTGTAATTTGTAGAATGGCTGCACAGATGCGAACAGCACATGGATGACTTTTTTGTGGAAATGAATGGAGCTGTTTGCAATCTGCCAAAAAATGCACATCAAAGGTGGACCGAAAATACAGTCGTGTGGATGAGGCCTAATATCCCTGTTGAAATCTCTCACTCTTGCTTGATTGATGTCCCACTTGGCGTAGCTAAGGCCGACTTCACATGCTGTGCGGGACGCCGAGAAATCAAATGTGGACGTGATTGCAGCACCACCCAGATGAGTAGTGGAGAGCACTGCTTGGCGGTGTTAGAACTTTTTTTTTCTCCTGCATACTGAAACTGTCGATTTCAACAGGAAGACGTCTTATAAAGCTATTTTTAAGCCCTTCAGCAACATGCTGGTGGTTATAACAGGTTCCCTTTTACGTACTTGATACGTGGCATGGTATAAAGAATCCACTTGTTGTGCCAGTAACAGGTGAGGTCATCAGCCTCTGCCGGTTTGCTCAGAAAGTGTAAATGAGCGGTTTGTAGCTGGTATCATGGGTAAGATATGTTCCTATCCATGCTGTGCTCAGTCTCTCTTCCGTAAACAGCACTTTAAGCAACAGGGAGCAATTTGCCACGTCCCACGAGTGAGCTTAAAAGAAGACAGGAAATAATTCTGAAGGGGAATACGGGAACCGAAGTGTCTTTCTTTAATTGCTAGTATAATTTTACGAATTACTTTTATAACTCCACAATTTTAGGGCAAGAAGGATATCGGCATTCCAAGCGCTCATTACGATTGCAGCCATTATTAATTAAGAGGAGAAACAGTATGAATCCTACATTAGACGATGACATAGCACTGATGAGTACAATGTCTGGCTCGTGTTTTCCTAGAAGTAGCACTGCAAAGTCTGATTCAGAGCAAATGAGATCTAGACATGATCCCAGCACCATGAGAATAGTAGATTATTATGTGCGAGGTGATGCCACCAAACAGCAAGGCTCATCGACCCACTGAGATAATTGTATTTGCAGGGGACTGGATTAAAGATGCCGACTGACGATATAGCAAGGCGCATCCATTTATACGTTGCAATCAGGCTGTGTTCACATTGTTATTTGAGCCTTATTCCCTTGCCTTCGCCTCCCTATATTGGGTGGATTGTGGGTGGGGAGTGGGTTAGAGGGGGTCTGCCTTGCATTTTCTCTGGTTTGCTAAATAAAAAAATAATAAAAAAATAATAAAAAACACTGACAGCACCGGATTAAAGCACTGCCTAAGCATGGTACAGCGATAGCACGGGCTAAGGATCTGGGTCTGCACCATCACCCATAGGAGTCAGCGGTATGTCCCAATGGACGTCCCATAGTATTGGCCAGGTTTAGTGATAACTCTAAAGCTACTTTCACACTCGCGTTTTGGTGCGGATCCGTCATGGATCTGCACAGACGGATCAGTTCAGATAATACAACCGTCTGCATCCATTCAGAACGGATCCGTTTGTATTATCTTTAACATAGTCAAGACGGATCCGTCTTGAACACCATTGAAAGTCAATAGAGGACGGATCCGTTTTCTATTGTGCCAGATTGTGTCATAGAAAACGGATTCGTCCCCATTGACTTACATTGTGTGTCAGAACCGATCCGTTTGGCTCAGTTTCGTCAGACGGACACCAAAACGCTGCAAGCAGCGTTTTGATGTGCCGGCTCCAAAGCGGAACGGAGACAAACTGATACATTCTGAGCGGATCTTTTTCCATTCAGAATGCATTAGAGCAAAACTGATCCGTTTTGGACCGCTAGTGAGAGCCCTGAACGGATCGCACAAACAGAAAGCCAAAACGCCAGTGTGAAAGTAGCCTAACCCTCACCGTTAAACCACTGAGGGCCTAAGCAAAGGGGATTCTTTCTGTTTCATTGCATTTGTGGCTATAATGCAGGGATGCTTAACTTGCGGCCCTCCAGCTGTTGCAAAACTACAACTCCCAGCATGCCCAAATAGTCTACAGCTATCAGCCTTCAGCAAGGCATGGTGGGAGTTGTAGTTTTACAACAGCTGGAGGGCCGCAGGTTGAGCATTTATGCCATAGTGGGTTGCAATGGCAGTCGGGGCCCTAATTAAGACTCTGTTCGGCCTTACCATTAATGGGGTTGTCCGCTTTATTTATATTGATGACCTGTCCTCAGTATTGGTCATCTATATCAGATGGGCAGGGGTCCGACTCCTGACAACCCAGCTATCACAACTGCAATGGTGCGCAGTGTGATTACACCTCAGCCACCCCTTTCACTTCTACGGGACAGCTCCTTCCTATTCATTTGTACTAGCGCTGTATTCTCTTCAAACAGCTGATTGGTGGGGTTGTCAAGAGTCAGACCCCTGCTGATGTGATATTGATGACCTAGGCGAACTTGTGGTTTTAAGTAAGGCGTACAAGTTTTGGGTTCGGGTTGTCTAAGAATTCCGTTATGGTTACCGCTACCTCGGACCATAACTTATGCTCCGTGGTAGCGGAATCCATAACAGAATTCTTAGACAACCCGAACCTTGTACGCCGAACTTGAAGCCACAAGTTCGCTCAACACTAGTCATCAATATAAAGCGCCTAATTCCTGCCCTTTGCACATTGACTCTAAATGAAACTTACAGGTTGGTCCAGTGGTTTGGGTTCAGCACTCAGAGCGGTTTGGTGTATTCTTTATTTACTATGACACGTGCAGCTTTTTATCATTTTTGCACATTATATGGGTTCACATGTAGTTGGCTCCTCGCATGCCACAGTATTGTATATTATCCTCAGGTTTGTTTGTCACAGTCTTACTGATAATTGTGTCCTGCTGAGTTGAGAATCTATGTTAAACCACATGAGAGAGATTAAATAGAAAACATTTGACTGTTACAAAGTGCGGCTGCTAGGAATTGATTAGGGTTTCAAGGCAGCATCAATGGGCGATATTAAATATTGAATGACACGTGTAAAGACAAATGCTGGCGTATATATAATTTATCTGGCCTGGTAAATGGATTTGTCTTGCAACATGCAGACCCCCCACAGTTATCGAGACTAATCTGGTTAGGACCGGAGTAAATAAATAAAAGCGCTTTATCGCACAATCTAACAGTATTAAATATTAAGGTTTTCAGACAATTGATTTTTAATTCTTAATCATCTTACTCTATACCATATGTAGCCTTGTTTGGAAGTCAAAATTTGGAAATTTAGGAGGAACCTTGAATGAGTATCAACAGGATAAAGCTATAAATGATTAAAGTCTCCTATTATTCATCTAAAATGTTTACTGCAACCAATTCTTATTGGGTTTTTTTCTACAATATTTTTTGTCTAGTTTCCATGGTCAGAAAAAGCTGTCATTGGCTGGAAAATTACCTTACTATATATATATATTTTTAGATTTTTTTTTGCTGAATTTTTAAAATATTTGTTATGTGTCTAGATGCTACTTCAAAGGTGTTTCCAGTTTGCAACAACCTCCTTTACAATAATCATTTATGAAAGTAGCTGTCATTTTGTAATGTATTTCTTTTACGTTTATTGCATTCTAAGCTGTGGTCACATGACCTTGTCCATGCAGCTCTTTCTTATTTCCTGTGATGTTATGTCCATGGACGTGTCAAAGCAGTGATAGGGGAGTGTCTATATAACTAGCTGGGCGTTGTTAGGGGCGCTGACTGAGCTGTGGCAGACAAAGCAGTGCTTAATGGGTTTGGTTAGATACAGGAACAGGAAGTGCTACATAAAGGATGGAAACAAACCAGAGTGGTTGGTTTATATGGTGAAAACGGGTCAGGAGAAGCCAAATTGAAAAAGAAAAAGCGTGGGGAACATGTGATAAGCAACTACATATGAGCATATCTGTTGAAAACCAACAATCCTGGAAAATCCTTTTACATTCTATAGTGAAATCACTACAGACAAAGCATTTTTATGCGCATTGTTTTTGTGTGCGTTCTCCCTCTGCTGCGAAAACACAGCATGCTATCGGTATGACTTTTTAAAGATTTTTTTTCGTTTAGACATCGTGGGGAAAATGCCTGCATAAGATTTTATAATTAAAAAAATAAAAAGCAAAAAAAAAGGCCAAAAACAATGTTTAAAGGAAGCATAACAATTTTTTTAAATGACGGGAATTTTTTTTTAAATATTGTTTTCCAAAAATATATCAAAAACAGATGAAGAACTGAAATGTGTGAATTCAGCCTAATATTCATATTACAATTATTTACCCTAAACTATTTTGTATATGTTAAGTAAAAAATGTGTAATGCAAATTCAGTTCACAGAGTTGTAGAACAGGAAGGAGGTGTGTAATAACATTTTAAGCTGTATTACCTCATGTGATTATCTTCTCTGTCAACTGGTCACCTAAATGACCCTTCACCTTGCCTATCTCAAATCATCCTGGTAATTAACCACAGTGTGATACTCTGTCACCTTGAATACAGATACATGTGCAGATACAGTCCTGATCAAAAGTTTAAGACCACTTGAAAAATGGCAAAAAATCTTATTTAGCATGGCTGGATCTTAACAAGGTTCCAAGTAGAGCTTCAACATGCAACAAGAAGAAATGGGAGTGAGACTAAACATTTTTTGAGCATTCAATTTAATGAAAACAACTAATAAACTGAAACAGGCTGTTTTTCAGCTGATCAAAAGTTTACGACCACACCTCTAAAAAAAAAACTAACCCCCCCCCCCCCCCCCAATATAAATCCAACTTCCAAACATGAACTCAGTAATGAGTAGCTCCGCCGTTATTGTTTATCACTTACAAAATTTGTTTCGGCATGCTCGATGCAAGCGTTTCCATGAGGTGAGTGGGAACATTTCTCCAAGTGGTGAAGACGGCCGCACGAAGGCCATCTATTGTCTGGAACTGTTGTCCATTTTTGTAAACTTCCCTTGCCATCCATCCCCAAAGGTTCTCAATTGGATTTAGATCAGGGGAACACGCAGGATGGGCCAAAAGAGTGATGTTTTTCTCCTGGAAGAAGTCCCTTGTCCTGCGGGCATTGTGTACTGTAGTGTTGTCCTGTTGAAAAACCCAGTCGTTACCACACAGACGAGGCCCCTTTAGTCATGAGGAATGCTCTCTGCAACATCTGGACATAGCCAGCGGCCGTTTGACGCCCCTGCACTTCCTGAAGCTCCATTGTTCCACTGAAGGAAAAAGCACCCCAGACCATTATGGTGCCCCCTCCACTGTGGTGCGTAGAAAACATCTCAGGTGGGATCTGCTTGTCATGCCAGTAACGTTGGAAACCATCAGGACCATCAAGGTTACATTTCTTCTCATCAGAGAATAAAACTTTCTTCCACCTTTGAATGTCCCATGTTTGGTGCTCTCTTGCAAAGTCCAAACGAGCAGTTCTGTGGCGTTCAAGGAGACGAGGTCTTTGAAGACGTTTTTTGTTTTTGAAGCCCTTCAGTCTCAGATGCCATCTGATGGTTATGGGGCTGCAGTCAGCACCAGTAAGGGCCTTAATTTGAGACGAGGATCATCCAGTGTCTTGACGGACAGCCAATTGGATCCTCCGGCTCAGTGCTGATGACATTTTTTTGGGTCTTCTACCTGACTTTTTTGTTCCATAACCCTCAGGATCATTTAAGAAATTCCAAATGACTGTCTTACTACGTCCCACCTCAGCAGCGATGGCACGCTGTAAGAGACCCTGCTTATGCAGTTCAACAACCCGACCACGTTCAAAAAGGGAGAGTTTTTTTGCCTTTGCCATCACAACGTGTGACTACTTGACAGAAAATGACAATGAATCCACATCTTTGCCCAGATTTGGCCTTTTAAAGGCATGTGGTCCTAAAATTTGGATCAGCTGAAAAACAGCCTGTTTCAGTTTAATCGTTATTTTCAATTAATTGAATGCTCAAAAAATGTTTTGTCTCATTCTCATTTCTTCTTGTTGCATGTTGAAGCTCTACTTGGAACCTTGTTAAGATCCAACAATGTAAAATATTATTTTTTGCCATTTTTCAAGTGGTCTTAAACTTTTGATCAGGACTGTACATGTTTTTTCCATCCAGAAAAAGTATGCCCACTACACAACAAACGTTACTTACTGCAGTTCTAAAGATCCTTCGGGATCTTCATGTGGACAACTCACTTAATTGGGGCTGCTTGTTTAGGTCCTTAGTGACCCAGGAACCTGTACAGGATATAACTCTATTTGCCTACATTTTCAGCTTTATCCTAGAGGTTGACTTTATACAGTATCTACTGTATTTCTGTAGACTGTGAAACATAATCTAGATTCTACAACTTTTCCACTGGGATGTGTCATGCCGACCTTCATAGGATATTACTTTGATGGACTATCCACCTATATCACCTCTGAAAATGAGAACCAGAGTAGGTTCTTCTGGAAACTAATGGGAGCAGACATGGACTGTATGGGGCACCATAGTGAAGATTGAAATAAATAAGGCCCTTGCTGGACCTAGTTAACAGTACCACACCTCAAACCATTAGTAACAGGAAGATTCAATGCTCATCATTTGCTAAAGATGTACTGCACATATTCTTCCCACCCATAAAAATCAAGGACTTTAATTAACCTAAACCAAAAAGATCCTTACTTATCAAATGAATACTCAAAAATATTGTTTAAAATATTGTATTATTAAAAAATGTCAAGGCACATATGACAATTAATTATACAAAAATCCAATAATAAAAAAAAAAATGACGGTAATATATATATACTAATGGAGGTCGAGGGATATTATTTAAACTTCAGAATTATGGTATCAGTGTATTAATCTCTGCACGATACAAAAGGCTGTACCTATACTATAGCCATTATAGTGCAATAAACTACAAAAATAATTTACAAAAAATATGTGCCACATATAAAAAAGTGCAAAAAAGCGAACAAGTAAAGCTCAAGTGCAACCATACACAAATATCCACATATTTTTAATAATAAAATAGTTTAAACAATATTTTTTGAGTATTACCTATATTTATAACTAAGGATTTTTTTTGTTTCAAGTGTATTTTCTTAGTTTTAAGGGCAATATCTAATATTTAGGTGTCTGTAATCAATCCAGACCAGGCCCTCACTCTTAAGAGACCTTATAGCAGCCACATGGGCTACCTCTGTAGTTCACATGCCCTTACCTAGACTTACTTTTTAACTTTTTACATGTCCCATTGAGACCTTTCAAGCGCTCCTTTAAATTTGTATATACTTTGCACATGTTATGGTAAACTGTATATAGACATAAAGTTATGCAGTAGTTATCTCAATTTTCTTTAGCAGTGGCAATATTGGTTTTCTCTGAAAATGGCCGCCTACCATTTGCGAAGGTAACAGGTGCAAGGAGCAGAAAAATGTGTGTTCTTGATAACTTCATGTTTGTGGTTCTGAATAAGTTATCACATTGCATGAATATCAAAATATTCACTAAAATAGGTACACAACCTAGAAAACCTGCAATATACGCATAACTTTATCATCATGAACACGGGGAAGCCATCTGCTGCTTCTGTCTTCTGAAAGATGGCTGTTAACCCTTTATCAGGGAGCGCACATAACGGAAAGGTTTAATGACCAAATTATACATGCCTGGGTTATTTTATGCTTATTGCATACAGATAGAATTTTATGTAAGCAGCCTCACAGAAAATTAATAATTTACTTTCATCATTACAGGAAAGAGGGCAGTCAGTCTAATAGTCCAGAAACAAGAAGTCAAGCATGGTGAGATCAGCTCACATGGCTTACTTGTCTGCCATCCAGAGTCTTTACTTACTACTTGATTGAACTGAAATATGACATTAAAAACTCATCCAGTATATTCTAGTGCCATTTTTCCCATTCAGTGACATATTTCTCAGCAGGAGCTTTTTTCCCTTTGATAACATAGCATAGACGGCATTTACTGTCTATTAATTATAGCGTTTTTCAGTTTTTTTTCTAGCTTGTCTAGCAATTGTTTACAGTAACAGAGGCACTGACCAGATGAGCTGGCAATCTAGTACTGTATATCTGCAGTTACAGTATATAAAAAAACACATGACACAAATTATACTAGGGAATCACATATGGAGAAGCTTGCTAATATAAAGATTTAGGGGCACATTTATTAACGCCGGTCTTAAAGCCCCATCACTGGCGGAAGATCCTCCTGAGTTATGAAGAGGTGCCGGCCTCACCATAACTTTGGCGCATCCTCCACCAGTTCTAAATGTAAGACAGCTTCCTGTCTTACATATAGACCATTTTCTATGCCTAAAACAGGCGTAGAAAATGATGAATGAGATGGGCCTGCCGACTCGTCCCCTTCCCCGCTGACATCACTCCCACAATTTTAGACCTATGGCGTGAGCGGGGAAAAGTCACCTAATTTAGGCATATTTCAGAATAGTCTGCATGCCTAGAGTTCTCACATTGAATGACAGAATACCATAGAAGAATGCGTGCTGCTGTTTACTGACCTCCATTTGTTCTGGGGACATGGACCTTAGTGGATCATTGTTGGTGGTATCTCCAGCTTTAGTCTTGGAAGGTTCTGATTCTCCTTGTGGAGATCCAGCTAGTATGGAAGTTTCAGGGAAGTGCTTCTTGGGAACAAGCATGCAAAATAGCTCATCTAGAAGGAACAAAACTGTCTCTCTAATTACACCTATAGGTGGCTCCACTGTAAGTTGTTGACTGACCATTTAAAGACCATTGAACTGTGGATCGGGCTGTCAGCCAAACCAGAGACAGCCTACTGTAGACAGCACAGTTTGATTATATACCAACAATAGCTGAAACCAGCAATTATATACACCGCACGGTAACTGACTAATTTGTTCAATAAAGATTTACATGGTCATATCCACGGGTTTGTTTTTGCTTTTGTAGGAGTTTTACAGTTTTAGAGTTGTTGCTTCTCATTGCCGCAGAATGAGATCCTATAGATAGGTGTTTCTAGTTTTACTAGTAAGCTAAATCATTGATTTACAGGGTAGCCACCTGTAGGTGGCACTAGAGACAGCTTACTTCCTTCCTTCTACAGTTCGTAGAGGAAATACAGGTTAAGGCCTCTTTCACACGACCGTTTTTTTTTTCCGTCTACGGCCCGTTTTTTGAATTCCGTATATGGTCCGTATACGGAACCATTTATTTCAATGGTTCCGACAAAAAAAACTGAATTTACTCCGTATGCATTCCGTTTCCGTTTTTCCGTTCCGTTGAAAGATAGAACATGTCCTATTATTGCCCGCAAATCACATTCCGTGGCTCTATTCAAGTCAATGGGTCCGCCAAAAAAACATATCCGTTCTGTTTTTTGCGGAACCATCTATTGAAAATGTTATGCCCAGCCCAATTTTTTCTATGTAATTACTGTATACTGTATATGCCATACGGAAAAACAGTGCAGAAACGGAAATACAACGGAAACAAAAAACGGAACAACGGATCAGTGAAAAACGGACCGCAAAGCACTGAAAAAGCCATACAGTCGTGTGCAGGAGACCTAACACATATTGCAGTCTGTATTTTCCTGATAGCCTGTCAGGTTCCACAGGTTAAAAGTAGGAAAAACATTTCTAATGGTATTTTCACACTTGTGTTGTGAAGATCCGGCAGGCAGTTCTGTTGCCGGAAATACTTGCCGGATCCGGAAATCCGTGTGCAAATGGATAGCATTTGTAGATGGATCCGGATGCGGATCAGTCTAACAAAGGCATTGAAACACCGGATCCGCCTCTCCAGTGTCATCCGGAAAAACTGATGCAGTATTTTTATTTATTTTTTTGCATTTTTAAAGCTCTGCGCATGCCAAAACACTTTTCATTTTTTGATGCTATATTGATTGACTATTTCTGTTTTGGCCTTTTGTTGTATTGTACTTTACTTTACCCTGGACTACACATGCTGTGTCCTTATATATGGACTTTGGTGGGCCATGTATTTGTGTCTGGTTTTATATTTACCAGATCATGGTTTATTGTATGTCATTTTTAAATGTCTGTATATTTGTGTTGTCCAATAAAATAGTTTGATTGCTTTTATAATTCTTGGATGTGCATATTATTGCAGTTCTCTAGGCCATTTGACTTTTTTGGTTTTCAGTATTATATTTTGAACCGTTAGTGCACTCCAGTTTATTCATTTGTAGTGTGCCCCCCTGATTTCATTGGTATTAGGGGGCACTATGGGGGGCATTATGTATATAGAGGGCACTTCAAGGGTTGGGATATAAGAAATAAAAAATTGAATCATATTCATCCATTTTTAACGGCCGTTAAAGACAGACAGAAAATGGTTTGTAACTGGCAATGAAAACGGCACAGTGTTTTGGTTTTTCATGGTCATTTTTAAGTGTCGTGTGAATGTAGCCTTACCTTTAACATTGATGCCTAAATCATTATTGTTTTAATCATTTATGTTTATTCTTTTACAAATGTCCTTTATTTCTTTCAGAGCAACTTTTTAATGTGAAAAAAATGCAAGAACCTGCATCCCAAACGCGCCATCCTTTGCAGTCTGAAGAAGTTGGGGTTGACCCATTACAGAGTGATCTGGGAAAGCATGATGATCTAGGTAAGAGGCCATGGAGAAATCATACCTCCATGCTGCAGTAAACCTACAGAACTACGAATGGCGTTGATTCCATGATGCCTACATCATATAATATGTCGGATACTTGAACCTTAATTAAGCCAACAAGATGTGCATTTAAAGGCGCATAATATCTGCTTGTTTAATGCTCTGTCATCTCCTTACTGAAAACATTGCGCTTTAATTTGCACCAGATCTTACATTTGCCATACCTTCGTATCGCGGCATTCTATGGGTTTTGTTTTACATAGTTGGCATGATCCTTAAGTAACTAAATGCTTTATTTCTGTGTGATTGACACAAGATACGCATTTGATTACAGAAACCATAAAATCAAATTAAAATAATTGTAGTTAAAGTTTGCAGTTCTTTCAATTTAGGGTAATAATAAGCTTTAATCCTACTGGGAGCTGCATGGGGAGAGAAAACTGTCTGTGATTATGTGTGTCACTGTGCCTGGGATTCTTCTCTCACTCGCTAGCACTGACAACATAGTTTCAGGAAGTGATGAGCCTAACAAGCTGCTTGAAACGTGATCCTTGTCGCGAAAACATTCTGCGAATAGTCTGTTATACACCATGACACCTAAACTAATTTTCCAGTCATTGAACATGTGCATCTGGAACCAAGGAAGTGAAATTTATTTGTAATCTTAAATCTAAAATAACTGTGTTGTGCTTTCCGCTGAAGTCTCACGCTGAACGCGCCGTGCACAGCGTCTGTACGTCTGCTCATAGCTTGTTTTATAGAGGCTGCAGCTAGGAGCCGGTACGGTGTTGCCCGTTTTGTCTGGCATCATCAGAATGACAATTCTGTAAATACTACTTGACGCCTCAATCATCTTTATGGAAAATGATTTTAAAGGGGTTGTCCCACGAAAAAATATTCAAGTTTTAAAATCAGCACCTGGATCTGAATGCTTTTGTAATTGCATGTAATTAAAAATTTTGCATAGCCACTGAGTTATTCAGTAAAATGTGTCCGTATAGCGCCACCTGCTGTTGTTTTTTAGTTTTTTTTTTCCTTATTTCTTTGTTCATCCTTCAACTGCCTCCTGAGCTGTGATAGGGAGAGCATGGACACACCCCCTGAGCTGCAGCAGAAAAGACACTTGATATAAATCTAGCAAAGCAATGAATGAGGAGATCTCTGGATCCATGTGAGGTACAGGGCTGGTTCTAGCTTGTCATGAGATTGTCATGTCCTACATGATGTCTAATTTTACATTATTCATGGGATAACCCCTTTAAACTATACCGCCAGCTATAAGCTTATTTTTATAGTTCACTTTTTCCTTTAAACTGTACAGAGGAGTCTGTCAGCAGTTATGACTATGCTAAACTGCTGACAACACTGTGTAGGAGTCAGGGTTGGGAAGCAGGACAAACATAGCTTTTGTGGAGCCTTAATTATCAGCAGTATTGTGAGTATTTTGACAGTTTCTGCTCTGCGGGTTTGTCCCACGAAAAATATTCTACAGTTTTCACACCAGCACCTGGATCTGTATACTTTAATAATTGCCTGTAGTTAAAAATTTAGTTTAGCCACTGAGTTATTCAATTAAATCTATCTGTTTAGCACCACCTGCCGTTTGCTCTTTTCTTTAATTTTTCTGCCTACTTCATTGAGGTGGACGCACATGCTCAGTTCCATCCTTCATCTTTCACCAGCTGCGGCAAGCAGGACACAGCCCCTGAGAAAGGACTCTCCTCTGAGCTGTGATAGGTAAGAGCTGCAGCAGAAAGGACATGTCCCCACGAGCTGCCAGCTTGAATACAATATAGCAGAGCAATTTCAGCAAGGAATGTCTAGATCTCTGGATCCATGTGAGGTACAGGGCTGGTTCTAGCTTTGTTACAAAGAGATAGTCATGTACTATATGACGTCTAATCACGGGATAACCCCTGTAAGTGCACAAAAGGCGGTGCTTCTCCATGATGTGCTCTCTGCTTCAGACTCCCCCCTCTTTTCTAAATGACAGCTGTAATGGCCTCCTGATTGGATGCTTCAGCTGTCACTCAGAGGGAAGGGGCTGAGCTGTGAAGCTTCTCAATACATAGAGCAGTTCATAATTTATGGGCCGTGTGTTATAGAGCAGTAGAATCAGACATGCCTTCTATTCATTTTAATCCCTGCACATTCTGGGCTTAGTAGTCCAGTTGGTGGTCTTACTCAGTGATTGACAGCTATCTCTATAAGCACACAGGGAAGGCTGTCAGTCGGAGTAGGACTGCCCACTGGACTCCTAAGCATATAATGAGCAGGGATTTTAATGAATAAATGAAAGATTTTACCAAATTTGGCCCCAAAGTGATCGATGACCGGCCTGATTTTGTACAGGCAGGCGTAGGCAGGATCACATCGGGGGGAGGAAGGGAAGGGACATGCTGCATCATCTGAATAATGCAGGCATTTCCGGAGGGCCTCAAACCGGGAGCGTGTCATGCCCGTACTGTAAAGTGTGATAGAGGACGTCCCCACAGTAATGCCTGACACTAGGTTTCTTCACTAGGTCCATATGCAGCACGAGGCTCGAAAATGTCCTCATCTCGGCTGCACTAACCGGCGTCCAGCCACCGGGCCTAGCCAAAAAGGAGCCCGGGTGTTTGAGCAACAAACTGTTGGGCGTACAGGTTTGTCTGCTCCACCATTAGATTTACCAGTTGGTCACAAATAAAAAGACTAAAAAAGTCATATTCATTGAAGCCCACTGTGGAAATCTGGATTCCTGGTTGGCCTTCAAAATCAGGAATCACGGGCTCATAACACTCTGGGGTACACCAGACAAGTTCACCGGCAGGGGGCTCCGGTGGATTTAACTGGTTGGCCGGAAAACTAGTACGAGCCCCAGAGCTGCTCATACTAGGGTGGGACACAGGGTCCCTAGCATGGCGGTCCCCTTGCTCCGCCTTGGGGGCTTATCATCATCGCTAGATGATGAGGAGGACGTGGATGACAACAGGAAAGTGGGGTCATCCTCACTGGGACTCTCGGACTCGGGGGCAAGCTGGGCGTATGCCTCCTCGGCCGAGAACATCCGGCGGGCCATAGGGGAGTGTGTGTCTGCGTGTGTGTGTGCGTGCGTGTAAATCTTTATTCAGTGTGCGTGTGTGTGGGGGCACGGGTGTTCGCGTACTAATCCCTAAAACGAAAAAAAAAAGAAAAAAAAGACTAACTAAAAAAAGGGAAAAAATAATAATAAAATATTCAAAACCGCTGATCAACCGTCCGAAGTGCCGGCCACAGTCAGCGTACGCACAAGGAAAAAAAAAAGTTGAGGGGGGGGGGGGGCAGGGGGGCAAGCTGCAGCACCCCTGGGGGGGGTCTAGGGTCACACAGTTGTGCTCGATTTAGGGTGATGCAATCAGAAACTTTTTTTTTTTTTACACTTCCACTAACTTTCCCTTTATTATCCCTGCCTAACCCAACCTTTCCCTAAAATACCTGGGGGGTGCTGGGGCACAGATAGGGTGCTGGGCACAGATGGGGTGATGCCTGGACAGATGGGGGGTGCTGGCTGAGATCCGACATGTGCAGGCAGCGCTCCTCTCTCCTCGGCTCCCAGACACAAAAGGAGGAGGAGAGGAGCGCTGCTAGGATTTGAACCTCCCGCCACCCGCCCACCTACCAATCAGAGGCGATCCTGAGAGGTGATGTCACCATCACCTCTCAGGATTGCAGGATGGTGATTGGTGGTGTATTATCACACCACCGATCACCATCCTATTCCGGGTTATCGGGTCCCCAGAGACTCGAATAACTCGGAAACGCAGCAAACCGCAGATCTGATCTGACCTGCGGTTTGCTGTGATCGCGGACATGGGGGTCCACAGGACCCCCCGGCGCATTTAGCCAAGGTGCTTGCTCAATGATTTGAGCAGGCATCGGGTTCCGATCACCGCCTGCTGGGCGGCGGTGGTGATCGGAACTATACATGACGTACCGGTACGTCATGTATCCTGAAGAGGTTAAAGAACAGCCTGGGCCTAACAAAGTCCCCCAGGGTTGTCCTGTTTAATCCCTGGTAAGGGAGTGTTTTGCATGCACAGACAGTAATGTTTTGATATAAATCAATATTCTAATCCATTATAAAAAAAATTGATTACTAAAATTATAACTTAAAAATGTAAGTAAAGGTTAAATTAATTTGTAGAAATGCACACACAAAATACTTAAAAAAGAGCTTTCACTAAGTAAAAGTAGTAAAACATAAATGTACATATATTACTTATCCCTTTCATATTTAAATACAATACATTTAAAAAATTTAAGGGGTTTTCCCGACTCCTGATGCAGATGACTTATCCTCAGGATAGACCAATAATATTTGATTGGTGAGAGTCCGACCCTTCGATTCCCCCACTGATCAGCTGAGCCCTACAGCTTGCATGATTGGAACTAGGACTTGAAAAAATAAGGAAGCAGACAGCTCCGTTCAAAGTTTAGTGGCCGTGCTGGGCTACTGCAGCTCAGCTCCCATTAAACTGAATGTGAGCTGAACTGCAGTAACCTCACATGCCCACTACACTGTGAACAGAGCTGTCTGCTTTCTGTTTGATTCACAGTGCTAATTCCAGCGCCAGAAGCTACAGGAAGTTGGTGATCGGTGTTCAAACGAAAGTTTGTTCCCAATAACCGGAAGATATAATTGATCAGCTGATCCGCCGATGAACGAGCAAGCTCGTTTGCCAGCTGATGGGCATCTTCGATTAGGATGAAAGATGCCTGATTATCGGCAGCACATCTCCCTGTGTAATCACGATGGGCTGCTGGTAATCAACAGAACTGAATGAGGGAGCCATCATTCCTCCCACATTCAGCTTGCTTTGGCCTGTGTAATCTATGCAGCGCAAATGAGCACCGATGGATGTCAGGCATTGTGGACATCAGGCATTGTAATCCAGCCCTTATCCTGAATCTTTTCCCATAAAACTACATATCAATTTGCTCAGCTCCATCTGCTCCATAACATGCTGCCTTCAAGTAAGACATCAATTTTAGTGTGACAGATTTATTTTATTTATTTTACTCACTTATATAGCGCTGACATATTCTGCAGCACTTTACAGACATTATCTTTGTTTACCCTTTCTATCTTGGGAAAATTTTTGTATTGAAATTTTTCACTCCCTACCTTCCCATAGCCATAACTTTTTATTTATTTTTTTCATTCGCATAGCTATATGAGGACTTGTTTTTGCGGGACAAGTTGTACTTTTTAATGGCATCGTTTGTTGTTGCAAACAATGTAGTAGGAAGCTTGGGAAAAAATAAAAAAATGGGATGGAATTGAAAAAAACACAATTCCACCAGATTTATGGGTTTTGTTTTTACTGTGTTTCTCTGTGCGGTAAAACTGACCTGTGCTCTTCATACTCCAGGTCAGTATGATTGCCGTGATACCATATCAGTGTAGTTTTTCTTGTGTTTTACTACTTTAAAAATAAAAACTTTGGAAAAATGTTTTTATTTTTACGTCTACAGAGCTGTGTCAGGGTTCATTTTTTGCGGGATGATCAGTACTTTTAATTGATATGAAAACTGGCGGTAAATGAAGATAACTTTGCTGGGGGGAAGGACCACACCCCCTTCCTGCCCAAGCCACGCCCCCTTTCATAAAAATGCCGAGGGTGGCAAAAAGTGGCAGATTCGCCATTTTTTCAAAAATTGTTGCATCTGCCACTTTTTGGCGCAAAGGAGATGATAAATCTTTTCTGGCGCAAAGGAGATGATAAATCTCCCCCAAAATCTTGTTCTTGGTGACAGATTTCTTTTTAACTTTTTTTTGTTTATTTGGACCCTTGCTTAGCAGCATGTGATACTCACGTAGTTAAAGACTGGCATACTATAGTATCACAGGAGTCGGCTGCATCATCAGCATTTCTGAGAGAAATATGCCGGCTGGTCTTTAGTGTGTGATCACTCGGTGGATTGAATAGTCTGTGTGAGCTCTTTACGCTGTGTCAGAAGTTGAGCTGGATACTGTAGTAGGAGCACAGTAGTCGTACCAGTCATGTAGTTGCATGAATGAAGCCAAATTGTCGATGAGCATTTTATGTTGAAATCGCCATGCTCAATACAAAGTGTAACTGTGCATTTATATTGTGTAGGGACAGGGATGTTACAATGACGGGGGCGGCGCTATCGCAGCAAATTTTTGGGGTGAAATTCGGCAAATCAGCCGAATCAAACTTTTAAGAAATTCGCTCATCTCTAGCTATAACATATAAATAATAGGAAACTGACTGGTACAGTTCTCTAGAGTTTACACAGTATAAGGCCTCATGCACACGACCGTTGTGTGCATCTGTGGCTGTTGTTCCGTTTTCCATGATTTTCTGCAGACCCATTGACTTTCAATGGGTCCGTTGAAAACTCGGAAAATGCACTGTTGTTCATCCGCGGCCGTGATCCGTGTTTCCTGTCCATCAAAAAAATATGACCTGTCCTATTTTTTTGACGGACAACGGTTCACGGACCCATTCAAGTCAATGGGTCCGTGAAAAAACAAGGATGCACACAAGATTGGCATCCGCGTCCGTGATCCGTGGCCGTAGGCTACTTTCACACAGACGGATCGCAGATTCAGCTTTTTCAGAGCTGAGTTTTCACTTTGTGAAAACTCAAATCCGACAGTATATTCTAACACAGAGGCGTTCCCATGGTGATGGGGACGCTTCAAATTAGAATATACTAAGAACTTTGTACATGACTGCCCCCTGCTGCCTGGCAGCACCTAATCTCTTACAGGGGGCTGTGATCTGCACAATTAACCCCTCAGGTGCCGCACCTGAGAGGTTAATTGTGCGTATCATAGCCCCCTGTAAGAGATCAGGTGCTGCCAGGCAGGAGGGGGCAGACCCCCCTCCCCAGTATTATATTCATTGGTGGCCAGTGCGGCCCCCCTCCCTCCCTCCCCAGTATTATATTCATTGGTGGCCAGTGCGGCCCCCCTCCCTCCCTCCCTCCCCAGTATTATATTCATTGGTGGCCAGTGCGGCCTACCCTCCCCCCCACCTAATTAAAATCACCTTACCCCATCATTGATGGCCAGTGCGGCCTCCCCTCTCCCCCCCCTAATTAAAATCACCCCCCCATCATTGGTGGCCAGTGCGGCCTCCCCTTCCCCCCCCCCCTAATTAAAATCACCTTCCCCCATCATTCGTGGCAGCGGAGAGTTCCGATCGGAGTCCCAGTTTAATCGCTGGGGCTCCGATCGGTAACCATGGCAACCAGGACGCTACTGCAGTCCTGGTTGCCATGGTTACTTAGCAATTTTTAGAAGCATTATACTTACCTGCGATGTCTGTGATCGGCCAGGCGCTCCTCCTACTGGTAAGTGACAGGTCTGTGCTATAGGCAATGCGCCGCACAGACCTTTCACTTACCAGTAGGAGGAGCGCCTGGCCGGTCACAGACAGCGAAGGTAAGTATAATGCTTCTAAAATTGCTAAGTAACCATGGCAACCAGGACTGCAGTAGCGTCCTGGTTGCCATGGTTACTGATCGGAGCCCCAGCGATTAAACTGGGACTCCGATCGGAACTCTACGCTGCCACCAATGATGGGGGAAGGTGATTTTAATTAGGTGGGGGGGAGAGGGAAGGCCACACTGGCCACCAATGAATATAATACTGGGGAGGGAGGGGAGCCGCACTGGCCACCCATGAATATAATACTGGGGAGGTAGGGAGGGGGGTCGCACTGGCCACCTATGAGTTAAATACAGGGGAAGGAGGGGGGCCGCACTGGCCACCAATGAGTTAAATACAGGGGAGGGTGGTCTGCCCCCTCCTGCCTGGTAGCACCTGATCTCTTACAGGGGGCTATGATACGCACAATTAACCCATCAGGTGCGGCACCTGAGGGGTTAATTGTGCTGATCACAGCCCCCTGTAAGAGATCGGGTGCTGCCAGGCAGCAGGGGGCAGTGATGTACACAGTTCTTAGTATATTCTAACTTGAAGCGTCCCCATCACTATGGGAACGCCTCTGTGTTAGAATATACTGTCGGATCTGAGTTTTGACGATCTAACTCAAATCCGATGGTATATTCTAACATAGAGGCGTTCCCATGGTGATGGGGACGCTTCAAGTTAAAATATACCATCGGATTGGAGAAAACTCAGATCCTATGGTATATTAACTCCTGACTTTACATTAAAAGTCAATGGGGACTGATCCGTTTGCAATTGCACCATATTGTGTCAACGTCAAACGGATCCGTCCCCATTGACTTGCATTGTAAATCAGGACGGATTCGTTTGGCTCCGCACAGCCAGGCGGACACCAAAACGACTTTTTCTTCATGTCTGTGGATCCTCCAAAAATCAAGGAAGTCCCACGGAAGAAAAAACGGACACGGATCACGGACCTACGGACCCTGTTTTTGCGGACCTTGAAAAAAAAACGGTCGTGTGCATGAGGCCTAATGGAAAGGATAGATTTTATCCTATATAGAAAGTGAAATATGTTCAGAAAAGCATTTGTATGTAATGGTATCTACTGAAATACGAGAACATGAACTGCTTATAAAGCAAATGTGGAGCCTTAGGCGACAGATTGATGGTAGACCATTATATACATATTTCACATTTTTCATGTTATTAGGCTTTGTTCTGTTTTAACCACAATGGTGAAAACTTTACCATTGTGCTTAATTAGAAGCTGAGTATTCATCAGGGCCGCTCTGCTGCTCAGGCATTGTGCAGAATGGATTCATGTGTGAGACAAAAGCCAGTAATGAAGATAATTATAAAGGGACTCTACAAGCAGATATTGGAGGTATAGTATTTCGTCTAGTGTTTATGTATGTTTTATGATGACTATTCAAGAACTGTAGTATACATGTATTACTAACTGTAGTGTATGCCCCAAAACTTTCAAGCCTGGATCTCTTCTTTTTTTTTTTTTGGATTGTACTCTGCTCAAAAAAATAAAGGGAACACTTAAACAACACAATGTAACTCCAAGTCAATCACACTTCTGTTAAATCAAACTGTCCACTTAGGAAGCAACACTGAGTGACAATCAATTTCACATGCTGTTGTGCAAATGGGATAGACAACAGGTGGAAATTATAGGCAATTAGCAAGACACCCCCAATAAAGGAGTGGTTCTGCAGGTGGTGACCTGACCACTTCTCAGTTCCTATGCTTCCTGGCTGATGTTTTGGTCACTTTTGAATGCTGCCGGTGCTTTCACTCTAGTGGTAGCATGAGACGGAGTTTACAACCCACAGAAGTGGCTCAGGTAGTGCAGCTTATCCAGGATGGCACATCAATGCGAGCTGTGGCAAGAAGGTTTTCTGTGTCTGTCAGCGTAGTGTCCAGAGCATGGAGGGGCTACCAGGAGACAGGCCAGTACATCAGGAGACGTGGAGGAGGCCGTAGGAGGGCAACAACCCAGCAGCAGGACCGCTACCTCCGCCTTTGTGCAAGGAGGAACAGGAGGAGCACTGCCAGAGCCCTGCAAAATGACCTCCAGCAGGCCACAAATGTGCATGTGTCTGCTCAAACGGTCAGAAACAGACTCCATGAGGGTGATATGAGGGCCCGACGTCCACAGGTGGGGGTTGTGCTTACAGGCCAACACCGTGCAGGACATTTGGCATTTGTCAGAAAATACCAAGATTGGCAAATTCGCCACTGGCGCCCTGTGCTCTTCACAGATGAAAGCAGGTTCACACTGAGCACATGTGACAGAGTCTGGAGACGCCGTGGAGAACGTTCTGCTGCCTGCAACATCCTCCAGCATGACTGGTTTGGCATTAGGTCAGTAATGGTGTGGGGTGGCATTACTTTGGAGGGCCGCACAGCCCTCCATGTGCTCGCCAGAGGTAGCCTGACTGCCATTAGGTACCGAGATAAGATCCTCAGACCCCTTGTGAGACCATATACTGGTGCGGTTGGCCCTGGGTTCCTCCTAATGCAAGACAATGCTAGACCTCATGTGGCTGGAGTGTGTCAGCAGTTCCTGCAAGACGAAGGCATTGATGCTATGGACTGGCCTGCCCGTTCCCCAGACCTGAATCCAATTGAGCACATCTGGGACATCACGTCTCACTCTATCCACCAACGTCACGTTGCACCACAGACTGTCCAGGAGTTGGCAGATGCTTTAGTCCAGGTCTAGGAGGAGATCCCTCAGGAGACCGTCCGCCACCTCATCAGGAGCATGCACTCTTTCACACTTGCGTTGTCCGGATCTGGCGTGTACTCCACTTGCCGGAATTACACGCCGGATCCGGAAAAACGCAAGTGTACTGAAAGCATTTGAAGACGGAGCCGTCTTCAAATTGCGTTCGGTGTTACTATGGCAGCCAGGACGCTATTAAAGTCCTGGTTGCCATAGTAGTAGTGGGGAGCGGGGGAGCGGTATACTTACAGTCCGTGCGGCTCCCGGGGCGCTCCAGAATGACGTCAGAGCGCCCCATGCGCATGGATGACGTGATCCATGCGATCACGTGATCCATGCGCTTGGGGCGCCCTGACGTCACTCTGGAGCTCCCCGGGAGCCGCACGGACGGTAAGTATGCTGCTCCCCCGCTCCCCACTACACTTTACCATGGCTGCCAGGACTTTAGCGTCCCGGCAGCCATGGTAACCATTCAGAAAAAGCTGAACTTCGGATCCGGCAATGCGCCGAAACGACGTTTAGGTTAAGGCCGGATCCGGATCAATGCCTTTCAATGGGCATTAATTCTGGATCCGGCCTTGCGGCAAGTCTTCAGGATTTTTGGCCGGAGCAAAAAGCGCAGCATGCTGCGGTATTTTCTCCGGCCAAAAAACTTTCCGTTCCGGAACTGAAGACATCCTGATGCATCCTGAACGGATTTACTCCATTCAGAATGCATTAGGATAAAACTTATCAGGATTCTTCCGGCATAGAGCCCCGACGACGGAACTCTATGCCGGAAGAAAAGAACGCAGGTGTGAAAGAGCCCTTAAGAACAAAGTATTTCAGAAGAATATTTAATTAATTCAGATCTAGGATGTGTTATTTTTGTGTTCCCTTTATTTTTTTGAGCAGTGTATATTTACTTTCAATGCACTTTCAGAAATGTCTATCTCTGATCATTTGGACATCATTGTGTCTGACATTATCCTGACCTATGAATGAAGACGTGTCCGAAATGTTTGTGCAAGACCTTGTCCATGTTATCTGATAGAATGAACAATGACTTGTCTAAGGCTACTTTCACACTGGCGTTTTTGCTTTCTGTTTGTCAGATCCGTTCAGGGATCTCACAAGCGGTCCAAAACGGATCAGTTTGCATTCTAATGCATTCTGAATGGAAAAGGATCCGCTCAGAATGCATCAGTTCAGTCTCTATTCTGCTTTGGAGGTGGACACCATAACGCTGCTTGCAGCGTTTTGGTGTCCGTCTGATGAAACTGAGCCAATCGGATCCGTCCTGGCACATAATGTAAGTCAATGGGGACGGATCCGTTTTCTCTGACACAATCTGGCACAATAGAAAACGGATCCGTCCTCCATTGACTTTCAATGGTGTTCAAGACGGATCCGTCTTGGCTATGTTAAAGATAATACAAATGGATCCGTTCTAAAGGGATGCAGACGGTTGTATTTTCTGAACAAGTCCATCCATGACGGATCTGCACAAAACACGAGTGTGAAAGTAGCCTAAAATGTTTGTGCAAGGTATTGACCTATGTATTTGATGAGCTGGAAATAAACAAGGATTTGTTTGGAAATGTGTGTGCAAGAGAGTTGGCATTGTCTGCCTAAGTAATAAAAGCAGAAGCGTTTCAGCTACCATTTGAAGTTCATCTGTGGAAGGACACTTCACATAAAAGTGTTTTCCTGACCGAGACTCTAGCTGGGAAGCTCGTTTTAGCAAAAAGCAGTTAGTGTCGCTGGCAGATGATGTTAACTCAATGGATGATGTAGGTTTTCTATTCTTTGTATATACACTGCTCAAAGGGGTTGTGTCAATTCAGCAAATAGCATTTATTATGTAGAGAAAGTTAATACAAGCCACTTATTAATGTATTGTGATTGCCCATATTGCTTCCTTTGCTGGCTGGATTCACATTATACACGGCTCTTTCCATGGTTACTACCACCCTGCAATCCATTTATCGATGGCCTGGATTGCACAGTATAGAAAAAGCACCAGTCTATTTGTGCTCCCATTGTCCTGGTAACTAGACAGGCCGGCACTTTTTTCTATAATGTGCAAGCACGGCCACCACTTATGGATTTCAAGGTGGTCGTAACACAGGTGGGGGTTGTGCTTACAGCCCAACACCGTGCAGGACGTTTGGCATTTGCCAGAGAACACCAAGATTGGCAAATTAGCCACTGGCGCCCTGTGCTCTTCACAGATGAAAGCAGGTTCACACTGAGCACATGTGACAGACGTGACAGAGTCTGGAGACGCCGTGGAGAACGTTCTGCTGCCTGCAACATCCTCCAGCATGACCGGTTTGGCATTGGGTCAGTAATGGTGTGGGGTGGCATTTCTTTGGAGGGCCGCACAGCCCTCCATGTGCTCGCCATAGGTAGCCTGACTGCCATTAGGTACCGAGATGAGATCCTCAGACCCCTTGTGAGACCATATGCTGGTGCGGTTGGCCCTGGGTTCCTCCTAATGCAAGACAATGCTAGACCTCATGTGGCTGGAGTGTGTCAGCAGTTCCTGCAAGACGAAGGCATTGATGCTATGGACTGGGCCGCCCGTTCCCCAGACCTGAATCCAATTGCATTTACTGACTGGTGGTCGCTAGGGACCTATTTACGTTCTTGGATCAAGTAATGTTTTTTCTTTTAAAACTTCACCTTTATTTTGTTATTTTAATAAATATTGACCTTTTATTCTAATTTAATCTTATTGCTATGCTAAAGACATATTTAAAACAATCAGTGGTGCGGATTTGCTCTATATTCTTAGCTCTTAGTATTTTATATTCTTCTAGTCATATATACCAGTTGCTGCGACCTACTTATGTGTGGCTCCTTTTTTCCTCCTGTTTATATATACTGACTGTTAACGAAGGGGGGGGGCTGAGGGAGGGGGGGGGAGAAGGGGGAAGGAGAGGGGAGATTGTCGTTGTTTTATACACTCTCTAGGGAGGTGGTAGGTAGAAGGAGCGTCACAATCTGTTATCTGTTATCTATTATCATTGCCTTAATATGTTGGGATCTATATTGTACTTATTCCTTAATGGTAACAACTGTTGCTTTTACTATTGATACATTCCTACTCTCCCTTCCTATCAGTCTCTCTCCGTCTCCTATATTACCCTTAAAGCCACTGCCTTCTATACAGGTTATTGCTGGCTGCTCTTATATTTGAGCCTAGTCCCTATGGTTCGCTGCTGCTGGGGTTATATCTTTATTTGCACTGTTGTTAGAGCTTATTCCACACTTCACTGCCTAAAACCTAACACTCACACACCCTGCATCCCGACATGTTTCGCTGTAAAACAGCGTCTTCAGGGGATGATGCAGGTGTGAGTGTTGGGGGCGGAGTCCATCCTTTGAATGTTCGCTTTGCGTCACATGTTTTTATGAGGGGCAACTGGTTTCTCTCACCAGTAGAAATTATTTCTTCAAATAGTGTTTTTCACTCTGTGTAGATGCGGTAACGCAGCAAAACCGCAGACAAATGCTCCACTACCTAAATGCACTATATAGAAATTATATTAGTGGTATATAACACCCCTGCTTCAATCAGTTTTTTTGGGAGGAAACTGGTAAATCAAACCAATAGAAATTATTTGTTCCAATAGCGTTTTGCACTCTATGTGGCTGCAGTATCGCAGCAGAACTGCACACAACTGCTGCACAATACAATTGCACTATAATATACTTTCTATGTTATAAAGTACATTGCTCAAAAAAATAAAGGGAACACTTAAACAACACAATGTAACGCCAAGTCAATCACACTTCTGTGAAATCAAACCGTCCACTTAGGAAGCAACACTGAGTGACAATCAATTTCACATGCTGTTGTGCAAATCGGATAGACAACAGGTGGAAATTATAGGCAATTAGCAAGACACCCCCAATAAAGGAGTGGTTCTGCAGGTGGTGACCACAGACCACTTCTCAGTTCCTATGCTTCCTGGCTGATGTTTTGGTCACTTTTGAATGCTGCCGGTGCTTTCACTCTAGTGGTAGCATGAGACAGAGTCTACAACCCACACAAGTGGCTCAGGTAGTGCAGCTTATCCAGGATGGGACATCAATGCGAGCTGTGGCAAGAAGGTTTTCTGTGTCTGTCAGCGTAGTGTCCAGAGCATGGAGGCGCTACCAGGAGACAGGCCAGTACATCAGGAGACGTGGAGGAGGCCGTAGGAGGGCAACAACCCAGCAACAGGACCGCTACCTCCGCCTTTGTGCAAGGAGGAACAGGAGGAGCACTGCCAGAGCCCTGCAAAATGACCTCCAGCAGGCCACAAATGTGCATGTGTCTGCTCAAACGGTCAGAAACAGACTCCATGAGGGTGATATGAGGGCCCGACGTCCACAGGTGGGGGTTGGGCTTACAGCCCAACACCGTGCAGGACGTTTGGCATTTGCCAGAGAACACCAAGATGAAAGCAGGTTCACACTGAGCAATTGTGACAGACGTGACAGAGTCTGGAGACGCCGTGGAGAACATTCTGCTGCCTGCAACATCCTCCAGCATGACCGGTTTGGCATTGGGTCAGTAATGGTGTGGGGTGGCATTTCTTTGGAGGGCCGCACAGCCCTCCATGTGCTCGCCAGAGGTAGCCTGACTGCCATTAGGTACCGAGGTGAGATCCTCAGACCTCTTGTGAGACCATATGCTGGTGTGCTTGGCCCTGGGTTCCTCCTAATGCAAGACAATGCTAGACCTCATGTGGCTGGAGTGTGTCAGCAGTTCCTGCAAGACGAAGGCATTGATGCTATGGACTGGCCCGCCCGTTCCCCAGACCTGAATCCAATTGAGCACATCTGGGACATCATGTCTCGCTCTATCTACCACAGACTGTCCAGGAGTTGGCAGATGCTTTAGTCCAGGTCTGGGAGGAGACCGTCCGCCACCTCATCAGGAGCATGCACAGGCGTTGTAGGGAGGTCATACAGGCACGTAGAGGCCACACACACTACTGAGCCTCATTTTGACTTGTTTTAAGGACATTACATCAAAGTTGGATCAGCCTGTAGTGTGTTTTTCCACTTTAATTTTGAGTGTGACTCCAAATCCAGACCTCCATGGGTTGAAAAATTTGATTTCCATTTTTTTTATTTTTGTGTGATTTTGTTGGCAGCACATTCAACTATGTAAAGAACAAAGTATTTCAGAAGAATATTTAATTAATTCAGATCTAGGATGTGTTATTTTTGTTTTCCCTTTATTTTGTTGAGCAGTGTATATATAAAGAAGGACATATATATGTATGTATGTATGTTCCGCAATCACTCAAAAACACAACCATCAATTTCAACTAAACTTGGTATACACATCCCTTGCTACCTGGAAAGAAATCTTGTGGGGGTCACAGCTCTCTAGCACGTACCGTTCCTGAGATATTCCCCAAAAATGCAAATATTGCATTCACATGATCTACATTAGCCAATAGAAGCCTGTAGGTCTTTCTCTTCATATCCCAACTGCCATACACATGGTCACATGTCTCTTATCAGCCAATAGAAGCTCGCAGCTCCTTAGTCTCCACATACACACAGTTTTACTCCAGGTTTCCATAGCAACCCAGTCATTTTTCTTCACTACTGCAGGTCAGCTTTAAAGGGGCAGGGCGCTGTGGATGACACTGTTAAGGGAGTGCTGTGGAGGTGACAGTTCATGGGGCAGGTAGGGTGGCCATTCAGGCCACCCTCAAAATACAGACTTATAAACCCCGCTCCCAGGACTTGCTAAGCCACGCCCCTAAATCTGGTTAGATCACGCCCCCTCCCACTCCGCAGCCGACAGGGATTGAAAAAATTAAGGTAAAAATTAACTTCTGTCAGCTTCAGGGGTGGGAGGAACGGTGACTTTCTCCCTGCAGCTCAGGCTCAGACAGCACAGTGCTGCTGTCTGAGAGTGAGCTGTTCTAAAGGATATCCCTGCGTGAGATATTCCCAAAAAATGCATTACCCAATAGAAGCCTGGTCACAAGACCCTTATCAGCCAATGGAAGCTCGCATGCCATGTTTCCATAACAACCCAGCCATTTTTCTTCACTGCTGTAGGTCAGCTTTAAAGGGGCAGGGTATTGTAGATGTCACTGTTATAGTGGATACTGTGGATATCTTTTAATGACACACACAAACATTAAATGAAATAGATGAAATATACCCGTGTGAAGCCGGGTCCTTCTGCTAGTATTTAATAAAATCATATTATCCACATTCATTTTGAGTGTAGTTGTGTAGTTATCACCTTCATTTGCAGCTAAGAGTCTCTCTTTATAAAGTATCCAAAGCTGAAGTCTTGCTCTTATCAGCAAAACACTGACTTATACAACTTGGCTTCATTATAGTAATAATAACAAAACTACAAAGCCATAATAGGACAAACTTCAAGTATTCACTATAGACAGAGTTACTTTTTTGTAAAATATAATCTAGAAAAAATATAAAAATGCTCTTATTCATCAGGTGCTTGTAACAAAAAGGGTAGTCTTTCAGCAGAAACAGTGCAGGGATATTGTCTGTGTATCATGTATGTGAGTACCGTGTATCATGTATGTGAGTAACGTGTATGATTGAAGGAGTATCACAGTCTGACACTGTCTGATCACTGTTGACAGTGTTAGACTGTGTACGGATGTGTCCACTCTTACCTTTGTTGAAGTTGGTTCTCCAGTTTCTCATGAACAGACAGCAATGCACAACATAACCACTGGGTGGCTGCCCATAGGCACAGAAAGCATAGACATCTTGAGACACAATATCGAAAAATCATGTTTTTGAAAAAGCTGGTCATCTATTGTAACATATTTCAGGATATGTTAGAGAAAAATTAGGAAAAAATCAGTAGGAACACATTCTTTTGGCTAGAGTCAAGGTAAGCCTTACTTTATTTATACACTTCCGGAAGGAATAACAGACTAATGGCATAATGCAGAGTTCTAAGAAAAAAGGTCATGCAGCTGAAGTCAAATGACAACTGTGGTCATATTAGAGCCACTGACTGTAACCTGGCTAATGCTTAATATAGTGTGAAAAATTTAGTGAATTGATTATCTGCTTTTTTTTTATTAAAGTAGGTTTCCGAGATTTTGATACTGATGACCTATCCTCAGGATAGGTCTTCAGTATCTGATTGGTGGGGGGTCTTACACCCGGGAATCAGCTGTTTGAGAAGGCATCTGTGCTCCTGTGAGTGCCACCGCCTTCTCTCAGCTTACCAAGCGCAGCGCCGTACATTGTATAATGGCTTTGCTTAGTTTTGCGCTCAGCCCTCTTTAAGTGAATGGAGCTGACTATGATCCCAAGCACAGCCACTATACAATGTACGGCGCTGTGCTTGGTAAGCTGAGAGAAGGCAACGGCGCAGGAGCACCAGTGCCTTTTCAAACAGCTTTTCCTGAGGATAGATCATCAGTATCAAAATCTTGGAAAACCCTTCTAATATTATTTATTCACATAACGAATCCCTCTGTTTTGTGTGTGTGTGTGTTTTTCCAATCTACTGCTTATTCCGTGAGGGCATGAGAAGACACTCACAAATACTCATGCACTTTCAATATGTAGTATATTTTGCTGGTGTAACATGGGCTTTGGTACATATTTTGAATATTTTTATGTCTTGTGTGTCTGTGTTTAATGTCTTTATTTTATTCACATTCACAACACTTTTGCTTTTTAACATTTGGTGGTGCCAGGTCATGGCTCTTCTTAGCGCCGATAACATTAAAATCCACCACCGAAACCAAAAGTTATTAGGTCTGAATTTATGTTTAAGAGTGCCATTAATTCATTTACCCCAAATGTTCATTAACAATGTAAATGTATGCTGATGTTCCAGGAGACAAGGGAGTGACTAATGACTCCTCACACTAACAACACTTAAAATGAATAGAAACTTAAGATAGCTAATCTTGAAGTAATCAAGACCCTCATTCAGCCTGGCATCGCTGTATGCTCTAAAACAGCTGTCAACTGATTAAAAAAATTACGATATATATAAAAATCACATATAAATATCTCACATGTACACATTTCCTAGGCCCCAGAATGCTTTAGCATGAATCTATAATTATAAATTGTGCTTAAGTGTGATTTACATTGGCATAAGCCACGGGCGCAGGTTTAAAGTCTAGGAAGGTTTCTTTGTACTTTGCAGGCTGATCTGTTTTGAATGTCACCGTCATTATATTAGTTTGCCACTGATTTTCTTAAAATTGGATATAGATGAAATAGAAGTTATATCGTTTGTTCTAACACAAGATTGTATTGAATTGAGTCACCATTGAAGATAAATTTGAACAATGACCCTGTTGTCTAACAATATTTACCTGTATTAAGGCCAAGAATTGGGGCAATGATCGGGAACAAGCATTCATCTTAGTGCTTGTTCCTGATAATTACCCCTTGTTAAGATGCTGCTGATCACCCGAAAAACAAGCATACGTTTATCAGTTATCACATCTTAAAATCATCTTTTGTCGGCAAAACCTCACACTTTGCTTCCGGCAAACAATGAATCTCATGGGGACAAACATTCATAGTAGTGCATGTAAATGCAGCTCTCCACATGGGTCAATAACCAGGCAATTATTGGGAACTGCTTGTTCTGGGTAATTGCGTCAACCTGTGTAAGGCCCCTTTCACACGGGCGAGTATTCCGCGCGGATGCGATGCGTGAGTTGAACGCATTGCACCCGCACTGAATCCCGACCCATTCATTTCTATGGGGCTGTTCACATGAGCGGTGATTTTCACGCATCACTTGTGCGTTGCGTGAAAGTCGCAGCATGCTATATTCAGCGTTTTTTCACGCAACGCAGGCCCCATAGAAGTGAATGGGGTCGGGATTCAGTGCGGGTGCAATGCGTTCAACTCACGCATCGCATCCGCGCGGAATACTCGCCCGTGCGATTTTCACGCACGGTTGCTAGGAGACGATTGGGATGGGGACCCGATCATTATTATTTCCCCTTATAACATGGTTATAAGGGAAAATAATAGCATTCTAAATACAAAATGCATAGTAAAATAGCGCTGGAGGGGTTAAATATATATTTTTTTAACTCACCTTAGTCCACTTGATCGTGCTGCCGGCATCTCCTTCTGTCTCCTTCTTTGCTGGTAAAAGATCATGTGATGACCGGAGTGACGTCACCACAGGTCCTGTTCCTACAATCAGCAAAGAAGGAGACAGAAGAGATGCCGGCAGCGCGATCAAGTGGACTAAGGTGAGTTAAATTTTATTTTATTTTTTTTAACCCCTCCAGCGCTATTTTACTATGCATTCTGTATTCAGAATGCTATTATTTTCCCTTATAACCATTTTATAAGGGGAAATAATACAATCTACAGAACACCGATCCCAAGCCCGAACTTCTGTGAAGAAGTTCGGGTTTGGGTACCAAACATGCGCGATTTTTCTCACGCGAGTGCAAAACGCATTACAATGTTTTGCACTTGCGCGGAAAAATCGTGCGTGTTCCCGCAATGCACCCGCACATTTTCCCGCAACGACCGTGTGAAAGAGGCCTAAGAATACTCCATTTTTATTCTGTGTACCAACAATACCGTCAGTGTTGCAGTGTCTTGGCAGTTATCTGATGTAGTAGAAGAAGTTGATGGACAATCTAATTCATAAACAAATTGTTTTAAATTTAACAGCAAGCAATATTGGGCGAAAGATCTTAAAAAAGATATTTCCTCCCCAAACTATCTTTCTTTCAAAGAACATTTTGCAAAAGTCTGTTCGTCCATCACACAGTATCTAAACGACTTTAATGACCAATAGACTAAAGTGTTTATGGATGCATCTGTGAAATGATCGATCACCAGACAACAAAGTTTTTTAACCCTCAACCTACTTCAGTTACCTGGTATGAGTTGCAGTATATTTTGGGTACCGGCAGTGCTGTAATATCCTACTAATGGCTCATGTGCATTTTCATATTTTCTGTATTCTATCCATTTTTTTCATGGATAGCATAATGACCTATTTATATTTGTGGCAATACTTTTTTTTTTTTGCTGATCTGTATGCCCAATATGCAGATGCCCAGTATTTTGCAGATCAGTTTTTTTTTTATTGTGGACCACTTACAAACATGGCCGTGTGGGTAAAACTAATATTGTAAAATGTTGCCACTTAAGTGTACCTAACCTTTCAACAAACTTTACATTAATCAATAGTACAGTGTGTGTATATGAGAAATAACACTATTTCTGGCCACTATATGACTTGTATCTGGCATTTTTTAGCAGTTCTCCACTGTACACAGAACGTAGAGGATAATCTGCTTCTTAACCTTGTCTTACTCACTCAGAAGCCCCATCATGGAGGACATTACAGAGAAGTAGCAGAGAGATACTGACATATATGGTTGTGAATAAAGCACTTAGTAAGTTTGTATCCAGCCTATGTAGCTCTAGCAGTCTGCTTGTCTGTGTGTGCTCCTGCTCACTCCTCCCTCCTGCCCTCTCCATAGACTTGCATTGACATATGTAATATAATCCTCATGTGGAGGCATTTTTTGTGAAAAGCAATTATCAAGATCTGTAGGGGGGGGGGGTAAACAGCTGATAACAGGAGAACTAGACATTTCTCACTGATAAGACATATTTCAAAATTCTTTTGGTTGCATGTACTATTGATTTATGCAAAGTTGTGTGAAAAGTTAGCAACCTTTTAATGTTTTTATTAAAGGGTTTTGCTAGCATATCTCGATACTATGTTTGATTTATTTGCAATGGTGGATTGTTTTTTGGACTTCATTAGGTTATGTATGTTGCTTCACTGGCATTACCAAAGATATCAGTTCTGTGGTCAAAAGACTGACTGACATGGGCAGAATACCATGCTAATTGTTGGGCTTAAGTATTCGTATGAATAATTGCTCTGTATAAATGTGCTGCCGATTTGCTCATTTGGCAAGTGATCCACAGCACTTAAAATAATTTTTTGTCAGTAGCACAGGTTTGTGCTGCCTACAAACAATGAATCTGTATGAGGAGGAATGATCATAATAAAGGTCGTTCATCCCCATACAGAGTGGGAGCGCAGCTGCCCCTGAACAAGCAGACAGTGGTTGGAAGCACGCAGCTTGTCACTGACCATTACCATTTGTGTCTTCCCATGTAAATAGGCCCTTAGGCATTACAGCTCTATTTATTGCCAGGGGGCAAGCTCTTAGAATGAATACATGAGCTCACTAGCCTCCAGCTGTCCATCAAACTTTTTATAATATTGTGAGAGGCGCTGGCATATTTTTGAGTTTTATGTTATTATTTTGTTGCATATTATTTACCATGTATGTCCCATTAAATAATTATAAGGAGCAATGTAAAGGGGTAGCACATAAATATGAGCATACAATATAAGACTGTGTTGTGTTCAAAATACAGTTGCAAAAAAAAGTATGTGAACCCTTTGGAATTATATGGATTTCTGCACAAATTAGTCATAAAATGTGATCTGATCTTCATCTAAGTCACAACAATAGACAATCACAGTCTGCTTAAACTAATAACACACAAAGAATTAAATGTTACCATGTTTTTATTGAACACACCATGTAAACATTCACAGTGCAGGTGGAAAAAGTATGTGAACCCTTAGATTTAATAACTGGTTGAACCTCCTTTGGCAGCAATAACTTCAACCAAACGTTTCCTGTAGTTGCAGATTAGACGTGCACAACGGTCAGGAGTAATTCTTGACCATTCCTCTTTACAGAACTGTTTCAGTTCACCAATATTCTTGGGATGTCTGGTTTGAATTGCTTTCTTGAGGTCATGCCACAGCATCTCAATCGGGTTGAGGTCAGGACTCTGACTGGGCCACTCCAGAAGGCGTATTTTCTTCTGTTTAAGCCATTCTGTTGTTGATTTACTTCTATGCTTTGGGTCGTTGTCCTGTTGCAACACCCATCTTCTGTTGAGCTTCAGCTGGTGGACAGATGGCCTTAAGTTCTCCTGCAAAATGTCTTGATAAACTTGGGAATTCATTTTTCCTTCGATGATAGCAATTCTTCCAGGCCCTGACGCAGCAAAGCAGCCCCAAACCATGATGCCTCCACCGCCATACTTCACAGTTGGGATGAGGTTTTGATGTGCTGTGCCTCTTTTTCTCCGCACATAGTGATGTGTGTTTCTTCCAAACAACTCAACTTTGGTTTCATCTGTCCACAGAATATTTTGCCAGTACTGCTGTGGAACATCCAGGTGCTCTTGTGCAACTGTATCTAGACCAATGTCGGATACATGGAAGTGGGTAAATAGATAAGAAAAGCAGTGCATAGTACAGATAAACCTAGCGCTGCTTTTCTTGTCGTACATAGCTGGTGCATCTAGCAGTTGAAATCAGTTGCTGCTGTGCAGGATGGATGCTGAAATAATATGCCAATCATAAAACAAAAGAACTGTAACACACTTAACAGCTTGTTCCATAAAGAATATTTGCATTATTTTTTTTCTGCTGATATAAGGGGAATTATGGCACGGCTAAGACATATGGAATGAATTACGTTAATTTTACAGTCAGCTCATAATGAGACCTATTCATTGTAATCTAACAATTCGAGTTGATGTTTCAATCTATTCAGACTTTCACAACTGTAAGTATAATAAGCCTACAATATCTGAATCAGGAACTTTGTTTTAGGTGTGAGGCAGTGACAGGCCTCATATATGAAAGAAGGTATGTATCTCCCAGAATGGTGCAGGAAACCTATTAAGGAGATGCATATCGTCATTTGCTGTGGTGCATCTGAGACGTGCCACCAAGGTACCCGGCTTTGGTGGAGTAGAAGCCAGAAGCTAGAGTGTCCACTAAGATAGATAGATGTTGTTACCTAGTATAGCTGTTAACCGCTAACCCGGGCCTGGCTTTTACTGGGAGTAAGCAAAGAGCTGGGTTGGTGCTACTGCTTACTCCCCACCATCCACTCCGGGGTTTATACGTGGCCCATGTCAACGATTGCATTTGAAAGTCAGCAGCATGAGGCAGGGTGGGTCTGTTGTGTGAGAGGCTGCAGATCACACCCTGCAAGGCGCGTGTGAAGCAAACACTAGCCTGTGGGCACTTCTAAAAGAGCCCGAGACTGCTTGACTTTATTGTGGATGACATGAACTGATTACTCATTCCGGCTGAACTGAACTGTAAGTTAGCTGGAACAAGCAATAAACTGTATTGAAGTAACTTTGTTGTGTCCCTGCCTGTCTTTAAAACTGGTCATAGGAGCGCACGGCATTACATAGGATGTCAAACTTGTTTATGCAATGTTCATATGACTTGTACAGAATCTCAGGTTTGTTGGCTGTGCTGTACTAAAAGTGTGAAGACGAAGCAAGGATGATTAAGGATTCATTTTCCAATAATTTATCTCTATAGCTTCAAAATGTCTGCCTTAGTCAAAATTATAGAGGCTGTCTTAAAGCGTTGTCCTACAATTATGTGAATATCATGATATAGTAGAATAGTGAATAGTTCTACCATCTCTAATATCTCAGGGGCTATTCTGTCATAGACTACTGTCTAAATTTATCTGGTATGTTCCATAAGCTTGGTTATGTATTGGTAGATGTTTCAAAGCTACAGTCATTGAGACATCTTCCCACCCTTGGAACATAAACTGGCCATACACATTAGTTAAATGCTGACTGAACCTGACAATTTCTGTGAAATAGCTCAACCATCTAATGTGTATGAGGATCTCCCAACTCTCCTTTGACAACAAATGTCAGGGGAAAGAAGATTTAGGTTGGTTGGATTTGTTCTCTTAGGGGATTTGAGAACATATGCACTCTTGGCTGAGACATGCATGCATGTGTATGGGTTGTAGTCAGAAGGAATAGCTGTCAACTGACTGAACAGTCAACCAGTATCTTGATACTTCTACTTTCTGATAAATAGTTCAACATGTTTGAAAATGTGCAATATCAAATATATTAAATAAAAAGATACAATATTATTTGGGTTTTCTATGTTATAATTAGGGTTGAGCGAATCATACAGTATTAGAATGTATTGGCTCTGATGAGCTGAAGTTATTGCGCAATAAATTCATAAATTAATTTGTACTGTAATTTGTACTGTAAAAAACCTTTTCCTGAACTCGGATTCGGTACCACTTGGAGCAATAACTTCGGTTCATCGGAGCCTATACATTCTAATACTGTACGGAGCTCCTGCTCCGTACAGTATTAGAACAAAGTTTTCTGCGAATCGACTTCGGATGTTTCATCCGAAGTCGATTCACTCATCCTTAGTTATAATCTCTGCAAGTATTTGAAATAAGAAAATATCAGACCTTTGAAATTCTGCTTTGGTACCTTACTGCTCTTCTCCCTGGATCCTTTCTGTTGCTGTTTTTTGGATTGACCATCATGACAAGTCATCCATAGAGACATCACATCATGTGACTTTGGGGGTCAGCTCCATGCGTGTGTCCTTACTATGTACAAAACATTATTGTGGCTGACATTGATAGCCTACTGTGGCCACAATACATCACAAGGAGTAGGTGACTGAGGCACAGTTATTTTTCCTTATCAAACTAAATGTTAATAAAAACTTAAGTTTGCAGATATAAAACTAAACTTTGCTGCAGTAATACAACAGCATCCTTGTAGTGTGGTATAATTTAGTTCCTTTATCAGTATCCGTTATTTTCCTTTAAAGTGTCCCTGAGTTTTCCAAAACGTTTGCATAATGGCTTGCAAATGCTTTTTTGGACAATCATAACTGTAAAGGAACTGGTGTTTTTGGGCTTCTTTAAAGTCTTCCTCAGCCTTATTAATTCCTGTATCACTGCACAGCTATAACCGTATCAACCCACCAAATAAAATTATTATATCATATTTACCGCAAGAGGGACCCCATAAAAAATAAAAACACCGACACAATTGTCATTTTTACATAATTCACCTCCACAAATTGTTTTATAAAAAGTGATAAAAAAGACGTATGTACCCAAAAAATATACCAATAAAAACGACAGCCCACCCCACAAAAAACAAGCCCCCACACAGTGAAAAAATAAAAATGTTATGGCCCCTAAAAACAATTTCAGCAAATTACATGTTCCCGATGTCGCTCCTTCCCTTCTGAATGCTGCCGTGTCCGCAAACAGAGGTTTACGACCACATATATGGTGTTGCTGTATTCAGGAACAAATGCATAACAAATTGTGGGGTTTATTATCTCCTGTTAGCCCTTGTGAAAATAAAAAAATTAGGGGACAAAGCAACATTATATTGGAAGTAAATGTAAATTTTTCATTTCCACAGCCATGCGTTTCTAAATTCTATGTAATGCTTGTTGGGTCAAAGCATTCACTTCACCCCTAGATTTATTCCTTGAGGGGTGTAGTTTCCAAAATGGGGTCACTTTTTGGTTTTTATTTCTAGAGGTACCTAAGGGTCTCTTTAAATGTGACATGGCACCTGAAAACCATTCCAGCAAAATCTGCCCTCTGTTAACAATATGGCGCTCCTTTCCTTCAGCGCCCTGCCGTTTGCCCATACTGCAGGTTACGACCACATTTGGGGTGTTTCTGTAAACTGCAGAATCAGTGTAATAAATATTGCTACAGGAAAAATTTATTAAAATGGAAAATCTGCACAAAAAAATTTAATGTTAACATTTCCCCTGCATTTTGCTTTAATTCTTGTGGAACATCTAAATGTTTAACAAAGTTAGTAAAATCAGTTTTGAATAGTTTGAGTGGTTTAGTATCTTAAATGGGGTCATTTATGAGTGGTTTCTACTATGAAAGCCTCACAAAGTGACTTCATAACTGAACTGCTCCTTAAAAAAGTGAGTTTTGGCAGTTTTCTTAAAAATTTCAAAATTTGCTCCTAAACCTTCTAACTTCCTGAAAAAATAAAAGGACATTTATAAAATGATGCAAACATAAAGTAGACATTTGGGGAATGTAAATTAATAGCTACTTTATGAAGTATCACTGTCTTAAAAGCGGAGAAATTCTAATTTTGAAAATAGCTAACTTTTCCAAATGTTCTGCAAATGTAGTTTTTTTTATTTTTTATGCATAAAGGTAAAACGTATCAACTCAAATTCACCAATAGCGTGAATTATGATGTGTCACTAGAAAACTATCTCAGAATGGCCTGGATAAGTAAAAGCGTTCCAAAGTTATTACCAGATAAACTGACCCATGTCAGATTTGAAAAATGGGGCTCTGGTATTTTGTCCAAACTGGCTGTCACCTGAATGGGTTAAATGAGGTGATTTAGAAATGTACTAGCTGCACCATTCTCTATTAAAGTAAATAAAGTTGTGTGAAAGTACAAGGACTCTTTAAATCTGTACAACATTATATCTTCACTCTTGCATTGAGGTTCCATTAGCAGGTAACGCTGTTCTTGTTATCAAGTCAATAGAAACCATAGAGGACCCCATTAAAAGTATGTTGGTCCTTCAAGTCTTGTTTGCTGACACAGCGTCATGGCTTCCGTTTTAAATGGAAGCCACAATTTCAATGTGAACACAGCTTTATTTCGTAAAAACGGTTTTATGTGTTCATCTCTATATATTTTTTTTTATATATATATTAACTAAATCTATACCTTCTGGAGTTAGTGTTCAGAAATTCGACACATCGTGTTTGCTGCGCGCACATAATCACGAGTGAAGGACTCCTGTAATTTAATAATTATCGCTTGATATCACTGGAATTAATTTTCAGCATTATTGATATTCGTAGTCGAGTGCTACATTAACTTGGGTACTCCACATGTTTTTTTTTTTCCAAAAGTTGTTTATTTTCTTTTTTAAAGTATGTGTATCTAATTTAAATCTTCATCTTTGCCAGATGGTATTTAATACAGCCGCTTGGTTGGTTGGTTGATGTGCAAGTCTCTAGATGCTGCAACTTAGTGCTGTGTGATTTACTAAGTCCACTGCAAATACTAACAGTTGAAAGCATTGTATTTCTTCTAGATATTCCCTCCGAAGGATTGCACCTTGATGTAGAATGATATTGGCAATCAAATGCCAGGTGCAAATGAAGTGGAGGGGAAAGAAGATTATATCAGCCTTGACGTATTACTTACTTTACCGAATGACAGGTCCCAGTTTATTACCTACATCCTCTCCTGATTATAAAATGATTAGAAGTGGTACATACTCCTAGAATATAGGTGAAGACAGTAGCTCAGTCTGGCAATGAAAAGTGCCCCAGAGTTTTTGAATTTTGAGATTTTTTTTTTAAAGGGGTTCTCTGCCCCGTAAGGTTGGTTTCACGCAATTTTTTTGTGGTGTTTTACGGTACTTTGACATTTTTTGTTTGGCTATTTTTCAGTTAAAATTCCAACTCCAGATATTACCGTATGTTAGTGGGTTTTTTTCTGGCTTCTTTTTAAACATGTAGCGTGCTGTAGCTCATGGCATTTTTGCAGATATTTTGCCAACACCTCTTCTGTAATGGAATAACAGCATGAAGAATGCTGGGGGTAAGACACACTATGTAGAAAAAAAAACCATAAAAACTCTGGTGGACAAAAAAACAACTACTGCTTATTCTTTACTGGTAAAAATCATGTGCTTAAGGATCCTCAGAATTATTTAGAAAAGGCTCAGTAAATTTTTTTTAAATAATGCTCGCCGATCCCCCTCTGCTTTCTTTCTAATGCTTCCTAGTTGGCATCCGCCAGTCTCTACTTACTGGCCCCTCTTGATACACAGGAAATGACTGCACAGCCAATTACTGGCTGAGGCAGGTCACCTCTATAGCTAGTGATCATTTTCTGTGTGACAAGAGGGACTGGGAAGCATCGGAAGGGAGTTGCAGAGGATGAGTATGACTTTTTTTCCAGCATTTTGAGTCTTTTCTAAATATGATGATTTGTCTGGACAGCCCCTTTAATTTTCTGTAAATTATTCTATTTGTTAGATAACTTAAAATACAATACTTTGCTACATTGTAGTTATTATGATCACTCCCTTTACCCTTTTTATAACATTTTGGCCCCTTTCACACAAGCAAGTTTTCCGCGCAGGTGCGATGCGTGATGTGAACGTATAAAACCCACACTGAATCATGACCCATTCATTTCAATGAGTCTGTGTACATTAAAGTTTTTTTCACGCATCAGTTCGGCGTTGCGTGAGAATCACAGCCTGTTCTATATTCAGCGTTTTTCATGCAGCCCTAGTCCTATAGAAGTGAATGGGGCTTCCGTGAAAAACGTATTGTAATCCGGATGCAATGCATTTTTCACTGATGGTTGCTAGGAGACGTTGTTTGTAAACGCAAGAGAAAAACACATCAAAACGCATTGCACCCGCGCGAAAAAAACTGAACACAATTGCAGACAAAACTGACTGAACTTGCTTGCAAAATAGTGCGAGTTTCACTGAACGCATCCTGAGAGAATCCGTACCATTCGTGTGAAAGCGGCCTTGGGGGTTTTGGGAGTCATTTTGCTTGCCCTACAGCCCTTCAAAACTGCAGCCTGTATCCTGTCACCAGATCTGGTGCTTTGTAACGAAGTACATGCTGCCTCTGGTCTCATCATTTGAAGAAATTACCTTTACAACATGTACCTGACATACACGAACCCCCTGCCATGGAGTCACTGGGGCGGCTCTGGGCAATCACCGAGTCATGGAGTCACTGCTGCAAGCCCACCCATCCAGATCTGATTGACATGCCTGATTGTCCAGCTGGATGGGCGGGCTTGTAGCAGTGACTCCATGAATCAGTGATTACATGGAGTGTGTGTGAGGTTCATTTTATAAAGATGATTTCTTAAAAATTACCATGAGGGGAAAAAATTAAAATTACCAGTAGGAACTGTATGATGAGACCAGAGACGGCATATAATTAGTTACACAGGGCCAGATCTGATGACAGGTTCCCTCTAAATAGTCGAAGTATTAAAGTCTACAAGGGTTTTCCTTGTAGGTTCATATCACAGTTGTCTTCAAATTGTCTTTTCCATTGATACCAATATTATTTTTGAATTAACTGTTTGGCTCCTCCACTATAAGCCAGAATGGAAATGCTATGCATTACATGGCCAACCATTCATTTAAATGCTATAAATTTCATGAGACAACCCCTTTAAATTCTTCACCGCTAACATGTACTAAAGTCTGGGGGCTACAGCTAATTGCCCGACAAGGAAGTACTATAGGTATTTGGTCTTTTCCTGGGTGACTCAGAACCAGGTCTCCTACTATCTATCTGTCTGTGTTTCCATCTATCCATCTATGCAAAAGAGCGTTAGACCAGCACCTCCAAACTATGTATTAAAAGGGAATTCAGGTGCATGGCTGCAATCCAAAATCGAACAAGGACTACAAGTAGCAGCACACTATCTATCACATGTCTATCTAATCCTTCTGTCATTTATCTACCTAATCGTATCAGTCATCTATCCATCTATCTAATACAGTCCAAATGTTGTGAGCAGCACTGCAGGGTAAATATGACGGGGTGCCTGTGGTTGCGGAAGAGCTATCTAATCTTTCTGTCATTTATCTATCTAGTTGTATCTTTCTATCTGTCCATCTACTGTATCTATCTATCTATCTATCTATCTATCTATCTATCTATCTATCTATCTATCTATCTATCTATCTGTCATCTATATATCACTATATCTATCGACTGTGTCTCTATCTGTCATCTATCTATTATCTGTCTAGCTTTCTATCATCTATCTGTCTATCTAATCTTTCTGTCATCTATCCATTAACTTTATCTTTCTATATTTCTGTTCTCTTTCTATCTGTCATCTATGTGTCTTTATCTATCTGTCTATCTATCTGTCTGTCTATCTAATCTTTCGGTCATTTATCTAATGATATCTATCTGTCATCTGTCCATCTACTGTATCTGTCATCTATCTATCTCTATATCTACCGACTATCTATCTATCTATCTATCTATCTATCTATCTCTATATCTACCGACTATCTATCTATCTATCTCTATATCTACCGACTATCTATCTATCTATCTATCTATCTATCTATCTATCTCTATATCTACCGACTATCTATTATCTATCTATCTATCTATCTATCTATCTCTATATCTACCGACTATCTATCTATCTATCTATCTATCTATCTATCTATCTATCCTGCTTGACAAAGGCTCCATTGAGAGGGCTGAAATGCTGCATTGCATTTGGGTGTGAATAAAACATCACCTATTTTCTACCACAAGACCGGAGTGCTGCTCATTTTTTCATCTTCCTATATCTATCTATCTATCTATCTATCTATCTATCTATCTATCTATCTATCTCTATATCTACCGACTATCTATCTATCCAATATATATCTATCTATCTCCATTGACTGTATATCTATGTATCTGTCTACATCCTCTGAGATGACACATTGGCTTTATGTGTATAGTCACCACTTTGATTATCTCTGGCTTGTATGCCGGTTGTACTTGCGCTGATTATTCTCCAGAAGGCAGCTTATATATTTCTTTTAAGCTCATATAAAGATACATAAAACTGTATGTCAACTGTGTGATTCTGTTGCTATAAAATAAATATTTTATTCCTGTGCAAGAGCATCAGTGACTGTGTAACGAACATCTTGCATTTCAAAGAAGCTTGTTATAAACAGAGTTGTGAATACTGGATTTCTTTTAAAGCTGATGATTCGCAAAACACTTATAGGAACTAAATACCTTGTTACCTCAAGTGATCACAGTATGAGCGGCTTCTCCTGATTCATCTTTATTATTCCGAGTCACCATTGCTGACTTCATAGCTAAGGACAGCAGCCATATGGCTACTGGGTGGTGCGACGGGTGGCTTAAGAGGGCGCTGCCTAACATACGGGAAATGATTTTTAGTGGCTTCGGTGCAGTCTGACCCATCTCTATGCTATCTTGTGAAAGTTTGAAGTGAATGTCTAGTTTATTGAATTTGGGTCCACTATTCTGCGCTGATTAAAGGGGTTGTCAAAGGAGAAAAAATCTATTTAAATGAGATTCAGCATGCTCACCTCACCGGTGCCTCCATCATTCCAATTCCAAGAGTGCCATGTCGGGACTACTGCAGCCAGTCACTAGGCCAATAGTGATCCTTTTAATACATTAGCTGCATAGTTTGGAACATGTAGAACATGCCCGAACTCTCTACAGTGGTGGCTGCAGGCAGCCAGGATATATCAGCTTGCTCTATACATATCTGTATCAGAAAAATAATGTGATATCCAATATAAAGAATAAAAATTAACCATGTAAAAGCCTCTATTTTGTCATAGTAGTGTCAAACAGGCTTGGAGAACCCCTGAGATGTCTGCCATATGGGACCTCAAGTAATGAAAAATTAAAGGGAACTAAAAATCAAATCCCAAAATACATACATTTTTAGAAGGGTATTCCCATCTACAGCATTTTTCACCTGGACAGGACT